>NW_026068071.1:2895108-2994467 GCF_014885135.2 Alexandromys fortis
ATGGAGGGAGAACACGAGCAAGGATGTCAGGACCACGAGGGGTGCACCCACCCACTGAGACAGTGGGGCTGATCTATTGGGAGCTCACCAAGGCCAGCTGGACTGGGACTGAAAAAGCATGGGATAAAACCGGACTCTCTGATCATGGCGAACAATGAGGGCTGATGAGAAGCCAAGGACAATGGCACGGGGTTTTGATCCTACTTCATGTTCCAGCTTGGTGGGAGTTTGGATGTTCACCTTCCTAGACATGGACAGAGGGGGGAGGACCTTGGACTTTCCACAGGGCAGGGAACCCTGACTGCTCTTTGGATTGGAGAGGGAGGGGGAGAGGAGTGGGGGGAGGGGAAGAGGACTGGGGGGAGGGGGAGAAGGATGGGAGGAGGGGGAGGGAAATGGGAGGCTGGGAGGAGGCGGAAACTTTTTTTTCCTTTTCTCAATAAAAAAAAATCAAAAAAAATATTGTAGAGACCAATTGAACTTCACGCTCCAGGACTTTTTGGTGAAGTTATGGCAGTGTAGATATCAAATTCTCATTAACTCTTTCAAGGAGGAGAGGCAATACTTGTCAATGCATTCCATGAAGCCAGTATTGCTCTGCTACCAAAATTAGAGCACCGCCTTAAAAGAAAAGTGTAGAGAAAAGGAAGCTTCTATAGCTCAGTGCTCAGATGACCTATCACTTTCTGCTGGAAAGTTTAAAACATAAACATGGATGAACCAGTATCTTATGATCAAAAGATAAGATGACTTGGAAACAACACATCATTATACCTGAGTTGCCTCTATTCCCTCAAGAAACATAACAATGGAAATATCTTTAATTCCTGCTTCAGAAGCAAACCCTTTCCCAAAGTCCTTAGCTTCTAAGCTTTGCACCTTCAGAAGTGGTTGCAATAAAAAAGATCACAAAACATATGACCATTTGGCCTTAATTCCATTCTGAATTACAACACAGAAAAAAAGCTAAGATTATATCTTTAGTGGTCAAAGCTCCATTACCAGCATCAAATACCTAGTAATAAAACAGTGCCATTAGTCATTTTCCCCACTCCCATGTCTCAACTAGATTTTATTGATAAAAACAAAACCTAGTACTACCAAGTTTATATGTTCTCTCCAAGATTATTGGCACCCAGAACAATGGTGGCTAGGTATACCTGTATAGGCAATTCTTTTGGGAAGAGTCAAGCATGTTCAAATAGTGACTGATCATGTTACAAAAGGCCCAGTCTTTTGAAACTGAACCTGGCTCCTTCAACACTTAGATGCCTGCTAAGTGTTTGTAAAATGAAAGCCCATCACTGGCAGTCTTTAAACTAACCAAGGTTCCTTTTGAGACTAGTAGAGGAGAGCCTCTTATTTAAGGATCAGAGAAACCTGGATTAGACTGGGTCTTTCCTCCTTCAATGTTATGCCCAACAAGTCTAAAGCCTAATGATATCTAAAGCCTAGGAACAGCCTTTACACAGACAGGAGATTGACATATATGCAGACTCTTGGATCTCCCCATTCAGTACTTATGGAGCCATCTGCAACTTTTTCAAGAGATCATTTCAGTCAAGCAGTGTTAACTGCAGCTATCTCTAAGTGGAACCCTCCAAGTAAAATCTGCCAATCACGAAATAGGAGATGTTTCAAATCACTGCCTTAAACCGCTTACTTTACACCATTCACACCTGATCTTCCTTTGTTAGTCACCATACTCTAGAATCTGTATACAACATAGACATCTTAATAAATATGGATTGTCTAATAGTATGTGACTGAGACTTTACAAAGCTGTCTCGCCCAAATAAAGCTGACTATGGTTCAGAGAACTCAGCAAAGAGAGCGGCTTGAAGGAGACAAGTCAACTCACTGCTGGTATAGGAGCGGCCATCATCCTCACACAATTTGTGCAGCTGTTGATATTCTTCCTGAGCTAGCTCAAATCGCTGTTGCTTGATCTGGTAGATTTCTTTCTTCGCATTGAGAGCCTCCTGGGCTACAACTAAATACTCCTTTAGCATCCGTTCTTGTTCTCGCCTCCACTGCTCCCTTGGATCTTCAATCTGGGTAAGCTCTGAAATGAAAAGGGCAAAATCACAAACAAGTGAGTTCAAGGTGACATCTGCAAGTTGAGTGACAGGCGTTTTACATGACTACTCAATTAATTAACTACAACGTTGCACAATATGGAAGGTTCTACATCATGAACCTTTCTGAAGAATGGCCCACCTTCTACTATAGTATCAAAAGCTCAGACAAGAAAATGCTACAGAGATGAAAGGAAACATAATACAAGAAAATACACATTGGAGAAGATGAACCTAAATGAGCTTAGAACTATATAGGGTATTTATAGCATTATTCTTCCAGAACTCTTTAATGTGGGGCAATATACACACTGCTGTCCCTAACTGAGCTTGTTCCTCTCCTCTTCTTATTCTATCTTGACCTTTATATCTCTTGACAGTTGAAATTGTGACATTTCCCACTTCTGCCTTCTCATTCTGCAGGCCTGGGAAGAGCCCAGATATATCTCCAGTTCCGATCTTTCTCTTGAGTTCCATCCTGTGATTCTCATCTGCTTCCTGACTTCAACTCCTACACAGATCTAAGTAACTCTAAGCTAGTCTTCAGAGCACAGCTCATTCTCACACAATGGCCTTTCACTCTCCAAAGCAAGACCATGTCAGAAAATGCACAGCACACATTGCTTCATTCTAGGCTTTCCTTTCCACCATAAGTAGTATCAACTAGCTTCACCAGCTTAGCCACAATGGGAATCAACCTAACTCCTATCTTCAAAGAATTCTCACTCTGAGTTCTCCCTCCCACAACATGCCAGGGGTCATAAAGATATGCTGAAATAGCATGGAGAGCCTCCAATATGGAGGAGTCTCAGAAGCACAATGCTAATTGAAGGAAGCCAGAACCAATAGGGCTCATAGTGTTTGAGCCCATTGATATGAAATGTCTAGAATAGGCAAAGCGGAAGGGACAAAAAAAAAAAAAAAAAAACAGACTGATAGGGTGAAGAAAGAGATGGAGGTGAATGCAGGATGACTGCTTAAGGAGGTGGGTTTCCCTTTGGGTCAAATGAGAGTGTTTTACAAATCGACAGAGGAGGATTGAACTGTTTACTTTTAAATATTTTCCTTTATGATCTATGAATTTTACTTTACAGAGCTAAAAAGGTATATTAAATGTTGTCATTTACATACGTGCATACACACACATCCACACAAAAGGAAGGATGGTAGCAGGGAGGGAGGGAATGAAAGAGGGTGAGAGAGAAACTGTTCCAAAGACCTCCTTGGAAACACTCTCCCCACCTACTTGCCCCTATTCAGTCACCACTGTCACTGCAGACTCTTAGAAAGTTCTTCAAGCCTTCTCTATTTCAAATAGGGAAATAAAAATGCAAAATACAAGAAGTCAAAGTCCTGTCCCAGTGTCAGAGTTCCAGATACAGTTGGCCTAACGTGGGACATGGGCAGGGCTTTTTTAATAACTGCCCAGATGTTACTTATGTTTCTTCAGCTGTAAGACCCACTGCAACCAGCCAGGTGAACAGCATTATTCACACTATTCCAGTGTCCTTGAGGGTCTTGGGAACCTTACAAGCTGCCAGTCTAGGATCTTTTTGTCCCTCACATCACCATAAACCTACACAGTTCCAATTTGAATATTGGTACCTCACATTTAAAGAGTTTTAAAATTGAATTCTCTAAAGGTCTGTAGGGAAGGAGGGGGCACGACACTACAACTGTTGTCCCCACCTACTGTTACTCATGTGGTGGGCTACGCTTTTATGGTAGCTGGAAGAAAGTTCTTTGTCTCTTGCTCTTAAGATGCGTGTCCACTTTCGAGAGTAGTAAACCCTTAAGAGTTGATAACTTGTCTCACTCTCCTGTGTTCCCAGGGCTAGAACACAATAGGAAGTAGAGAGGAACTTTAGAAATGTTTGTTGTGAATCGTTTGTGAGTAGGAAAGCAACAACAGCAAGCAGGGGCTACCAGAGAAGAGGACTGCTAAGTTTATGAGAGAAGACTGGCAAGAAGGAGTCCTGGGCCCACAGCAGCAGGCAGCCTTCCCAGGAAAGTTATATACATCCACTGCCTTTGCCATCTGGTAAGCATCAACATCCATATCACCTGGCCCTGAGAAGAGCGAAGCCTAGTAACACAGCTACAGTATCAAAACCAGGGAACCCAGAGTGCAAGATGGTGTTATATATTCAAAGCTTCCCTGGAGACCTTAGTTGGGAAGACAACCCTACATGGCCACCTTCCTCTGAACACACACAGTCATGAGATGCTGAGCATGCTAAGGGCCAGTGGAAGGGCTACCTTCAACTTGTCTCTAAGCTTCTCTTCTGACCTTTTCCAGTATGTGATATATCCACCTTAAAGCTTCCTGACACTTAGATACCTGCCTAGAAGGGTAACATGGCTAGGACAGTACTTATTCCCCTTCTCTAATCATCACTGACTAGACTTTGAAACAGCTGCACTGCTCGAGGCTCAGAGACCCACATGGGAAAGCTCCACTGCTCCGAAATCTAAGACACAAAGATTCAGACCCAAGAAGTCAGCCCCACAAGCCCAGCATGGGAAAGACCTTCAAAGTTACTAAGGTAAAGAACAACATGGATCTTCAGACCCATACATAATAAAACAAGTCAAGGCAAAGCCAAGCTACATGGCCCATGGCAAAATAACAATGACAAAAGTACTGATAGAAGCTAGAATTAAAATGCAAAGAGAGTCAGAAATGGAACCTTTAATTGAGTATTGATCAAAAAGGCTGATGAAGATGCAGAACATGAGGTACAGCCTCTGATTGTGGGTTTCTACATCTCAGCTCTACTCACATTTGGAGTATGTTCATTCTGTATGGTGCAGTCATCCTGAGCAATATAGGATGCTGAGAAGCAGCCCTAGTTTCCACCCACAACATGCCAACAGCACCTCTCCCAGGCCTGGCTATAAGAAATGTCTCCAGACATTGTCTATCAGGGAAGGACAATCATGTCAACTTCTAAGAACTTCTAAGTTCTACTTTGCACTCAGCATGAGAAGTTTTCCTGTTTCCTGGATGCCTTGGAAATTTGTTCCTTATAGGAAACAGTAAAACCAGAATTGAGGTACAACTATATGCCTACTTTGTATATTTAGAATTCAGCTAGAGAAAACTTAGTATACCATAATACAAAACCTTAATATTTCATTGGGCACCATAATCATTTTGCTTCACAAGGAAAGGGTTTATCATGTTTGAGATTATATGTAAAAACCTGAAAAACAAAACAAGCAAAAGAGAAAACTCACATATAGCAATGAAAATGTGGCACTGTACTTACTATTTATGTGGTCCATGTAATAAATTCCAATTTGTTTATCATATACAGTTTCCCATCCTAAAGGAAGTTCATCTCCAACACAATCAGCAAAGGTTAGTGGCTTGGTTATCCTGAAAAACAAAATTGTGAAAACAAATTTCAAAGTCAAGTCAGATGTGAATAATTTTGCTGATCTAAATTATTGTTTCATATGGAATTATAATTCATATTATTTAATTGACAGCTTTTGTCCCAACTACTTGGTTGAAAATTAATTTACTAGAATTGCTTAAGTAACAATCAATAATAATGTAAGTACACACACCACTAAAAGCATACTGTTGCAAAGCACACTTTAAACACCAGTGAAAACAGATATTGACGATGACCAACCAAACAAGTAAGACAAGCGTCATCTTCCACACAGTGTGATTAATGAGGCCATGACAATGGAATGTAACTCTTCCAGAATAGGAGAGAACCAGGCTCTGTTCTCACTCCCTGACAAATGTCCTCCCTCACAACTTTCAGTTCCACACAATACATATGAACTCTGCCTTAGGTCTATGTACAAGGTACTTGCAATATTGTCATTCTACCCATTAACAAATCAAACATCAACCACTGCACAAAAGTAAAAAGCCAGGAAATCTAACAATATAGTGAGATGCCTTGTGAATACTTTCTGCATTCCTTGTACAATAGGGATCCAAGATTTCAAAGGGTCCTTTTTTTCTTTTCCTAGAGAAATACAGCCAAGTAACAATGCCTACAAACATCTCCTTAAAGAATATATGATCTTCGGCTTACCAGGAGATAGAGAAAGTAAAGGGTGTACCATGGATTTCTTTAATCAGAGTCTCTTCCCTCCCCCACTCTCACGATCATGTTGATTGACAAGCCGGTTTGAGGGCAGCAGCTGTTGTATAAAACAGGACACACCTATAATTGTCTGAGTCTGGGCAGCTATCTCTTTGGTTGTCTCTATAAATGCACACTGACTGGCATGCATGGGAATCTGACAATCTAAATTTCACAAGCTCAATCCTCCCACTTCTTCTGTTCAAGTCCCTGGCTGCAGAAAACTGAAGACATTGAAACTGTAGCCAATCCCGTGAGATTTCCCAAAACTGGTTGGACAACAAAGCTATCTCTTCTAGGATGGTTGAAAAGTTGGTAAAACACTATCAGAACAACATGGATTTCAATGTTCTTTTAATCTTCATTTTAAACATGTGATTTCAAGAAGCTATGGCCAATACTAAAATAGAAATATATAAAAGATAAAATAGTCTGTGGACAGCCTCCCAAACATGGTACATTAAAGAGGAAGAGAACGAGGAGGAAGAATAAGCACAGTAAGAGTCCAACCTATTGCACACTTCCCTGTTCTATTCCACAACACATATCTGAAACAGGATTCACTTCCAGGGGGAAAAGTGTGATGGTATACTTCCATGTTAAACCAGCAGTGGCAGAATTTTGTGAACGATGGGAACAGATTATAGCAAAAATAGTTCTACCTTAACGCAAATTGAATCCTGAGTATATCACTGCCATCCCAACATAGTAAATATTCATATTTAAGCCTAGAGAACCATACACAAAGACAGATAAATGCTAAGATTATTTACACATAGGATATGATTTAATCAACATATGCAAGTGGGAAACATACCTCTACACCATGGCTGAGCCTAATCCACTTACTTTAGACTTCAGAATTGTTGGGAAAATTATAAGATCCTACCTTTCTATTTTTTTATAAAGAAAATCAAGTTATTCAAATAACAATTCCATACTCTTTGCTCCTGGAGGAAACTGAGTGGTACTTCGGCCATTTTGATGAATTTCATTTTTGGCATGTTTCCTGATTCCACTTCCTTTCTATGTCAAACATTAATTCTTACAATCATACATGCTTGCTTTCAATGCAAGCGAAAGAGGAGGTACACCTCTTAGAGTTCAGTTAATGTCAAGAGAAAGGCCTCTTCAACCACAGAAAAGTGATGAAGTTCTTAAAGGTGGTCTCAAAAGCCATAGCACCCACCACATTTTCCCAGACCATTGGCTTCGAGAAAAACCACTAACCACATTCCAAAGATGCCTATGTTACTTCATCATGTCTTTACTGTACAAACATCAAAATGATGTTTTTCTGCCAAAAAGGTGTTTGTGGCTAACACTACATGAGGAATAAATACATCATGTCACATGAGTTATACAGCTTCAGAATCCGATCACGTGTCTGATGAGGATATTGCTGTTGGGCACTGTCTGGGATTTGAAAAGGTTATTTTGACTGTTGTCAGCTAAAGAGCATATTTCCTGACTTGTTAGGATGAGATTGAGAACCACCTGTGACAGACCTTAGATTTGATTGGGAAACACCCAGCATCAAAAGCAAGATATCAGTTTCCATCCTGAACAAATGTCATGATCTCTTGTCTTGCCAACTATCAAACCTCACTTGGCATAAAGACACAGACTCTCCCTCAAATGTAGTGACTCTGTACAAAAATGCACACTACTGGGCTCCAGGTACAGCTTAGCAATAGAGTGTTTCTCTAACAAGAACCTGAGTTCCATTCCCAACACACACACACAAATAAAAGTACACAGCATTGAGTTTTCTAGGACCTGGCCTGCTGTTATAGTCCTACCCAAGACAAGCTCCCATACAAAGCATTTAGCTCTTTTTTACTTCAATCACTATACAAACACAACTTCTATTCCAGGTAGACTCTGTCTGACTGATTCCTTCCTACCCACCTACCCCTACAAAAACCATTCACACTCCAGTCTACCACCTTGTCCTCAGTCTTTCCCAGGCCCATGATTAAAGCTACTTTCCCATTAGTGCCCTGAAAAGGTCAGCTTCTTCCCTCATAAATCATTAGCAAGGATTTGTCCAACTCCCAAACCCCTTCTGCCTTGAAAGCAACTTCCGTTTTTGCCCCACTAGGAATGAAACAGGACTCAGAGTCATATTTAGTGCATTCCTGTACATCTTCCATAGGCATGCGGTTAACTGTTTACCCTCCTCATTCCGTCAGAGCCAAGCAAAAATCTTGTAAAGGAAGGTGGCCTTTGAAACCAGCAGGCAGCCCAAAACACATTTGTTTTCCCCTGAGACAGTCCTTCCTATCCTCACTGAGAAGCTCAGCTACAATAATATCCATGTCTCCAGTCCCAGAAAAATCAGTCCTTTTCATCGAAATTACTCCAAATGCTAGGCCACGCTTCACAGTCAGATTCCTTTTCTTGTATTTCCCAATGAGCCCAAGATGCATACCAAAGTTCAGGTTAGAGAGTTCAGGTGTTTTCAGGTGTGCCTGGTACCATGTGTGCAATTTTTTTAACATCTTCCTATATGGTTTTTAAGCTATTGTGTGTAGAAAGATGCACAGAAACTCTTCTCAGCACAAGGCAGTGTGAACCAGAAGGAGAAGCCAAAGGGTCCACAGCAACTTGGTTAATATTTCATTTAAAAATCTGTTGTGATTGTGTTATTTTATCAAAATATTAAGATGGAAAAATGAAACTGTTAATGCTAGCAGATAGCTTGTATGAACTTTATGCAATTAAAAGAAAAATGGAAATTGCTCAGTATGTGGAAAGGCTAAACTTTTAAATAACATCCGGACTCAGCCGAATCCAAAAAGAAGAGAGATTATATGGAACCGAACAAAAAAGTTAGAAATAGGTCAAAGACTACGTGAAGAAGATAAGGCAGAAGTTGACTTATTTACATCCTTTTTCACTTCTCCTGGACTGGAGATCCTTCCTTCCAACCTCCCCCAAGGCCATGAAGTGTTCCACTTTTTCCATACTTAGATACCAAATGGAAGCAGGGAAGGAAAAAGTAGAATAAGAACCAGAAAGAAACATCATGGCTTATCAGCAAGGGAAAAGAGACACAGAAATTAAAAAGAGCAAACTTCAAAACACCAAATCTGAAGACATCAAAAAAAAAAAAAAAAACACAAGTTTTAAAAAAAGAGACCCAAATGAACCCTTTGTTGAAAAACAAAACAAAACAAAAGGTCTACATGTCTCAGGTTCTCCAAGACACTCCTTCCTATGTGACAGTGCTATCCAGTGATGGACATCCATGAAGAGTATCATGAGTTTATTTATGCCTAGTTTTATTTGTCTTTGACTTTGTTTATTTATACTTAATTTTTTTTACTACAAATGCTGTTTTTTTTAATACAACCAAGGAGATAGGACTTCTAATACTGTGATTACATTATCTCTAAGGGGAATATTTCTACTTTGAAAATGTTATTAATTTTCATTATATTTACTTTTACTGGTACAAATGCTGGGCATACAATTAAAGTTATATAAAATAATAATGTATAGAAAAGTGCATTTCATTTTTTTACAACTCTTACCCATTTCCTACATTTTTTCTACGAAACACGTTAACCAATAAAAGTAATTGACTTGATTCTGAATGACTCAATGAAGGGGAGAACAAAGTAAAGCATGGTGGCACATGGCCATATTCTCTGTACTGGAGAGACTGAGGCAAGAAGATCACAAATTTGTTTGAGGCCAGGCTGTGCTACATAATAAGGCGCTGCCTGAAAAATGAACCAAGAACACACCAATTGGTTATGCAATACCAAATGATCAACCCTGAAAACATACATACAAGTAACCTTACATTGACTGAACAGGCTGTATTTTTATTTTCAGGAATGAACGACACACATTCACTCACACACACACACACACCACCACCACCACCACCACCACCACCACCACAACCACAACCACAACCACTACTAACAACAACAACCACAAACAGCAACAATAACAGCAACTAAAGAAAAAGAGGCCACAAATTCAAGAGTAAAGGGAGGTGGCAAATGGGGAGTTCAGAGAAAGGAAAAGGAAGGGGGAAATGATGTAATTATAACCTCAGAAAATAAAAAAGCATTAAACAAATAAACTAACAACAAAAAAAAAGGCAAAACTAAAAAGAAAAAGCACTTTTGTTCTAAGGTTGGTTTCTGTGCTGTTTCAGCCAACCCTGGTAGGAGTCCCCCACATGCCCTTTGAACAGAAGTAAAATCATGCTGGCTCTCTGTGTTTTTCACCACTCCCACCCACCTCCCCAGGTCAGGCAGATCCGAATGTTTAAAATGGAGATAAGTGGGTTTGCTAGCAAGGGAGGCACTCAGGCGGGCCCCAAGTAGAACATTCTGGAATCAGCAAGGCCAGTAGATTAGCTGGTTTGGGCAGTTTGTCAGCTCTGGTCTTGGAATCCTTTCTAATCTATGGAAAAAGATTAGATAATACTCTTTGAGCAAATAAATAAGCAATTCAATTTTGTCTTCTTACAAAAGCATGTTTAAGGCTTTAACTTTGAAGAGCTTTTTTTCCCACTGAAAAAAGTTAAAAGCCTCCTATTAAACTACCCAGCAGGGCAATTGCTGGTGTCTGGGTAAGGCCATGAACAGGCAAAGGACATCAAATAGGAGTCAGCTTGTCTGAGAAGGGGAGGAAGAACCGATCAAGTCAAGCAGACAGCATACTGTTTCCCAAGGTTCCATCTTTGCTGACAGAGAGCCTGTCCAGTCTCTTCAACTTTCACCACCCCCAAAACAGGATGCTAGATTATTCCCACCTACTCCACCCACAGTTCTCACGCAGACAAGGGGATGCTTTCGTTTCCACTATAGAAAGTTTAGAAAACCTATTCATAGACATAGTCATGATCACATACTACATACAAATATCTTACCGTTTTTACTTAATTTTTTAACATTTCATTCTCTTTCTTCCTTTTTACTTTTTAATTGTTTGAGATAGGATTTCTCTATTTAGCAGCCCAGGCTGTCCTGCAATTCACTCTGTAGACCAGACTGGCCTTGAAGTCAAAAAGATTTGACTATGCCTGGGATTGAAGGTGTGCACCAACACAGCCCAGATAAAAACTTATTTTTAATAGCACAAAGATGGAAATAACTAACAGACCTCAACGAATGAACAGATAAAACATTGTCTATCTAAATGGTGGGGTAATAATTGGACTTTAGGAAGTTTTTCTACCCTATATCTTAAATTCAGTACACAAAACCAGATAGTAAAATCTAAAGATCAGGAACAAAATCACTCATGATCCAGAAGTCCTAGATTCACATATTACCTTGCTCCCCTTCCCTATTTTTCTTACCTTTCACACAAATAATATCATACTACATACAATTTCATAAACTGATTTTTTTAAGTTGGATATTTATGTCTTTCAGCTCTCTTAACATTACTTTCCAAGATCTGGAATCTTTCATTCTATGTAGCAGACCACAATTTATTAACCAGGCTTTTACAGTTAACTATTAAAGCATATCCCAATGGTGTGATGTTTATGATAAATAATGGGCAAGCACTTTTATTAAACACGTTATATACCACCAAAGAGCTTAGCCATCACCTTAGGTTCTCACCAGCCAAAGAGGTAAAGTCTTTCACCACCCTCTGGAGATATTTTTAATACATGTCCTCCAGAGCTCAGAATAAGTCCATCTGGCCTGAGCATGCTTTACCCCGAGGGAACAGGCAAGAAGGTCCAACAGTGGCACGAGCTGAACAACATTTCAGAATGTGGAAATTTCAGAATATACTAGAAACTAAAAACAAAGGAGCCACTTTCTTTGTCCTGAGCCACCACTCAGAGATCTTGCCATCGCAGATTCTTCCCTGAGCAAATCCTACTTCTTGGTCTCTATTAAAGTGAAAGAGACTATGTTCTGCCGGGCATTCTTAAAGAGCAGAGCAGTATGAACTGAGAGAGCCGTGGAAACCTAGACTTTGATTTCTTTTTGCTTTGTCTGCCACATCCTGTTCGGCTGTCTAAATGCCAGTTCAGAAAGGACTGTGTACTGTCATGAATTAAACCGTGAATGAGTCACTCCATTTTGCCCTGAGCCTCAATTTCCTAACCCGCTCCCCCTTCTACTGAGCTACTGAACCTACAACCTAAAACCTGCCAGTAAAAGGCAAGTACACTACTACTCAGCTATATCCCTAGCCCGTGTTTCTTAATATTTACACTGAGGATAACCAGATGAACCTCATGGGGTCATGTTGGCTGACTGTGGCCTCTTTGGTGGCAGCTTGGAGACCAGCAGGCACTTAGTCCCCTTCCGGCCATCTCACTTCACCAGCACTTGCTTCAGACTGGGTTGCTTTCTTTTTTGTTACAACCAACATGGTTGTTTCAGTCACACGTTTCTTCTCTCACAGTTTAGAAGGCTTCAGTCTCAGCTGGTTGGCCCATTGGTCTCTGACCATTCTCAGAGGTTTGAAGATACCTAACATGGTTACGCAAGTCTGCTTTACTTTTTTGAAGTCTTGAGAGCATGTCCAGCCTTTTGATATTGCAATTGTCATCTACCAAGTTCAAGCTCTTAAACAATGTAATTAAATTACAAGAGTGAATAAATAAACCATGAGAATCTCATAATGTCCTAAGTTTATCATTTTGCATTCATAGCTGTCTTTAGCCACATGTAGTCTACAAAGGCACAGAATGAATATATCTAGTGGGGGGAGCTGCTGCCTTGCCTTTTCCAGCTCCTGCAGCTGTAGTTTGTGCTCCCCCTACTCCTATTTTCAAAGAATCATTGCTGGGACAGCCCACTCTCTTTTCTGCTTTTCTTTCCCATTAACAAGGAACTTTGTTATGAAATGGAACCCACCAGGAAAACCACCCCATCAAAATATCTCTCACTGAGTCACATTTGTAAAGTCCCTTTGGGCACATAAAACAATACACTCACAGGTTACAGGTATTAGGACATGGACATCTTCACAGCCATTGCTATGCCCATTATAAGGCAGCAACTGAGAATGGAGCAGGGCCTGAGGGAGTAAGCCTAGAAGCCTACACTCTCCTTTCCAGCCAGGCTGGGCTCAAGGGACGAGCCTATTCCACACTAATCATATCAAATTATAGAAAAGTAGAGGCCAGTAGCAGGAAGTGGGGGTAGAGAGCAAAGCACTGATTCTATACACATTTTTGTTATCAGGAGGCCAAAGAATAATCCCTTGCCCTTGAACTACTCTTTCCAGTCTCCTGGAACAAAGTCATCTTTATATTTCCAACGCATGCTTGTTTTTAATACGTTATTCAGAGAGGACACCATTAATCTCAATTTCAGTGCCAAACCAATCCCCAAGAAATTATAATGACTTCCTTCACCTTTTCTAAAATGCCTGGCTCCCAGTATATTTCGAAGTCCACCGGAACTTGGACACAGTCTGTTTGTGGTTACTTATGTGGTGAATTCAACTGTGTGTGCTGTTCTAGTTTTTTCTCCAAGTTTTGGTGGCATAACATTTATACCCAGAGCCAAGGTTCTCACTCAGCAGCAAGCAGCAAGCAGCAGATTTCTGGGGACATTGTTTGTCCCCAAAAGGAAGCTGCAATGCTTCTTTAGAAAGATTCTTTGAATGTCTACCAATTTTTTATTACATTTATTTATTGTGTGTTTGTGCACATATGTATATGAGCATCCATGTACCACAAAGAATGCATGGAGGTCAGAGGACAGTTTATAGGAGTTCTCCCCTTCCACTATATAGGACTTCACAGATCAAGCTTAGTTGTTCAGACTTGGGACCTGCTAAGCCATCTTGCCATCCCCGTCTATCAGTTTTATATAGCAGGTACCATGGCACAAACCTGACATATTAGTTCTGAAAAGCCATTTGTAATACTCGTTTAAATGCATGTTTTAGACTCAAATGTTTATTGAGAATATGAATAAAAATAGAATTGGCACTTATTATCAAGTTCCAAGTCTAGAATTTAAGGTGAGGAGTAATTACTCAGAATTCAGTCTAGCCACTGCAACTGACATGCAAGGCCTTAATGAAATGTGAGGGTCCCAGTCAGCTACAGATCCTTAGACTGCTCATTCCTAAATGAAAATTGTGAATCCTCCATAAAAAGATGAAGTCTTCTTGACAATAAGAATTTTTAAAAGTAAACACAGTTAATCTTTTCATTGTCACTAACACAAAACTGTCAGGGTAACATGAATAAACTAATGGACTAATCTGAAGAGCAAATGGCTCCTGGATCTTCCCTCAGGGTAAGGAATTGTGCACAGCTTTTCATAAGTGGCAATAACCCAGTAAAAACAAATGAGAACAGATAATTGGATGCAGCATGCTCCTCTGCACAAACATTTCACTAGCACATTTTCAAGAGACCCCCAGCCTAAATGGCTTCTGACAAACAAAAGGCACGTCATCAGATCTATTTCACTACTTTGGTGGAAAGAAGCTGTGATAATTTGTGATCCTAGAGAAACTAAATAAGAAGAACCTTCATCTGGTGATGGATGGAGATAGAGACAGAGACCCACATTGGAGCACTGGACTGAGCTCCCAAGGTCCAAATGAGGAGCAGAAGGAGGGAGGACATGAGCAAGGAAGTCAGGACTGTGAGGGGTGCATCCACCCACTGAGATGGTGGGACTGATCTAATGGGAGATTACCAAGGCCAGTTGGACTGGGACTGATGGAGCATGGGATCAAACCAGACTCTCTGAATGTGGCTGACGGTGGAGGCTGAATGAGAAGCCAAGGACAATGGCACTGGGTTTTGATTCTACTGCATGGACGGGCTTTGTGGGAGCCTAGTCTGTTTGGATGCTCACCTTCCTGGACCTGGGAGGAGTGGGGGGAGGGGAGGAGATGGAAATTTTCAATAAAAAAAGAAGCTGTGATAATACTCCATATTATACCCCACCCATAAGTACCTCCCATCAGGTATATATGTTTGCTGCACCCCTACCTGCAAAGCCATACACTGTCATGTTCCCCATGATTTCCCCAGTGCAACAATCCAGCAGCAGTAACCTAGACAACAATGAGGGCACTAAGAGAGACATACATAGATCTAATCTACATGGGAAGTAGAGAAAGACAAGATCTCCTGAGTAAACTGGGAGCATGGCGATCTTGGGAGAGGGTTGAAAAGGAGGGGAGAGGCAGGGATGGGAGCAGAGAAAATGTAGAACTCAATAAAAATCAATTAAAAAGTAAAAAAATAAAAAGGTAAAGGTAATGATTTGTCATTAAAAAAAAAAAAAACCTCATGTCACAAAATCCCATTGGGAAGTGTGTCAAGTGCTTTTTTCAACAGTCATTAAAATGGTACTGCTCTGGCTGGGTGGTGGTGGTGCATGCCTTTAATGCCAGCACTCGGGAGGCAAGCAGGCAGATTTCTGTGAGCTCAAGGCCAGCCTGGTCTACAAGAGCTAGTTCCAGGACAGCTAGGGCTGTCACACAGAGAAACCCTGCCTCAAAAAACAATACAAAGAAAATGGTACTGCTCCAACAACTGAGCTAATATTTAAAGGCTGTGAACATCTGAGTACTTGTCACTCAAAATAATAGGAAAGAAACCAAACTATGATATGCATTTCTTGAGAACATGGAAAAGCCACACTTCCCAGTCTCTTTTGCCTAGGTTGGGCTACGTGGTTGGGCTTTAATCAAAGAAATGTGAGGGGAATTCATGTATTCTGGGCCTGCAACATAAGTTTTTGGCATAATCCCCATGCCATCTCTCTTCCTTTTTCTGTTGGCCAAAAGCAAAGGAGTAGGTAGATAGCAGAAAATGTCCAAAAGATTGGTGAGTCACACCATGGAAGAAGCCTGGATGAGGATCACAGGTTTAGAAACCCCTTCACCATTCATACTGAGCTAACATGAGCAAGAAACATCTATTTCATTAAGCAACTGAAATTAGAAGACTAAGAAACATCAGTTTCTATATTTCTATCATGGCCAATGCTTCTCACTTTTCAATATTTCCTATTAGTCCATAAATTTCTTGAATGAAGGGATGCTATTCCTTGGGAATCATCTCTTAGCTGGGAGTTATATGACGAACCATCTCAACTGATTTCAGGAAAACAAACCTTGGGGGTGGGGAGCAGCAGATGATAAGAAAAGTGGGACTCCTGAGACCAGGATGAGTTCTTCTTTGGACATCTCTGTTTTTAGGTTGATGTGTTCCATAGTGGGAAAAAAAAGACTACCAGAGCCAGGTAAAATATCAGTGAAGACTTCCTGTATCCTTTTTTTCTGATTCGCTACTGACTAAGCCAACTTCAGACACATTACACAGCTTCCTAAATGCATGTCTGTCCATAAGAAAGGAAGTACCAAGAGAAGACAATCTAGAGGCAAGATCTTGGCAAGACGTTCTATCCTCCAGCAAAGAATAAATTGTCCTAAGACAAATCAGTAGAGAAGGCATTTAGAAAAAAGTCCAAACTTCCCAGACCAGCTCCCACAGCTATCCTATTCAACTGGTTCTCAAACGTGTTCAGGCACGAGTATGAAGGAAGTGAGAAGATCTGGGATATGCCATCAACTAACACGTGGCTGAATGTAAGGTCCCTCACTCAATACATATTTTATTGACTCACAGGCATAGAAAATGGTAACTTTTTAAAAAATGAAAGGTGAAAAACTATATAGTAATGCTGTTGAGCCTGGATAAATTACTCAATTCTACCTCAGTTTCTTCCGCTTTTGGGTGTGTGTGTGTGCGCGCTTGATGAAGCAGAAAGACAGAAGCCCATATCAAAGCTTCTGAAACTTTTTCTATACTCCATAAAGATTTATTTTCCTTCTGTATTATTTTTCCTGTAAATACTAGAAGAATGTCATTATTATTCTGAATTAGCAGCATAATATTGTATGAGTGGAACATAGTTTAAAAGCAAGTTGACCTCAGACCAACCTGCCAGTGTACCACCCAAAGGAAACCACACCCAGAGAAGGCCCAACCAATCCAGTCACAGTCACCCAGCAGGAGCAAGGAAAAGAATTTCTCAGTAAGTCCATCAAGCTCACATTCCGCAGTTGACATAAAAATGTCTTGTTCCCCTGGCTGTAATGATATAAAAATTAAGGTGAAATAAAAGCAAAATTCAGCCTAGTTGGTAAAATTATTTCCCTAGGGCAGTACTGTAACACAGTGAAAGCCACACACTTAATTTTTAAAAAGTAGGTCCAACTCCATGGCTTTACAGGATTTTCTTCTTCCTAAGACCAATAGGACTATTTAACCACTAATGATATCTGATGACCAGTTCAGTCTTTGTACACCATTTTCTGACTTTTGTCACTTTGTGTCAGCCATCAATTATTTTCATTGCTTTTCAAGACTGTTACATCTTGAATTTTCTTCCAATAAACAGTCTTTCAAAAAAAAAAAGTAGGTCCAACTAATTGCAAACGTATATTTTACTTAACTCACTATACTGAAACATTTTATTCTTTACGTACTGAAAAATAACGTCATTTTAAAATGTAGTGACCATAAAAACTGTAAATTGGATGCTTTACATTCCTTTTTGTATGAACTCCTTAAAAGCAAGCATGTCCTTTACACATTGAGCTCTTCCCATCTTAAGCTCACCCAAAGCAACTGTTCAGGCTCTGATGGCTTATACATACTATTCTGGAGACCTCAGCTTTAGGGTGTCACCTAACTTCTACAATTATTTTTTTTCTATGACTGATGGCAGCAGAAAACCATCTGACTGGTGTTGGGGCCCCTAAAAACCTGTCCTCTGCAAGTCCCTAGTCGGAATTAAAAAAGAATCAGGTTTCAGAAATCATAAAACAATATGCAGGGAACTCTTGGTTCCATTTTGGCTTGTTGTCCATCTGCTTCCCTAGCAACACTACCTCCCAACTCAGATTATTCTTTCTCTCTGCCTCAGTTCCCACTCACTCACGTACTGTTCATATGCATATGCCCCTTCTAGGCTGTGATGCAGATTCCTCCTGTCAAGACTCGGCACCTGAGTGAAGTGTCTTTCTTTGGCTGGCCTCAGTATTTGCTCTATTCTATGATGTGCCTATTTACATGTCACATCTTCCCTAGTATTGGTGCCTTCAGGGCTAGACTGGCATCTCCTCCAACTCTGACTCAACCCCAGTGGAACTCTAGGGCATGCCTAGCAGGTGCTCTGCTGCATATACAGGATGAGTCAGACTTGACTTGATCAACACTGAGTATAGCCTGCCACCCAAAAATTGTTATCTACTACAGGTTTGGTGTTGTGTTTATTTGGTGTTGGTCTCAAGGGAATAAATATACTCATGAACAGATATGAAAACATGACAGGCTAGTCTCCAAATTAGTTGTGAACCTTCATCCTGAAGCTCCTCTCAAGCCCCAGCCATACCTATAAATGTGCAGAGGAGCCCATGGTACCTTCTGGAGGTCACATGTGAGTATTCTTTCCTGCGCCTCAGAGCAAAGAAGATGACCCCCAGAGAGATCCCCTGGCATTGCACTTCATTCATCAGGAAAGGTAAGGAAATGATGACACCCAGGAACGTCAGGCTACTGAAACATACCTTTTCCTAAAAGGAACCAGAGGCAAGAAAAGCAACATGGAGAAAGTGGGAAGCATGTGTGTGTTCTAAAATGCAGTTGTGACAACGGTCACAGTTGTAAAAATAAAACTCAGCAAACCATGCAAAAACAGGTGAATGTAATGGAATCTATACCCTCCCTAAAAGCCGTTTTTATAATACACAAACACTGAGATTCCTACTGAGTGATTTCAGTGGTCAGAATGAATTTCAGCATTCAAACTTTTACAAAACACTCAAGGGAAAAAGAAACAACAGAGAAATCTAGATTTATCATCATCTCTTTTGCTTTAAAGCTGTTATATGCTCTGGCTATTTGATCTACAAATTCTCTGATTAATTAAGTTTCAGAATATCTTCAAAATATCTGAAACATTAGCTCAGTACCTGACTTCTGATCCAGTGTCTTCATTCATCATGTTAACTCTATAGGGTTCTCACACCATAGTCACAACCCAAAAAGGAACAATTAACTACAGTAAAGAGGTCCCCGTGGTGAGATGGCTCAGTGGTTAAGAGGACATACTGGTCTTGGAGAGGGCCCAAGTTTGGTGCTCATCCCAAAACCCAAGTTGGGTGGCTCACACTCACTTATAACTCCATCTTCAGGAGATATAATGCCATATTCTAGCCTCCAGGGAAACCTGCACTCACACGTGCACCCCGTGCATGTACACACACACACACACACACACACACACACAAAACCCTTAAAAATATTGGAGTGCATAACATTTCATAAGGGTTTTATGGTGTATAGTATGTTGCAAGCTTGTATTTCATTTATGTATGTGATGTAAAAATCATCCTCTTTTAGTAATAATAATAACTGGAAAGCAATACTTCAAGGATGTATTTAATACAGTCATTCTTGACCCACAGTGGGTTGGTTTCAAGATCCCCGTGGGTACCAAAATACTTGTGTCTTCCAGTCCCTCACAACAAAGTGGCACATATAGCATTTTATACAACCTATCCACACTCCCCCCATTTACTTTAAATATCTCTACGTGGCTTACAATATCTAATGCAATGTAAAAGAACTGTAAGTAGTTGTTATCCTATATGATTTACTGTATGCACTCACTCCAAATGCAATTTGTAAAGAGGTTTTTAATCCAAAGTTGACCGAATCAATAGATTCAGAACCCTCAGATATATACATAGATGAGCCCAGTCATATAAATGCTAAGGCATTTATATTGGCATGAAATCACCTACAACTATGGCCCTGACCGGTTTACAACCATCTCTACAGCCAGACTGCTGAGGCCAGCACTGTGCTCAGCCAAACAAGAGAATTTTTCTTTCATTATCACACCAATTTTGAGAGGTGGTAGATCTTTGTCTGGTCCACAGGAAGCTTTGGGCTCCATACCCATTTCACTTGGGTAGAAATTGAACTCTGGGAAACAAAAGAGAAGAGATACAGATGAGACCAGCCTAAGCCTGCATACTGAAAACTGAAAGGTTCAAAGATAATTTTAGAATAATGAGAACTGCCCCCACACTGCTTTTCAATGGCTGTTTTTATCATGCTTATTCTCTTAAGGAGATCCTTACAAAATATACAAGAGGATTTCTAATGATGATTATTTTGGTGAAAGCACGAGGCAAGTTACTGACCAGCCTCTTTTATTTTTCATACTTCCAAATGCTGCAACGAATTTTGACCCAATCTCTTTAAAATATAATACAATATTATAATAATTTGTCTTTTAGTTTACTCCTGAAGAAGATAAGAGGCAGGAAGAGGTGTTTAAAATTTAAAAGGGGAGGTTTTAAGGAAGGATCAGGGAAAAAAGAAACAAATAGTAACAATCAACGGAAGAAGTGAATTCAGCCGAAATGGGAAAGGAAAACCACAGTGGCCAAAGGAGAGGGAAGAGGCTGAACAATAACATTCTTTAGAAATGGCATCACAGGGGAGGCGACCCAGGATGGTTCTTGGCTATCCCCAGACATCCCAAGGCAGCAGTGTCACAGTCCCTTGGGTACTAGGATCTCATTGTAAACTTTTCAAATAGTATAAAGATGAAGTTCTTCCATTTGTGTTAGTTGGAGCCTGCACCAGACTTCTAGGAGGAAACGTTAAACAGATTTTATCACTCACCCTGTTCTGCACTGATTACCTTTTTCTGCAAAAGAACATTGTCAGTAGTCACTTAGATTGTTTTAGGCATAAACATATAACTGTTATAAATGCAACTTTGAACCAGGCAGTGATGGTACACACCTTTAATCCCAGCACTCTGAGGCAGAGGCAGGCAGATCTCTGTGAATTCAAGTCCAGCCTGGTCTACAGAGCTAGGTCCAGGGCAGCCATGGCTGTTACACAGAGAAACACTGTCTCGAATCAAAGGAAACATAAACAAACAAACAAACAAACAAACCTTTGCCTATATCACCAGCTGCATCTATGAACTTTAAAGGCACGGGTGGGGAATGTCAATTTTTTATGACATAAGAATGGATGCCGAGCATAATAAGCTCTCAGAGATGGTGTTTCTTTTTAGGAGCTGGATTGCTTTGAGAATTAGAGTCAAGCATTAATCTTCCTAGAAAAAAAATGTGCCTACTCAGGATACTTACAACGCTGCTAGTCTTTAAACTCTAGTTCAAGAAGTCTGTTCTCAAAGCTCATTGCCTAGGGCATGGCCATGGGGGTAAACAAGCCCCAACTCTAGGTGGAAGGACTAGTTTTAATGTAGGCAGGAACAAATGCACGTCCTCCAAAAAAGCAGAGGAAGAGGAGACAACAACTCGACAAGCCAGTCCCATGGTAGACTTGGGATCTACCCTAGAAGGGAAGCTGCTGAAGAAAGTCAGGGGCGCCCTGATAAAGAATACAAGCTGAGCTCTGCAGGTGGTATGAAGCCACTGGGTACTGGGAACCAGGATGTGTCCTCAGCAGACTGACTTCTCAAAAGAACTCCACTCCCATGCTGGCTGCAGAGAAAGTGAAAAGCAGAGCAGAGAGAGGGGAGGTGTGGGCAGGAGGGAGCCATCTAGCTAGCAAGGATGACAGAAAAGCAAAAGGCCTGAGTTGGATATGGGATAGGAGCAGCTATGCTGGGGCTAGGGTGTTTGATGCCACTATGAAGTCAATTACTAGGTCTCTGACACAGGACGGGGTGAATAACATCTCCACTGTATTCTGTGGCAAAATTACTGGGAAGGGACACTTATGCTTCCTCTGTGAACATTTCTCATCATTTCACCCACGCTGGTGGCTTTACTCCCAAGGGTTTCAGAAAGACATAGAAGGCGAGCTTTTTTCTGCTCTAGTCTCCCAAGGAGCAGGAATACTGCTGCCTGTTTCGCAGCACCCCCAACACAGGTGTGCAAAACAATGAATAAATGAAGCAGTCTAGGTGTTACAAGGCTAGAATTAGACATCCTCTAGAACAAAGGATTCCATTCTCCAAATAAAAAGCGCTCATACAGAGACTGTCATTTGTTTAAAATCAAGTCATATGAACTGTATTTTGTTGGGGGGAGGGGTGTTCTCTTTTAAATCCTCAGAGCAGGACAATGGGCAACAATATTTAACTCAAAACATCTGGAGGCCAGATCTATGAATAGCTCTATGAGGTGGCCTGATAGCAAACTCCCCTTTAAAACTGCAAAGAAGCTGAAATGCTACAATCAAAAGAATGTAGTAAATACTATATATCACACCAACTACTTCCAACTCAGCAGCAGTATGGAAGCAAGCCAGTACACACTACCATATACCCCAGGCACTCTGGCAGAACTTCTGGACTCTATGGCATCCAGAGGACATTAGCATCCACACTGAACCTTTCTAAAAGCTACAGTGAAATATGTGAAGAATTCCAGGCAACCTAACAAACCTTCAGCCTGGCATGCAGGTATTAGGCCACAGCCAACTAGGCCTGGCTGCTGTGCACATAGGATTCAAGCTATTTGCCTCAGGGGGTACAGTTCTGGGGCTTGTCCAAAAAGAGCACAGCATTATCATCAAAGGGAATTGTCAGGTAAACTGAACCTGCTAATGAGCTCAACGGGCTGGCCACCTGTATCACTGGAACAATGCTTATCAGAACTGCATGCTGAGTTCCTTTGTTGGCACAAACCTTGTGTGCTCAAGGTCTGCCTCATGGTGGGAGAGGGAACATGAAAGAACTAAGCAGTTATCTTGAGATCCAGAAAGCAAAGAAGGTCAAAGGTCCATGCTTTTCTGGCTTTGAGAGATGACCCAGCATTTCCATCACAGAGAATGAGAATACAAGAGGAAGGCCTTTTTCCCCTGTATCTTCTGAAGCAACAGCCCAGTGCTCTAATTCCAAATATTACTCAATCTCAAAATACCCTATCCTTGCAAGCATCCATATTCATTACCTTTTCAAAGGAGAGGCTGCCTTGCCATCTGCCCATGCAGTCTTGATCCCAGATGTCCCCACTATCATGAAGCAGTCTTACCCCTCAGGACCTAATGTGGACCCCAGAGTCTTCTATGCCCAAATAGATGAGGACTGTAAGAATGAACAGAAGGAAAATGGATGGATGAATTGATGGATAGACTTAAAGATGGAAAGGGGCAAAAGAAGAATGTGGAAATAGAAATGATGTGAAAAGAATGCCAAGGTCATGCTGGACAAGCATTACCTACAGACATTTCCCCACAATGTTAATCAGCCATCTTAGCAACAGCCATGAATAGACATGGCATCAAATTTGTGAACACATTGCCAGTTTAAACTCCATGGGATACAGAAATCGGGAAAAAAATGAATGGTGTCAGACTTCTTGGAACCTAAACAATGTAACTGTAGAGATGCTCCAAAATGAATATAAACTGATAAGTTCTTTGCTTTTCTTTTTTCTACCCTGAAGGCAATTCAGAGCCTACCAAAGCTGCCAGCGTGCCCCCCCCCCCCCGGCTGTTTCCTTCTAGGTTTCAGAGTCAGGGACTTTGCAGAGTCATGTGGGTAAGGCAAAGTGGGGCATCAAGCCAAAGCCTAGACATCAGCCTTAAGATTTTTATGGAATTAGCTGTGTCAGGTTTGAGACTTGTCTGGGACCTGCCACTCCTTCCTTTCCTGCTTTTTTCTCTACCATATGCCTGCTCCACCAGTGTATTTAGAAAGCATATAGCTTGTCTGGTTCTACAGGTTCAGAGTTGGAATGGAATTTTGCCTCAGAATGAATCATACAAGTCTCAGGCAAACCTGATTTAGATGCCATGTAGAAGACTCTTTGAGCATCAGATGTCTGAGTTAATGTTGGAATGAATTTATACTTTGGGGCTGCTAAAATGGGAAAAAATTGTAAGAAGGACATGAATTTTGAGGGGCCAAGGCCAGAATACTATGAACTAGATTGCACCATATAAAGTTCATATTAAAGTTGTAATCTGGAAAATGACAGTATTTGGAAATAGTGCCTCTGAAAAGGTAATAAAAATTAAATATTTTCATAAGGAAGGACACAGCACCCAATCTTGTAGGGCAAATGTCCCTATAAGATTATGACAAGACTACAGGTAGTACCAATAAGATCTTGAGCTCAAAGACAGCCTGGGCAACAGAGTGAGATAGTGTCTCAAAAAAGATGAAGAGAAATCAGAGCTTGCTTTCTTTGTTTTGTTAGGACACAGTAAGAAAGTAACTTTATTTCCACAAGGAAATAAAAAGTGTCCATACAAGAAACAAACTGTGCCAGAATATGATGTAGGCATTCTGGCTTCCAGGATTATGAGAAAAGAAACACCTGCTTTTGGAGACCCTAATCCAGAAGCATTCTGTAATGGAAGACAAGGTAAATGGAAGACCCCAAGTTTTCAGAGAAGACGTGCAAAATAGGGGGTAAATAGAGGCAGTGAGCAACAAGTCAAGGTCTAAAATTAAGACACCGGTTGGTACCTTTCACTTCACTAATCACACCAGTATAGTCATTTCACTTAGGAGCCACTATTCTTCTCAACGGACACTTGACAATTTCTGGAGACTTATTTTCAGTTACCATAAGAACAGATCGGGCAGTGTTTCCAGTATCTTCTGAGTGGAGATAACAAATGCTGCTAAATATCCGAATGTTCTCCATCACAGAGAATGTTGCGGCTGCAAATGCCTATAGTACTATCTATAAAAATAGCTAACAATGTATAAGTTTAAAAATGTGCAGCTGGGTAGTGATGGTGTATACCTTTAATCCCAGCACTCCAGAGAGAGAGGCAGAGGCAGAGGCAAAAGAATCTCTGAATTCAAGACCAGCCTTGTCTATGGAACAAGTACTGAGATTACCACCATATCTGGTTTTATGCTGTACTGGCACGCTAGGCAAGTGTTCTACATACTGAGATACATCCCCAGTGCAATAACTTTTAAAGGATGTTTAACAAGACACTGTAATAATGTAGGATTACTTTTACAAGATTGTTAGGGAGAAATTACTTGATAAATGGTTACATTTTTTGTTCCTTTGTTTCCAGGGGTGGGGATTGAGGTAAGACCGCCCCCCCCAATTTAGCTGTAGCTATTGTAGGTGGTGTACACAGAAAAATAAAAGTAAAAGGAGTTCACACAGAATCCACCATGGCCTCCCCTTCTTGCAATCCCTGGGGGCAAGTGGGCTATAGATGAATTCTGAGTTCTGCTTTCTCTCTACCTATGAGCACTTTAAGCTAGATGGTAAAAGCTAGAATCACACGACTCCAGAGGTGCCTAGGCCACTTCCACCTATAGACTTGTTCTGTCTGGCTTTCTGGGTTGTCCCTGGGGATGCTCTGCCATTGTTACAGTGGGCTGTTAGCAGTTAAAATCAGAAGATTTCATTTCTGAAATAAAATCCTAAAAAATGAAGAGCTGGTACACATTGGTAATAGTCGCTAAAGAAGAAAAAGGGGCAAATGATGACTAGGGTCATCCATTCACTCTTACCACAGGCCCCACCATTCTGTAACATATTACATCTGGCCAACTGTTGTGAGTCAACCCAGGTGGGTACCTTAATGTGCAATGACCCCTGCAAGCTGAACATAGAGAAGGGAAAGCCTTCCTGGGGAACAGTCTGGGCAGCCTAATAGCACGTACCAAGAACACTTGCCAGGTGAGGCGTGCAGTAAGTTTGGGATAAATGATGCTCATAAGCCTCAGGCATGTCACCTTGGCTAAGGATGAGAGCACTAGAGGACCCCACCCTAGCAAAAGCTCCATGAAGACTGCAAAGTGCTATGCATTTGCTTAAATATTCACTGAAGAAAAGCTATTTGAGATCTTCAGTGCCAGGAGGTAACCTCAAGGAATTCGGCTCTACCGGGGAACAAACAAATAAAAAAAACCCACTGCCCAACACACTCACCACACTCACCCTGTGGGAGGGACTCAGACAGAGCATGAAAGAAGTTGGGAGCAGGAAACTAGATGCTCGATAAAAATATAAATGTTTTTGTGGTCAGTAGAACACCAAACTTGTATCCTGATCCCTGTTTCTCACCTCTGCTTCAAAGAAATAATACAATGACATTTATAGCTGTTCCACAGTTGTTCTTCCTTTACAAGTGCCAACATTTACAGTTTCCAAGGTCAAGTGTTCCATATCCAAACACACAAGCATGTTCATATCAGCAGTATTCACCATGTGGAAATACCCCCAGTGCCCATCAAGAGATGAATGAATAAACAAAGTATGACCTATCCATATAATGGAATATTACTCAGCTATAAAAGCAAATGATGTATTGACATAGGTTACATCAGATGAATCTTGAAATCATTATGCTAAGTAAAAGTGGTAAAGTAAAAGGACACATACTCTGTTCTAGTCACATGAGAAGGGCAGACTAGACCAATTCACAAATACATGAAGCAGATTAGTAGTTGTCTAGGGCTGGACATTAGGAGGAATGAAGAGCAACTACTTAATAGGAACAAGGTTTTCTTTGAGGCTGATAAAAATGTCTTGGAACAAGATAAAGATGATAGTTGCACAACATTGTACACATACTGAATGTTATTGAATTATACAGTTTAAAGTGTTAGTGATTAATGTTGTTTAATTTTTGTTTTAATTTTTAGCCTGAATATTTTTATGTGTGGGAGGAGGGATAATGAATATCAGTAGTGTCCTAGAACCTACTGGTTAGAATCTTCTGGAAAGAGACTGTGTGTGCATGCATGTGTGCATGTGTAAGTATAAATATATAGTTATTATACAGCCCCCCAGGTTAATCGTACTTGCAGCTAGGATTTAAAAGTAGCCGGTAAAGATGCTGGATGTTCATATAACCAGACAGAAAAATAGAATGTATTACAAATGAACTAGAGAGCCCTAGTCAAGAATCAGCTTACTTGCTGTAAGTGCTAAACAAGCTCAAACATTAATGGGCCCTTTGCAGAACTAACCAGCCTCTAGTTGCGTCCACAACCAAATCAACAGGACAAAAAAAGAAGGATGCAATTAGGAGCTTCCCCAAACACCAGTGGTTATATAAGTCACTGGACAGAAGGCCTACAGGACTGCTATCCAGACACTTTGGGACTGTGATTTCTGCAGAGAATATGAGGAGCAAGGCCCACCATAAAAATAGACTTCAAGTTTATGATGTTGCAATTGTCTTCATGGTGGATACTTTTTACAGGTATTTCGGAAATTGGGTGTTAAATCAGAGGTCTATGAATGTGATACCATTTAATTAAATAATTTCACTGGAGTAGTTACTATGAGGGAATCATTAGATTTATTCATTTGTCCTTTTATTGACCATGATATAAATGACACCTTTCTCTAGCATCTTCTTTTCTGATGCTGATTTGGCCCTTTGTTTCAGTAAATATAAAACCTATTTACTAAAAGAGTCATGGTCTAATACCAGGTATGTCCAACCCACAGCCCACAGGTCACATGCAACTAAGGACAGTTATGAATGTGGCCTAACACAAAATGAAGATTTGCTAAAACCATTAATATTTATTTTTTTGATAACCTGAGTGCATGCTTTTCAAGCATGAACTTTGCAGATGATGACAGCATGTCACCGAATAAAATGTTATATTTCTATTTCATCTGTATTTTTAAAGCAAGTGGTGTGAGAGGAATAAAGAACTTAAGAACATTAGTTTCATAAAAAAAACCGACACTAATTATTAGAAGAATTTCATTTTAATGTAGATTCACAATTTTGTAGGGAAAATATCCATGCACACAAACACACATTCATTCTCTCTCTGTATGTATGTATACATTTTATATATGTATATATATATATTATTCTTTCTTACAAACTTTTGAAAACATTGCTAGGAAACAACTTCAACAAAACAAATTTTAGTAACTCATACACTTGAGGTGCCATTATGTCATGGGCTTGCTTCATGGAAAATTTCCTGATTCCCATTTATTTTAGCAGTTTGGATTATGATGAAGTCCCTTCATTACCTTCATTAATTTGAGATGAAAGGGAAAAGCAACTCAACACCAGTGAGTCCTAAAAAGACCACAGAAAATACATAAAAGGCACAGAGGCACATTCATTGCCTCTGTAAAGTGATCAGTGAAGATCCCACCATTGACAGATGACCTGAAGATCCAAGCTACAATCTTGCCAAGGATTCTTCTCCAAACTGATCTCATGGGACATAAAGATAGAGGGGGAAAAAAACAGCTTAACTCCTGCTTCCCACCACCTGCTTTAGGTTAATCTACAAGTGCTTTAGAACTCAAAAATGAGACAGTAAGGAACACTGGTCCCTGAATGCTGAAATGAAACCTTAAGTTGTTATTTTCACTGGTACACAAAAGGGATGAGGTCCCCTGCAAACAGTGAGAGAGAGGTCAGTAACCATTCCTAAATAGATGAGAAGAAAGAACTATGTATCTCTAAGTGACAAGAGAGAAGAAGTATTTCTGAAGGAAATGGAGACTTTGTATTACATCAAATATTGACTGAGTTGGCACAAGCTTATGAACTGGGACACTGACAACGACTCAGGAAAAAAAAATCAGTCACCAGTTTATGAAAAACATTATAGATATCTACATTTTAAAGGGCAAATGGGTGATAAATAGAACAACAAAAATAATTCCATTAACAACTCTAGAAGCAAAAATAAAAAATAAAAAAGTAACTCCAGGAGCATAAGAAGTACATGTGTTCATATTTTAAAATTCAAGGTATGACGTATTTCTAAAACCCCCAAGGCAGAGATGATGAATGTTGGAAGTTGTTCAAACAAGAACTGTTGGTTGAAGCCACTGCAGTGGCACTTGAATTCGAAAGCTACTCTGTCATTCTCTTGTAACTGCATATGAATGCAAGAAGCTATTCTTGGTAATCCTTGACATTTTTGTCAATATGCCATGTACATGGTGACATTTTGGAGGTTTATGTTATGGGCTGTGGAGGAGAGAAGATTGGTTTCTGGTGTCTTGGCTTTTAATACTGAGATTAACAAGATGGCAATCTTAGGTTAACCTGGATCGGATCAATCACAGAATGATTTATCTCAAATGCCTTTTGAATAAGTGTATGTATAGCAAATAAAACAAGACCATGGTGCTGAAGAAATGTCAGTGTCAATGTAACACACTTTTGGGAGGTGATAACCATAGACTCAAGCCCTGTCATTTCAAGTTCTTAATCACTCTACGAATTAGCAAATAATCACCACTTTTAAATAATAATAATAATAATAATGATGATAATAATATAACTTTCTAAGCACAATTATTTACAACACATGGGCTTTCATAAAGTGTATGGCTCTCTTCAATCGGTGCAATCTTTAATGTATTACATCTTACAAATGTAGTAAAATTGTAAGAACAGAACGTATACACTGCCCGGCATTTTCTTTCACACCAAATTCCTTGTAACAGCAGCAGAGTTGCAGACAATATAGAAAAGTAAGCTCCTCTCTGTTGATCCAACTGTTACGACTGAATGTCCATTTTGGCGTTATATGCTGTTGCCCAAGCTAACAGGGAGTCTGAGAGAAGGTCTCAATAAGGGTGAATTACACACATGACCAAAGCACAGCATCCAGAGTCTTAAGAAATCACACACATCTATGTCTGAGAACATTCATCTTTGCCCTCATCCATCACTGCCTGACTCTAAGGAAAACTACTATCTCCTAACTAGTTCCCCACGCCTCAGCTACTGCCCTAGTCTCCTACAACAGTGACATGTTAACTCTTTCAAGTAGAATGGCTTCCTAGCCTATTTTGAATCAAACCCAGAGTCCCTGTCAATAGATACTACAAATATCACTTTCCAACTGTCTCGTTGTTCATCACTTAAGTCTCAGTGAGTTTTTTCTTCTCCCTATAAAGCTCTTTACCCAGATGAGAGGACCTTTTCTGACCATCTTCAGGGATTAGCTATAAGGCCACAGCCTGAATCCGGAGAGGTTTCTCTTGATAATTTTCTCAAAAAGACTACCTATATGTATCACACTCAACCAAACTTCCTCAAGAAGAATTTTCACTTTAGAAAATACTAACATATTCACTATTGTCTTTGTGATCAAGACTACTTGTCCATAGGGACAGGTAGGACCACTTGGTCTCAACTTTGTAAACACAAGAGATGGCTTATTGTTTGTCATGAGAGGCCATCTTGGGTTTGGTAGGGTGCTGAGCAATGTTACTGGCTTCCAACCTACTATATGACCTTAGGCCACACTACCCCCACCCACCACCATGTTGTGACAGCCAAAAAATGTCTTCCATCATTGCCAAATGTCCCCTGGAAGGCAAAAATTATCCCTGCTGAGAACCACCACTTTAAATGGAATTTGTGAACCTAAGGGTGAAGATATTTTACAGCTTTAGGCACATATTGCTAGGAAAATACCTAAGCATATAGTGAAATTAACTCTTCGTTTCTTTCCACTGCTTCTCTTTAACCCTGCCAAACCTAAATTCCCCTTCTCCTACCAAGCACATTAAGCACCACATGAACAAGGATTTTCTAGGACATGCATATGGACAAGGCGCCTCTACCTCCTCTCTCTACACTCTTTGACAGTTTCCTTCAAAGATCCAACAGCAAAGACTTTATTGGAAAATTTTATTTTACCCCAAAAGTAAGGTCTACTGTGTGTACAACTAAGCATATACCTAAAGTACTGATGTGATGCACGCAGATATGACCAAAGATCTTAACCTTGCAGCAAATTCTATTCTTAAAAAAATAGCTAGGGTGATAGCTCAGTTGGTAAAGACTTACTTTGCAAACAAGAAAGCCTGATATCAATCCCTAGAATCCACATAAAAAAGAAATATATAGTGGCTTGTACATGTAATCAGACAGATTTCTGGAGCTTACAAGTCAATCAGTCTAATCCATTTGATGAACATTAGACCAGTGAAAGTCTCTATCGTACACACATATATATATATGATATATATGTAGAGATATATGATATAAAATATGTAGACAGATATATAAGATATAAAATATTTAGATAGATATAAATAATGGTTGGCAGCACCTGAGAAAGGGCTCCCCCAAGATTGTTCCTTGACTTTCCACATACATATGTGCACCTACACATCCATGAGAATACCCCACACACATAAACAAAAAAAAATAAAATGTAGAACTTGTTATACAGTAGACACTGACCTAAGTGTATAAACCATCTTGCTGAATCTTCAAAAGCACCTAGCAAATAAATATCTCCACTAAATTTTAGAGAAGAGGAAACAGTATCAGAAAGTTCACAGCAAATAGCAGAGCCAGAAGTACATCTAGGCTGTCCCTTATCTGCAATCAATCAGTCCACACAGTTAGTGATACAGTGTAAGGTTAGGTAGTGTCCACCCTGCTTCTGGTCACCTGTTCAAATGCTAATTAAAACACAAAAAGTGTGGAATACAATTTTCAGAGGTTCATTCAAAATCAGAATGCTGTTATTTAAAGACCTAAATGTCACATTGGTTCTCTTTTATCCCAATCTTGTCATATAACCAGATAATACTTCAACTTTCCTAAAACAATCAGAAATATGAGTGAGTCATCCCACATGACCAATGACTCTGAGTGAAAAAGCTGCCTCTGTCATTATTACCAGGCTGTTGTATAGTATTGTTCTCCTCTTACAGTTGGCAAAGCTCCTAAGCAATAGTAACATGCGACTTCTTGGCACCTTGCCCTAACAATTGTAAGGACATTTTGAGAAGCCCCCAAATCCTTCTGCATGGTAACAGGTTGCCAAGTCTAATCTACATAGTCTGATCTCTCCAACTACAAAGTCAAGGTAGCTATCTGAATTTTAAAGATTTTCCCTTAAAAATTGCTTGTACAAACTTTATTAGCTATACCCATCATACAATAAACTCTTCTTATCATGTGTACAATTCCAGGATTTTAGTAAATTTGTGAATTATATGACACTTATTTCAATTTTAGGACATTATTCAGTAAGATATTTCTTGCCTTTTTGCCAACACCATCTCTTCTCACTTCTAGACCCAGACATCACTAATCCGTTTTCCACCAAAAAATTTATAGTTTCTGGACACAGTAGTAATCAGAACATACAATCTGGTGTCTTTGTCTCATTGTTTCACTAAGCATCTTGTTTCTGAAGTTTGCCCAATAATTTCCCTTTTCATGTAAAAACCATCCTGTACTTGGGACTATACGCCACTAATTCAAGCTCTATTGGGAAAGGCTGTAGAGTTTTCTGTGACTCACTGTGGAATGAATCTTTTGTGATATACCTAGGATTATGATGGTCAAATACAGGAGCATATACAGGGTAGGTGGCAGAGATTCCGAGGGAAATTTTACTATTTCAAACCAAATCTCCATTATTTTAGGAGCTACATTTTGACTTGCAGATGTCTGTGATCTTCCTAAAAGTATATGAAAGCTTCCAGATGCTGACACCTTTATCAGAACACAGAATCACCCCCATCACATCTGATTTCCCAATTTCCATGATTCCAAAAATGCATGAAGCAAGCCTCAAAGCAAGACTGTTTGGTTCTAAAAAGTCATTGGCATAGAAAAGAAACATTGGTAGAAATACTGGTGAAATCCAAATGTCTAAAGTTTGCCTATCAGTAATCTGAATCAAGATTAACTTCTCAGTTTCAGCAAAGCTACTATAATAATATTAGAAGTTAACAAATTTTACAGCTCTTCAATAACTCTAAAATATTCCAAAATAGAGTGTGTTAAAAACAAATAAGCTGAAAGGCATTATTTTAACCCTACATTTAAAAACATCATCTTCCTTCTACGGCAAACATGAAGCAAAAAAGAAAAGAAAAGAAGAAGGAAGGAAGGAAGGAAGGAAGGAAGGAAGGAAGGAAGGAAGGAAGGAAGGAAGGAAGGAAGGAAGGGGTACACAGGAGCATTACAATAAGAGTACTTTAATGTAAATATCACAGGCAACTAAAACAGTTAAAAATAAGGGAGATAAGTGACAGTATATTGTTAGTGACAGCCGATAGGAATGCCATGAGGACACTGGGCGGTAGTGGCACACACCTTTAATTCCAGCACTCAGGAGGCAGAGACCAGCCTGAAATACAGAGCTAGTTCCAGGACAGCCAGACCTACACAAAGAAAGCTTGAAAATCAAACTATAAAAATTAAAATTAAAAAAAATTAAATGCCATGATGAAAACTACAAGTGACACCGGGTAGAAAAAAAGTAAATGAATATACCTTTATGGGCTGGAAAAAAACAGAAACTCAAGAAAGAAATTGAAGAAGACACCAGAAAGTGGAAATATCTCCCACGCTTTTGGGTAGGCAGAATTAGTATAGTAAAAATAGCAATCTTACCAAAAGCAATCTACAGATTCAATGCAATGCCCAGAAAAATCCTTCACAGACCTCAAAGAATAATACTCAATTTCATATGGAAAAGCAAAAAACCCAGGATAGTCAAAACAATCCTGTACAACAAAAGAACTCTTGGAGGCATCACAATCCCTGACTTCAAACTCTACTACAGAGTTACAGTACTGAAAACAGTCTGGTATTGGCATAAGAACAGACAGGAGGACCAATGAAACTGAATAGAAGACCTGGATATTAATCCACACACCTTCAAACATCTAATTTTTGAAAAAGAAGCAAAAAATATCAAATGGAAAAAAGAAAACATATTTAACAAATGGTGCTGGCATAACTGGATATCAACATCTAGGAAAATGCACCAAACTCAAGTCCAAATGGATCAAAGACCTCAACATAAAGCCAGCCACACTGAACCTTATAGAAGAGAAAGTGGGAAGTACACTTGAACATATTGGCACAGGAGACCACTTTCTAAATATAACCCCAGTAGCACAGACACTGAGAGAAACAATAAGTGGGACCTCCTGAAACTGCAAAGCTTCTGTAAAGCAAAGGACACAGTCAACAACACAAAATGGCAACCTACAGAATAGGAAAAGATCTTCATTAACCCCCATATCAGACAGAGGTCTATTCTCCAATATAAAGAACTCAAGAAACTGGTCATCAAAATGACACACAATCCAAGTTTTAGAAAATGGAGTACAGTCCTAAACAGAGAACTCTAAACAGAGGAATCTAAAATGGCTGAAAGACACTTAAGGTAATGTTCAACATCCTTGGTCATCAGAGAAATGCAAATGAAAACAACTCAGAGATTCCATCTTATACCTGTAAGAATGGCCAAGATCAAAAACACTGAGGACAACTTATGCTGGAGAGGTTGTGGGGAAAAGGAAACACTTGTTTCTGCATTGCTGGTGGGGATGCAAGCTGGTACAGCCCCATTTGGATGTCAGTGTGGTGATTTCTCAGAAAATTAGGAAACAACCTTCCTCAAGACCCAGTAATACCACTTTTGGGTATATATCCAAAGGATGCTCAATCATGCCACAAGGACATGTGCTCAACTATGTTCATAGCAGCAGCATTGTTTGTCATAGCCAGAACCTGGAAACAACCTAAATGTCCCTCGACCAAAGAATGGATAAGGAAAAAATGTGGTACATTTACACAATGGAGTACTACACAGCAGAAAAAAATAACATCTTGAATTTTGCAGGAAAATGGATTTTGAGGAAGGTAACCCAGACCCAGAAAGACAATTATCACATGTACTCTCTCATAAGTGGATTTTAAACACAAAGCAAAGAAAACCAGCCTACAATTCATAATTCCAGAGAACTTAGACAACAATGAAGACACTAAGAGAGACTTACATAGATCGAAACTACATGGGAAGTAGAAAAAGACAAGATCTCCTGAGTAAATTGGGAGCATGGGGACCTTGCAGGGAGGATTGAAAGGGGGAGGGGAGGAGCAGGGAGGGGAGCAGAGAAAAATATAAAGCTCAATAAACATCAATAAGAAAAGTAACAGGAAAAAAAAAAACCCAGAAACTCAAGTTTAACTGACTTAAAAGATAAGAAGACATGTATAATTTTATGTGAGAAAAAGTACTGGGGGTAGATAGCCCAGAGGTGTAATTCATCTATCCACACACCTTAGCAAGGGATGTTAGCAAGGGATAGTCTTTCATTTTCCCCAGTCACAACCAGCTCCTTCCTAGCACAATGCCAGCAGTACAGCTGCTTAATCCCCACAGGGCATTATTTAGCTCCATGTCACCTTATGGAGGAGAAGGCCTTCTCTTCAACCATTCCTGCCCCATACCTCATATCTAAGATCAACCAGAATTCTGTGTCAACCAACTGTAGACTCTTATGCCAAATGTCAGGTTTAGTTCACTGTTGGGCACTATTAATATTTAGTGCTGGATCACTTTTGTTATGAGGACATCTTTTTTATTTTTTTGAAAAAATTTCCGCCTCCTTCCCGCCTCCCATTTCCCTTCCCCTCCCCCCACTATTCTCCCCCCCCACTATTCTCCTCCTCCCCATTCCTTTCCCCCTCCCTCTCCAGTCCAAAGAGGAGTCAGGGTTCCCTGCCCTGTGGGAAGTCCAAGGTCCTCCACCTCCATCCAGGTCTAAAAAGGGAGCATCACCAGACTGGTCTACAGAGCTAGTTCCAGGACAGGCTCCAAAGCCACAGAGAAACTCTGTCTCGAAAAACCAAAAAAAAAAAAAAAAAAAAAAAAAAAAAAAAAAAAAAAAAAAAAAAAAAAAAAAAAAAAAAAAAAAAAAAAAAAAAAAAAAAAAAAAAAAAAAAAAAAATCCAAACAGGCTAGGCTCCCACAAAGCCAGTTCATGCAGTAGGATCAAAACCCAGTGCCAAAAATAAAAAATAAAAAAATTAAAAAAAAAAAAACAGTGCCATTGTCCTTGGCTTCTCATCAGCCTTATGAGGACATCTTATGCATTGCAGGCAGCCCTTTGTGTAGGATACCCACCACCCTCCTTGGCCTCTACCTACTACATGTCATCCCCCTGTTGTAACAGTCAAAATGTCTCCAAATACTGTTAGATGTCCTGTGGAAGAGGATAAGAGCCTCCCCATTTGAGACTTAGTGTTTAAAAGCAACTAGAATTTTATCAAGAACTGCAGATGGATTCCATCCTGAGTCAAGATAAGAAGAGGCCATTCTAACAAAATAGAGGCACTGACATCTTTGTAAGGAGGAATTCCTCTTGAGTATGCTAGAATTTATGAGAAAATTTCAAATAAATAAGGAAATGTAAAACGATCATTACAAATCAGTAAAACTTGTTCCCATATACATGATTACATTCAACATTTATGAAGGACGTGTATATGCCAGGTACTGTGCAGACAAATCAGAATAAAATATGAATGAGTTTAAAAAAAAAGAATTTTAAAAAAATTGATTTTTTTCTTAGTTCCTTCAACCCCCAATTTCCGATTCCTCACTTTTCATTTTGAAAAAGATCCACAGGAGTATTACAAAGAATTATCCAGGGACAACCACATAAGACATCTATGAGATGATACACATGAAAAACTGATTAGTTGTTGACTGGCTTTAGGGAAGATAAGGAGTAGCTGCTAATGAACATGTGCTTTCTATGAGGAGGGGTGGCAAGAATTAGATAGTGGTGATGGTTGACAGCCTCATGAACATACCAAAGATGCTAAATTGTACCCCTTTAAAGTGGATTATCTTATAGTATGTAAATTATATTTCAAAGTTTTAAAACTAAGCAATAGATTTACTAATTAAAAGGGAAATTGAGTCAACTCCACATAAGGAGACAAAGAGTTTATTTATTTTAGTTTTTAATTTTATTTATATGTATCTATGTATGTATGTTACATCTGGTGGTCAGAGAGACGGTTGGAATCCCTGGAGGTGGAATTACAGGCAGCGTGACCTGCCTGATGTGAGTGCTGGGCACTGAACTCAGGTTCACTGAAGAGGAGCAAGCTCTTTTAATCACTGAGTCATCTCCCCAGCTCCGAAAAAGAGTTTTGAAACGCAGAAAAATCACAAGTTTACATGGCCAAGCTTCAGGTATGAGTTCTCTCACCTGGTAGGAATGAGGCTTGTACTTAGAAGCTGCTCAGGATGTCCTGTCTGTCTCAGTGGTCCACCCACAAACACTGCACAACTAGCCACCTGGGGGTGGTACAGATAGCCTGGCTGCACACCTTGTTCTTTGCATTAACATTCTTCTCATCTCCTTCCCACTCATTCCCTGAATCCCTTCCATTTAAAGACACAGAGCATTTTCCAGATAAAAAACACTGGGGAGGGGCTGGAGAGATGGCTCAGTGGTTAAGAACACTGACTGCTCTTCCAGAGGTCCTGAGTTCAATTCCCAGCAACCATATGGTGGCTCACAGCCATCTATAATGAGACCTGGCACCCCTTCTGGCTTGCGGGCACATATGGAAGGAATGCTGTACACATAATAAATAAATAAATATTAAAAAAAAACACTGGGGATACCACAGGCCCATAAGCATGCTTTTGAGATGTATATGCTTGCTCTACACTTCCAGACCTGAACAAAGGCAGAACCAAGTCTCTCACTGCTTTTCTGTGCACTGAAGCTAGGGATTTCATGGCCTGGAGCATCTTAGGCAGCAGATATCACACACAGGTATACACACATACACACACTCACATCCAACACAGGGAACCATCACAACCCCAGGTTGCTCCAAATAATGAAGTCTGGATGCATTAATTTTCCTTTGTGCCTATGGTATATGTATATACCATAAATGCCTATCAGTTGAGATTACCCTCAGAATGGAGCAATATTCAAACTAATATATATTCCCAAAGTTTCATATGCTGGTTCAAGGTTTCTGAGATTCTTATGGGTAACTTTTGTTCTTTATCGAAATATGAAACTGTTCCTCTCTAGTACAGGCCTACCATCACCTGAGAAAACCTCCAATAGTCTCTATTGCTGTGAGATGTCCAACCTGCCCACCATTCTTACTTGATCAGCTCAGCAAAGGATTTAGTACTTAGGATGTAAGGCTCCACACTCAGCCTGGCAGTGGTGGTGCATGCCTTTAATCCCAGCACTTGGGAGGGAGAGACAGCCGGATCTCTGGGAGTTCAAGGCTAGCCTGGTCTACAGAGTAAGTTCCAGGAAGGCTCCAAAGCAACAACGAAACCCTGCCTCGAAATACAACAACAACAAAAACAAAACTTCACACTTGAGCCACAAGAAAGGTGGATCCTAGAGAAGAACTGCAAGAAAATAGTGGAAAATGCATAGCATCTGTTTCATTGTCATGTGACAAATGGGAGGCTGGTACTAAAGGCGGCAAGCTGACCTGCTGCTTTCATTCTCCCTAGGATACAATGCGTAGGAGTAAGATAGTTATATCTATTGATGCCAAGAGAAACTGCTAAAAACCAAGGGGCTTCAACCAACTCAAGTCTATTTTATCTCACAGGTTCAGCTCATTCTGCTAAAGTCAAGGTGTCTACAGGGCTGAAGCTCTTTCTGCAGGTTCCAGGAAAGCATTCTCCTATTTGCCCTTTCCAGTTTCTGAAGGTTGCCTGCATTTCTTGATTCCTGGCCATGTGACTTCAATCTCTGCTTTCACTGTCATATCCTCACCTCTCTTTCATCCTCATCTTCCTGCTCCCCCCAGTAAGCCCCCATTGTGATACTGGATCCACCCAGATAAGGCATGATTATCTCCCTATGACAGAATCCTTACCTTAACTGTATCTGCAAATTCTATCTTGTCATGGAGGGTAACTTATTAACGGGGAATGAGGCATTAATGTATCTATCTTTAAGAGGTCATGATACCACAGAGGGGAATAAACATCAAACAAAAAAGAATGCAAAATAAAATAACCAGAGGGTCCAGAACAGCACAAAGGGCATAAAATTTAGCCTACTCAGGGGAGGGTCAAATACATGGTCCCTCACTGGCTATAAGAAAGGGGTCTCTGTCCAGGTCTAGAGGTCAGGGAACCCTGATTGCTTTTTGGGCTGATGATGAGGGGGACTTGATCGGGGGAGGGGGACTTGATCGGGGGAGGGGGAGGGGGGATGGGAGGCAGTGGCGGGGAGGAGGCAGAAATCTTTAATAAATAAATAAATAAATAAATAAATAAATAAATAAATAAAAAGAAAGGGGTCTCTGAGTCAACTTCCCATTGACCTCAGTTTCATCATGCATCCATCTATAGTTTATGTAGCCATGACCGGCTTCTGATGAAAGCATGCATGCAAATGCTTGGCACATGATAAAAGGTATATGATATGTCTGCCATATCCACAGAGCCAGGGTCTGGGGTTTGACTCAATGACAGGGTGTTTGTCTGGCACTGACAAGGCCCTGAGCTCTGTCTCCAGAAGTTGGGGGGAAAGGCATGGAATCCTAATGGAGAGAAACTTACTGCATGAGGCTTATTGAAAAAGACGAGTGAAGCAAGGACAGCATTTGCCTCACAAAGGCAGGGCCCTTTCTGATATTACTTGCTAGAGTCCCGAACCTTGGAAAAATGCTGAAGAGAGAAAAGCTATGCAACATACCCTGTTAAATAAATGAACAGAGATAGGATACTTAAAATGGGTGTGGACTGGATGAGTTGCATGCTAGAAAAAGCAATAGGTCAAGGGTCAGGAGATCCCATGGCCTTCTAACTATGGACAGAAAACACTACTTAGCTGGGCTCTCACGTGTGAAGAGAGGAGTTTGAACAAGATGTTCCTAGCTTTTCTGGTCCTAAAACTGTGGCAATCTCAGCTAGGAATGGTCTGGCCCAAGTCTCCAAGCCTTCACATACAACTTCTGTCATATTAGTTCATTCTCTTATTTGTTTGGATCACACTCAGCACTTCCTCATCTCCAGGAAAAAATTTCATGGGCCTCCTCTTTATCTTGCTTTATAAGCACTTTAATATCTTGCTCCAAGACGTTGATGAACAAGAATAAAAACCAGTCCGTGTTCAAGAGAGCTCTTCTAGCAGAGTGAGACTGTTAAATACTTTTCTCCCTCCAGTCATGAAACATGGAATGCTGGGAGAAAGAAGGGCAGAGTCAGAGAGGTGCCATGGATCCACTGGAGACAGATGCTGAGAATTTTACCTGGTAAGCCACTGCTACGTGGCAATACACAGATTAATAGAAATAGGTTAAATTAAGATGTAACAATTAGCCAATAAGAAGTTAGAGCTAATGGGCCAAGAAGTGTTTTTAATGAATACAATTTCTGTGTGGTTATTTCAGTTCTGGGCAGCTTGGACAAACAAGTGGTCTTCCTTTCACACACAACTGGTTAAGGTACAGACTGCTAGACATGACAATGCCACAGGTCCATTGCACACCTGAACTAACAGCAGCTGTGACTGCCTGTGGAAGGCCTGCACAAAATCAGGCTAGCTAAAATCTTGGCATGGATAAGGAAGGGCCTCATGAAGTCCCACCCAAGATGGAAACTGGTGGCTGTAGAAAAAATAGGTTTTCTCCAAAGATAAAAATTCCTGAAAGACTACCACAGGAGATGATGATCCTATACCTATGTAAATACAAGCAGCACTAAGTAGATTCAGTGAGTTTAAAAAGGGAGAGAACAGATGAAATTGTAAGAGAAAAGTGAGAGGAATTAGAAGGAAAGAAACCAAAAGAGCTGGTCAAAACACATTATATACATCTATAAAATTCTCAAGAAAATATATAAGATAAATAGTAGTGTAAGTTAAAAAAGAGAGAGAGAACTCTACGTTCTTTTCTTGGAAGTTATTTAAAACCTAAGGAATTGAATTAATCATGGCATTTCCCGTGACATTTATAACTTTTGTTTGCTTTATATGTTTGTTGCTTTCTCCCTCCCCACCCCCAAAAAACCCTTGTTCTGTCTCCATGTAAAGTCCCAGCATGAGAGAAGTTAATAATCTTCATAAATATTTCCTTGTTTTATTAGATTTAGATGATTTCTACAGAATTTAACTTTACTTATATTCCATCAGATTTTTTTTGTTTTGCAAAGGCAGACAACATCAGCAGAAGGCCCTGGGCAAGAAGCCAAAAGGCCTATCTCAGGCTTACCAGGTGACCCTGTCATGTCACTTGACCCACAGTTTCCTGAAGTGAACCTAACAGAGACTGTGATACACATTATTTCCACTTCCCAAATCAGAGTGAAAGGAAAGAGAAGGAAACTTGGAGACTTCTAAACATCCGAGAGCTATTTTTGGAAATCAATGACTTTTCCATTTACTTTTCTTGGAGAAAAAAAAAGAGAAGGGAAGAAAAAGAAAGATATTAGATTGAAAAGTGGTAGTTGACATCTAAATGGATACAAAAGGAAGATTCTTTCCAGGGGCTGACCCCTGATGGCTTTTAAAGCCAGAAACTCCCCCATGTTCATACAAACACTATCTATAATCTTAAAGAATGAAAAATGGAAAAATCATTAAGTTGTTTATCGGAAAGCTCAACTTAGACAGTTCACATAACCCAGAAACAGACTCTGTGAGGTAAATATAGTCAAGCTCCTATTAATTAATACTGAATAGTAGTTCCAAGAAGGTAGCAATGTTATCTGGCTCTGTTATAGAAGGCTCCAACTTAGCAAATACCAGAACCAAGATTGTTTTCTCCTTAAGGCAAAAGGTTGGAGTCAAATACTCCCATGTCTTGAGCATATAATAAATTTTGTGTGTCCTTTTCCTGTGCAGAAGAAGAAGAAGAAGAAGAAGAAGAAGAAGAAGAAGAAGAAGAAGAAGAAGAAGAAGAAGAAGAAGAAGAAGAAGAAGAAGAAGAAGAAGAAGCTGCAGCAGCCTGCTCAAGGGACTTTTAATAAATCACAAAATTTTTACATGTGGCACCAGGTCAAACCCCATCTAGTTAACAAATGGCCCTCAACTCTCATACCATGACATAATTGTAGCAGTCAACCATTATTTACACTTAGCTCTGATCGCAAATATGATTTCACAGTGTTTTATTTTTACTTTGGATAGGGGAACGTGCCAAAGTGTGCATGTGGAGGTCAGAGAACAACTTTGGGGAGTCAGTTCTTTCTGAGTCCTAGGGATGTAGTTGAGGTCATCAGGCTTGGCATTAGGCACCTTTAACCACTAAACTGTCTTGTGGCCCTCAAATGTGATTTTGCCCACCGTTCTTCATTTCCAGTAATGTAAAACTACGACTAGGCTACAAGAAACAGAATGGCCAGTTTCAACAATTGAATCCTTGAACAGTGTAATTCAAGAGAATTATGCAGGAAGTACACACACACACAACTGTTAAAGGCACTAAATTGTTTTTTTTTTAAATCAAAAAATAACCCTTATACTATATTTTCTAAGTCTAAGATTTATAATTATTTTCTATAAGAAATAACTTTCTGAGCTGGATGGTGGTGGCCCACACTTTTAATCCCAGCTCTAGGGAGGCAGAGGTAGGTAAATCTCTATGAGTTCAGTCTGGTCTACAAGAGCTAGTCCCAGGACAGCTAGGGCTGTTACACAGAGAAACCCTGCCTTGAAAAACTAACAAAAAGAAAAAAAAATGAAAAAAGAAAGAAAGAACTTTCTAGTAGCCAGGTGGTGGTGGTGTATCCCTTTGATCCCAGCATTGGGGAGGTAGAGGTGAGGCAGACAGATCTCTGTGAGTTGGAGATCAGCCTGGTCTACAGTACAGAGTGAGTTCCAGGACAGCTAGGGATGTTACACTGAAAAACTTTGTCTCAATAAATAAATAAATAAATAAATAAATAAATAAAAGAGGAAGGAAGGAAGAACTTTCTATCAGGTGGTTAGCATAATGTATATTTAGTATATGCAGAATACATGTAAATCACAATGGCTTATTTGATGATCTTCAAGCCATAGAAACAGCAAAATAATTTCACAACAACATTAAGCTGACTATGATAATCATATAAACAGTACCAATCTATGAAAAAATGAATTCAAATACAAGGGTGGTTCACAACAGAACTAAAAAAATTCTGTTTATAAAATAGAGACACTTTTTTTCATGGACATTTGTAGCCACATCTGTAAAGATGTTTCCCTAAATTGCATGCTTTCTATTACTTTAAAAAAAAAAATAGAGGTACAATAATTCACCAATATGCTGAGCTGAAAATATCTAATGTTATTAAACTTAACATTGAATGGAATTACTTTAACATTCTAGAAGAGATTTTATTTACATTCTCTGGCCCCCGGTTATTCTGCTTACAACAGTATACTTGATGCTATTAAGAATTTTGTTACATATGAAATAATGTTGAAAGTCAACAACAGTTTTCACCTACCACATTTATTTATTCCTCTATAATTTTATTTTCTTTAAAAAAAACTTGCTTTTCCCTTGCTTCTCCTATCATTTCTGTTTGGAAGCTATATGGTGAAAGTTTCTTAAACACCATTTTCTAGACCTCTGAATGAAACAAGATCCATAACCTGTCAGATGTGTACATGGAGAAAACATGGTGTTCTGATATGCAGTCTTGTTCATATAATAAAAGTTAATTACAACCTTAAAGAATTCCTAGTCACCTATAAAAATTGGCAACCTTGTGTTTTCAAAGAGGAAGAATGACTAGCACACCCTTCAGCAGGCTCCACTGAAATGTTTGTGGCTTGCTGAACATTCCATACATATTTCATGCAAGGTATTATGGGAGCTGAAGTTCAAGCTGTCCCCAGCTGAATTTTCACTCACTATAAAAACAATGTCTCAGAAAAGTACACACATGTTTTTACTTTACAAAAAATGCAAAATATCCACTTTTGTTCATTCAATCAACACTTAGCACTTAGAAAGGGGACTTTTAAAAACCTGTAACCTAAGTAATATCTGAAAGGGGCAAAAAATGTTATTCAGGAGCAAAGCAGATTTGTGGAAAGAAAAATCTACAGAGACAAAGAACCTAGAAGACAATTCCTGTAGGACTAATGTTGCTGGCTATTCCATTAAAATAAAATGATCACACTTATGTTTTTGTTATAAATCTCTTTTGCAAAATAGCCACAATTGTTATATTATCCTCATAAAGTAGGGCTTAGAGTTTGCTAAGCAAAACACCCCTTTTCAAGGCCAAACCTTGCTATGCAGCCCAGACTTGCCTGGAACTCTTGATTCTCCTGCCTCAGCCTCCCAAGAGATTAAAGACATGTGCTACTATGCCCTGCTTTAAATACTGATTTAATTGGCTCATGTTCTAATGATTTAGGACTTTAATAAAAATACGACACAAAAGAACATCATATTTCAAGCAGTTCCACCAATTTCAGAATCATCCAAGGTTTGATCAAACAGATGTGGCTCTCACATTTGGTTAAAATTATATGTCATCTGATTTTCAAAATAAGCATTTTTGAACCCACAAAACTAAGATTGGATTTATGTAAATTTCTGTGTCCAGAGGTCTGCAAAGGTTAGAGGGAATGTTCAGGAACCACAATTGTTTAGATTTGTTTTGCTCCATCTAAACCCATAGAAATCTTCAAAAAAAGCGAGCAGTTTCCCTACTCAAAAGTTTATTTTCAAAGACAGTGCCATGCAGGCTGCCTTTCCTGTGTAGGTGGGAGGAAGCAGCCTTTTCAAGTCTTGAAATCACTAGGAAGCCTACAGTATTTCCTTTTTGGCATCCAGGCCAGGGTGGAGAGAACTTGCTCCAGAGAGGACAAGATATCAGATAACCAGTGGAAATACTTGGTTTCAACAGAATTCCCATTTACACACACACACACACACACACACACACACACACACGCCTGCACGCACACGCACGCGCGTGCGCGCGCGCACACACATCTCTCCAAAAGTAGTTGATCCAATGGAACGAGGAGATACTTTATTACATGACATTAATTAAGTAAAATCTGGCAGTGCTTTTAGAAGAATCTGTTTTTTACTTGATCAGATTTATTTACATGAACGGGACAACTTTGTGCCCTGTGCATATCTTGCACAAAAAGGAAACTTAAATTCAACTCTTGTTTTTCACTTATTCCAAAAGCATATGGGACTAATCATATCCCATTCTGGCCACAATACACAAGGCTATTTCAAACATAATTTTAACTCACTTGATTTTAAAGGCAGTACAGCACCAAAAAGTTTAGGAACAGCTTCTCCTGACTCCAGAAGGGTTGGGAATACTTTTTTTTTTTTTTAATGCCCGTCTGGCACCAGGCTTTGGATGAAAACCAGACTGAGCCCTCCAGGCAGGGAACTCATTCCCTCATTCTCAAAACTGGCGCACACGTTTGTGTGTTCCAAGGTGACAGCGCATCTCGCATCTGCCAAGAGCTGGGTATCCCTGTTCCGCCAAAGCCGGGGTGGTGGGCCGCCCAAGGCCCAGGGTATGGATGGGCGAGGCCACACCGCAGAAAAAGGAAAAGAGGGCCATCCGTCAGACTCCAGAGAGGAAATTCCAGGGGCCCAGCTCCCAGGCCCTGGACAGCGGGTAATGTGAGGCAATCGATTCAGTGTCCACCCCTCCACAAGGGGCCAGAAGGCGATATGAACTTCGCGTTCTGGAGACTCCAGAGCGGTTACTTCCATCCTGGGCCAGAGTACTGAGAGAAGGGATGTGCGGCTGGAGAAAGAAGCTCAAATCCCATCTCAACACCAGGGGCCTCCCGTACTCCATCCTGACTCTGGGCCCAAAGGTTGGAATTGTTACAACCCCATAGACAGGACTAAGGGGGTACAGACAAGGTCCAGCCTTGGGAATGGAGGCGCTCCGATGATCACCATCTCAGCACCTATCCTGATCTGGGGGCCCAGGGACAGAGGCATCCAGAGCGTTCCTGTCTATTCCACGCTGGGCTGGACGTATGGCCAGCACATCCTCTGAAGTGTCACCCTCGCCCACTTCCACAGCCCCCGTTGGCCCACTTACCGGTCGCGGGGATCAATCCATGACGTCTGGCGCGTGTTATGGTCGATGTAGAAGACGCGGCCGTCGTAGTCGCGCGCCTCCTCCCAGCCTGCGGGCAGCGGCAGCTCGGCGCTCTCACGGGCCCGCGGCTGCGGCGGTACCGAGGGCACCGAGGGTGCGGGGACCGCGACGGGGGGCGCTGGCGGTGGCGGCTCCCGTTGGGGCTGAGCAGGAGGCGGTGGCTCTCGCTGGGCCTCCCGCGACTGTCCCCGCCGTCGCCGCCGGCCGCCGCTCAACCAAGGCATGACGGCTCGGGCCCCGCCGCCGCCCGGCCGCCCCGCGCGCGCCGCCTCCTCCGCCAGCACTAAGGCTGGGCGACCGGGGCGCGGGGGCGGCTGCGGGGAGCCGCCCGCCGCACCCGGCGCATCCTCCACTGGGCGCCCGCGCACCGGCACCCGACAGGCTTCGTGAGCCGCTAGCTGCGCTGTCCTCTCCTCTGCGATGGCCCAGGTCGCTGCCACGCGCGAAGTCACAGTCCCAAAACCGGGGCCGCGGCCACCGATAGCAGCGGCTCCTCCACTCCACAGGCCGGCCCGGCCATCTTCGCTCCACAGAGCCGGGTCGGGAGGGCGGGGTGTTCCCACGCCACGCCCCGTCAAGGCTAGCCCCGCCCCTACTTGATGCTCTTCTTTCACTCTCCCTCCCAGGCTCCTCCTCTGCCCCAGGCCTAGGCTTCCCCCGCCCCCGCCCCTTGCTCCGCCTCTCCCTTCTCTCCCTCTCCCTCGCAGCTCCTCCTCCATTTCCCTCTCGAGCTCCACCTCCCCTCTCAGCAACTCTGCCCGCCCTGCGTCCCCTCGGGCGGCTCCTCCTCTGCCTGCCTTCTTCGGTTCCACGCGCTCCTCCTTCTTCTCCTCCCTCTTCACACCACCTCCCCTGGCCTCGGGAATCCGCACCCTGGCCTGGACGGGCGCCGCCACGTCAATCCGCCCCCAGGCCACCTCTGAGAGACAGGAGGGCCTGGAGGACCGTGCTGCACCCGATCGCAGCCTGCACAGGACTGACTCCTGGAGAGGGCAGTCACCGCACTTCACCCGCCCTCAGACCCTAGACGCCTGGGGTCCTCCCCTCTGCGCACCTGGGGGTGGAGGCTGAGCCTTTGGTCTGTTGACTACTCAAACTCTAGACACAGACACAAAGTACGCAAAGCCGCAGGAGCCAGCAGAGGAACACCCACAGCCTCCTAGGTTGAAGCAGAGGACACAACTGTAAGAGGACATCTAGGGTGGTGGCAAGCTCGTCGCTCAGCAAGGAGATATTCAGGAGATCTACCTAGGGTCCATATACTGGATTACAGAACCCTCTTTTTGCCCTTTACCCAACTCTGTGATCCCACAGTTTGAGGGGAAACCCTAGAATGCTAGTGCTGGCTAGGAAGTCAGGTCACTTCGAAACCTAACTGGTATTTCTGTTCTACTTATATTTCACAGCGGAGAAATAGAGACCCCCAAAGTGAAATCTGGGACTTTCTCGAAATTCCCCAACTATAGATCCAGGGCCATAATGCACTAGTCCCATAGAGCATAGAACATGTTACGTTTTTTAGGCTCAGTACTGTAAAAGCGTTTATACTAAGTCTTAACCATCTGTTGAAATCCTGCTCTTGAGGAAAACATGCTCCCCGTGTCCACCAATTCACAAAAGTTCACAGTAGTTTTCATTCCTTGGGTGCTGTTTTTTTTTTAATTACCTTCTGATTTTCTTGTAAAATGGTACTATTTTATAAAAGGAAGAATTGTGTCTAAAAAGATTATGAAGATACAAAGACTGACAAGAAAGGTGTACAAGAAAGATCTGTCTTTCCCGTCTGCCCCTAAAAAAACCCACAAAATTTCTTTGCTCCCCAAGTATTTATGCATCTCTACCAGAAAAAGCTGTTGGAAATTTCACTTAGTTGTATCATTTTAGTGGCCCCTGAATGCTTACTGGGTGTCCAAGGAAAGGGGAGAAGGGCCATAAAAGCAAATGCAGGCTTCCCACCACACCCACTAGCCCCAATTCGTGGATTTGACCAAGGAAGCAGAAAAAAGATTGTTTGTTTCCCTTTGTCACATTTGTGCACTGTGTAGTCAGTCTCACTGTGCTTACGTTTGTACTGAGAGTATACAGAATTCTTTTCCTGCAATTATCCCTAAAAAAATGAAACAAAACAACTATCTACATAGCATTTGACATTGTAACCTAGAAGTGAGGAACATGTAGCTTGTAAACAAATATTACTAAATTTTATGTAAGAGACTTGAGATCCAAGGATTTAAGTTGTGGCGAGGTAATCTCTACAGACATGGAGACATCTTTGTGATGTCTTATATGCCCTTTATGTTGGGTGTCCTGACATTTTACAACATTTTTACTGGTTGCTACTATTCATCAGCGGCGAGCTACCGCTGCTTTCTTTTCCTCTCTCTTCCTACCCATTCTGCAGGCAGCTTATCATCCAACATACTTGTCTGTTCTGACAAGCTTTATTCTCATCCTCCCAGGCACGCTGTCATTGCAGAATCCAACAAATCTGGATCCAAATGAATATGGGAGTGAAATCATCCTGGAAAAAAGTAGAAAGGGCAGAGATGGCCAGGTAAAGGAAGAAAGGAACAAATAAAGAGTAATGTGAGGGATTAGGCTGCATCCACTCAGGAACGCAAAAAGGCCAGTACTGATTTGCTCCCATTGTGAGAGACTCTCTGGCTGCCCTACTGACCACACACATGGGCAGATGCTGCACTGGGCGTTGGTGGTAGGGTGAGGGAGATGATGCACTCACGGTATAGTCTAGGTAAGGTCTGTGTTCCGACCTCACCTCTTGGGGTGGAAACGAAGAAATAGAAAATTATAATACAATGGTGATTTGTCTACTAACAAAGACTAGGTTTAAGCCTCAACCTGAAGCCTCAGGGGAGCTTTTGTGGGACTGGAAGGGGAAAGATATTAGATGGGGAAAGTGAGGCACGACCCTTTGGATTACTAAGCTTTGAGTTCTTGCCATTTGGTCCATAAACTGCTGTCATCAAATACTTTCTGATTGTTTAGCACATGCTACAAAGCACAAGGCGTACTTCAGAACACCGTACGGAAGCAGGCTCCTCCTGAGCAGAGCTCCTTAAACCTTTTCTACTTCTGATCCCTATTCACATGAGAAATTTTCATAGAACCCAGAGTGTAAATATCTAAAATAGGCAAACAAATCAAACATTTACTGCTAATAAGCCATAAGACAATACTTTGACAGACATACAATTTTAAAAATTTATGAAAGATGAAGGTGGGTTGCTTTGTTTACTTTACAAAACAATTAATCCTTGGCTAAATATTTGATTCTGTAGGATATAGAGCACTGTGAATGTTTTTAGAGTTGGTCATTTCTTTGATTTTATAATTGTGAATGTTAGAAGATTGCAAAGTGTTAGAAGTCTATTATAGTCATTTTAGAAATTGTTGAAACATCTCTCCTAATCCCAAGGCAAAATTTACTCAGTGATTTTTTTTAATTTAAAAAATGTTGAATTGGGGGAGTCATGCCTTTAATCCCAGCACTCTGGAGGCAGAGGCAGGAGTATCTCTGGTTTTGAGTCCAACTTGGTCTACAGATCAAATTCCTGTACAGCTGGGGCTACACAGAGAAACCTTGTCTTGAAAAAACAACAAAAATTTTTTTTGGACCTTTTTAAATGAGTATATTGTTTTTATATCATTTCACATCCTTTCCCCTCCAACTCCTCCCTTCCTCTCCACTCAGTCTCAGATTCCTGACCTCTTCCATCTTACTTATTATTGTTACACACACACACACACACACACACACACACACACACCTTAGTCCATTTAGTGTTGCTTATATGAAAAGTTATTAGGACTAACTGCTTGAGATTTGATAATCTCTCATGAATCTTGTCTCTGGGAAAAACTGATCTGGCTCTTAGAAGCCTGTAGCTCTTCATCCAGGTGAAATTTCCCCTAACCCCGTTGGTATGTCAACTGCTGTCATTATGCAGGCCTTGTTTAGGCAACCATATCATTGAGATTTCACAGGTGCAGCATACCTGTCATGTCTAGAAGACATTATCTCAAATGTCCTGGTCTTCTGACTTTTTACAATATTTCTTCCTCCCCTCCCATAGTGTTCTCTGAGCTTTAGGGGCAGAGGTTGTCTTGAAAATTTACCAAATGGGGCTGGGCACCCATGCTCACTTATGATCTGCATTTGACCAGTGTGGATCTCTGTAGTGGTCTCTGCCGCAAAAGAAGCTTCTTTGATGATGAGTGAGAGCAGAGTTGTGTGTGGGCATAAAGAACATTGTTTAGAATACAGTTAGAAGCTATATTGATTTAGGAAAATGTAGTAATAGTTTCTCCAATAGGGTATATGACCTCTCCAGTCATGGGCAATTGGTTAGGTTCATATTATCAGACATGCGTTCCTGGTATTGAGAGGGCCTTAAGTCTAATTGGACAGCTAGTTGGTTATTCCCAAGATGTGTCACTATTTCACTGTTGAGGTTGTCTTCTTCAGGCTTATTCTTGTTGTGGTTCAAAGGCTTGCATCTACGCCTAGGTAAGACTATGGGCTATTTTCTCTCTTATCAGCTTCCACAGAAGCTTCCAGTGAGAACTACTTCCCATGGAGACTTTCAGGTCAGATCCAGCTTGATCCTTCCAAGTCCTGTGCTTGAAGTGCGCCTTATCTTCAGTAATAGGGCCTTACCTTCAAGTTCTGGGAGGCAACCAAGGGCAATGGGCACAGCCTATTTTGTTCTGGGGAGACTCTTGGACCCTTTTGACCAACAACTTCATGTAAATTTCCTTTGCCCGGCACACTGGGGTACTTATTAGATGACCAATGGCTCCTGGAGAGAGCATTATCACCCCATGTGGTATAATATCACACTATACATATACATTAATACATATGTTGTATGTGTTTTAAATAATCATATAAAATAATGTTTCATTATGGCTTCTCAAACATCCTTAGTGTTCTTTATCTTGCCTTCCTCCATCTCCCTCTGTATTACCTTCCTCCCATCTTCCAGTTAAATTCCTCTTCCATTTTTCCCTTTCCCCATTTAAAACACCTTTGTTTTACTATCTCCCTCTTTATGTCTCCTTCTTTAGTTCCTCCATGGTATAAAATTCATCAACACTAATAGCAGTTTTTGAAACCCAAACATTGCAGAACAATAAAACCAAGGAGATACCAACTGTATGCTTTAATATTGAAGAGTAATAGTAAGAAAATATTAAGATTTTATTTCCATTACTAAACCATGATGTTTCTATAAAAACATGAAAAAAAATGTGTGTGTGGTAAAAACATTGCAAGTCATAGCATGCAATAAAAGTGTTTCTGACAGTGTCTGTTGGTGTTACATGGTATGACAGAATGTGCAATACAGAGAGTTCATGCTGTATGTTGAGAACCAAGGCTGCTATGAAGTCACATGATGTAACCAGGACAATTGCTGGTAAAACACACACACACACACACACACTTCAGATTGATTATGTATTTGATTTTGTTGTTTTGAGACAGGGAGTCATATCCTCCAAGCTGGCCAGGATCTTACTATGTAGATGGGGTTGGCTTTCAACTCTCGCTCCTCTTACTTAATCCGCTCACATGCTAGGACTATAGGCATGTACTCACCACATCCAGATGGTATCTGTTCAACACATTCAGAAACCTTTTATACTTGCCAATTTTTTTCATGACCCCACATATATTTAAGAAACTGAGTTTTAGAAGCAATTTGAGAGGTTTTATGCCTCCTTCCTTGGGAACTGATTATGGAGGATAGCAGACAATCCATCCTGCCTTGGAAGAACCAACTCCAGTACCATACACACTCACAAGATGCCCAGGGTCTTAGGCTAGATTTCTGTAAAACCACAGGATTGTCATGACCTTCTTCACCCTATTTTGCTTACCATGACTGTATAAATCTTTGATCTGTCACTCACATGAGAATCCATCTTGGCCACTGCTTCAAAGGAGCCTGATACAGAATAGTCTAAGAATGTTTTCACTTGTCTAAACATTAAGTTAATATGCACATATGTCATTGTCCTCGTAACAGTATCTATACTTCTTCATTTTCATCTATACATTAATAGAGAAAGGAGAGTGATGCGGCATGCCGAGGAAGACTAACTGGAAACTCTTTCTCATAAAGTTTCATTCACAAACCCATTTACTACCATCTATAGAACACGGCCTTAAATAAGTGAAGCTGAACTGTTGTACTTGTCTTTCTGAAAGGAGGTTAGTCATAGAGGGAGAAGCTTGCACTGGGATGACCAAGATTCCCCTATTGCTTGATTAGTCCTTTTGCTTCACAACATTTGTGCTAGACATCTGCTGATTGTTCCTAAAATCTTATGAATGGACTTAGAAAGGAAAAGAGCTGTTAAAGGGGTACAGAAACTCTCTTCATTTTGTAGCTTTGCTACAAAATTAGGGAGGTGTAGAGAAAATAAGGCCTGCCTTTCTTGAAGTCAAGTGGGACTTTCCATGCTGAACTAAAAACCACATGCACACAAACATACACAATACTGCCGTGTAAAGGAGTCTTTAGTCTTAACTGAATGCACAATTATGCATTCTTTATTTCCTCCACATTAAAACCAACAGTCATGCCAGCAACAAAAGTATGAGCATTGTAGAGATCCATCCTCCCACCAAGATTTCACATGGAAAAACAGCCCAGAAAAATCCATTCTCTGGGTAAAGAACATGCAAATACTTTTGTTCTCCTACCCAAAAGCCCTCTGGGAAGTTCCCTTTCTGAAGTTGCTGAAATTCAGTGGTTTATAACTTGCAGAAAATGTTATCTTGAAAATGGTTGTTACAGAGTAAATCAAACATGGACAGGAATGGGAAATGTTTCTTTTACTCAGTTAGATTCTGTCTTCTTTCTTAATACTTTTCTCCAAAGAATACACTTTATTTTTAAAGAATAGATACAAAATTAGATCGATGCATATACAATACTTGAGGTGATGCTAGAAGCAGAACATCCATGAAGGCTGCAATCATCACGTCTAAAATAAGAAAAAAAAATAGAATACCGCTAGAGAAGTGTTTTCTACCTTTTATAAACAAGGCAGTGTTCTAGGAAGTTAGAAGTCAGGTAATTCTACACATAGTGCTAGGAACAAGGGAAATAGTACTGGATTGATACTGCTGAAGAAATGGTTTATTGTTTAACATTCTTTAAGTGCTAGATTTAAATAATTATTTATGAGTGCTTCTCATATATTTAAATGATGCAAACCCTCCAGCCTACTCTGAGCAGTATATTAGAAGTTACTCTTGTTCATTCTTATCTTAATTTCTGGGGTGAGAAGGAAAAGGAAAAGCATAGATTCCCGAGGAACCCTCTTCCCAGACTCAAGAATTGGAAAGCAGTTCCTTTTTGCTTATTCTGTGGCTTTCCATAAAGACAGACATGCTTCACAAACTTCTAACTTGTTGTCTGAGAAGTCCTGGTTTAGATTTGGTGGTGGGGAAGCACTCTCCTCAAGTGAGATTTCATCAGACAGCAGGGGTGTGTAGCTGGGTTACTAAAATACAGATTAGAAAAAAAAAAAAACACACACACACTTAGACCAATTTTTCTCCAAAATTTAAGAAAACTTTTGGCTCAATGTGATGACACACACCTGTAAAGCCAGCATATAGGAAACTGAGGCAAGAGAATTGGGAACTGTGAAACCAACCTGAGCATCAGCGATGTAGCAGTGGGGAGAAAATGCGCCAACTTCATTCCTCCTCAGCTCTCCCCTTCCAATACCGTATTTTTTTTTATTTCTTTTCCTTTTCAGACCATGGGTTCTGGCTAACAAAATGCTAGCACGCTGATTTAAAATTTATTTCAGGCAAACCATAATTTTAGAAAGATGAAGCTGCCCTGAGCCAGCCGTGTACAAGAAGCTTCCTCCTAGAAGGATTCCTTTCTGTTTAGGATTACTGAACGTGTCCCCTGAGTATCTGGAAAAACTGCAGACCTCTGCATTCTGAGACAAGCAGCACAGCTCCAAGGTTTCTGCCTGCAGAAACAAGAAAGGGAATTTCTCCACACAGAAAGAAGCAAACATTTTGCTTTTTCGATCCATAACAGTAGCATTACAAATTAGTTTCTTTTAAAATATGAATGGAATAATCTATAGATCTGTGGGATTCTGAAGCAATAGACCTTCACGATGGTAATTATATGGCAGCAACACACAAAGGAGAAGGGGGACTGGGTCCCTTAAGGTGATGTCTGAAGACAGGTTTACTGGTCACAGCCATGATAAAGGAACTATTGGCACGTAGTGAAGTCCAGTGCTCACAGAAGCAGCCACAGTGATGATCAATGATCTCGGTCTGCAAAGGTTGAGAGACTTACAAATGCATGCCATTCTTGATAACATTTATACTACAATATTGACTCAAAGAGCCATCTGGGTAGTGTTTTCCTCACTTCACCCCGTAATCAATAAGGGTTTGTTTACCATTTAAGAGGTGCCAGGCCCTACAGCAGTCATTAAGCGAAGTGTAATCACAAGCCACTTTCACACTTGCTCAGCTTGATGAGCAGGTTTAAGAGCTTGGATCTGTTTGTGACTCAGCTTTACGTTATGTCGCTGTGAAATTCAGCCTGGCTTCCCAGGCAGGAAGTAGAAATGGATAAAAAGTCAGCTGCCGGCCAACCAGACTATAAGCAAAGCTTGATTTTTGCTTTCCCCCAAGTGTATCTCCCTGGCCTGATATCCCTCCCAACCCGGGATCTGCTATATAATTTGTGGTTTGCAGTTTGCAATGTAAAATGAAAACACATTTAACCCTTTGTTCAGAAAATCTGAATAAAAAATCATGATAGAAATAGTAGAACATTATAATAAGCACGGGTCAAGTAAAGTCCTCCACACCTGTATCCCCCCAGCATTCAGGAAGATGGGAGGGCCATGAATTCAGGTCTTGTCCAGGCTACAAAGCAATATCCCATTTCAAAAAAAAAATCATATGAGTACTATTCAAAGCACAGGATTCTGGATGACCATAAAGGTCATGAGATTTGATTTCTGTATCCTTTCAAAATTACAAAGAGATAACAATTTTCAGTAACAGTGGGGGAAATTCTTTGAAGAAACCAGCCCTATTGCAGCAAGTAAAATCCCTTTCCCCTCAAACCTCCTCTACCAACCCACTATCCTCCCCAGTGGCAGAAAGCACTCCCATGGGCTTGATTCCCTAGGTTCCCTAGAGTTAGAACTGCATCCCTTTCCTTAAGAAAAGATGTATTGACTGTGGGTATGGGAGAGAGAAAAGATTGGGTAATCGGGGAGTAGTGTAAATGTAATAAAAATATATACATGTATGAAATTTTCATTAATATAATTAAAACCAATTATATATAATTAATATATGCTAGAGAAAAAGATGTGTTTAGGTCCCATTCACTGGTTCCTGAGGATGTGGCTTTATTTGGAAATCAGATCTTTGAGATATAATCAATTAAGATCAATTAATACCATAGGTTGGGCCAGTCCTCCTCACCCCAATATGACTGGTAACTTTATAGGAAGAAGAGAAGGGGTAGACACCCAGGAATTAATCGGAAATGGAAGTAGAAATTAGGACAATGCAGCCACGGGGAAAAAGGACAGCAAAATTTTTTGGTAAACACGCAGAAGCTAAGAGAAAGATCTGAAACATATTCTTTCAAGTGTCTTTAGAGTACGTGCCGCCCTTCTCAAACCTTGACTGCAAAATTATAGCCTCTAGAGCTATGGGAAAAGAAATTCCTGCTATTTGAAATTGCTCAGTGTGTGACTTTGTTACAATAGCCCTAGGAAAGGAATGTACCTAGAAATTTGTCCCCAGGTCCCTGTTGTTACTTTAGTAGAGATTGCCAGGAAATCCTAAGAAACAGAAATCCACCATGATTATATCTAGAAATCACTCCAAAGCCAGGAACCCCAGCTATGGCATGCATGACTCTACAAAAGCATTCCATAAACTGTATCAGTCAACAGTCTGTGGAGAGCAGAGGCAAGCCATATGCTCTGTCACATGCTGCTCAAAGTTCAGATTTACTCTGGAACTCTGGCTATCCGACCCCTAGGAGAGGAAAATGTTTTTCTATGGAAGCATTCCAGAAATCCTAAAGGTGTTACAGAATTAGAGTAAAAGACTATAGCTTCCACACATTGACTAGACTCTCAACTTTGGACAACAATGTTGCTAGTATTACAAAAAGAAATAAAACAAGACATGATACATTTTTATGGGAGAACATAGCCACATATTTTTTGATATTGCCAAAAAGTAAAACCCAAATGACATCCTGAATCTGACTGTCAACTTTCAGAGAAAGGGGAATGTATGATAGGTATATTTTAACTGACTGTGCAATAAGAAATAAAAAAAAATTGCTTTGGAGTCTGTAAGATAGAAAAAACAAGGTATCCAATTTCTTTTTGTCTGGATGGCTTCCATTAAACCTTTAGACTATATCAAGATGAGCCACAGACCAAATTTATTGTTTTAGAAATAAAGTTTTAATGGAATATGGCCATGTCCATTCTTTTGTAGATTGAGTTTGATTCCAGGATACAGTGGCCGAGTTTAGACGTTGCAAGAGAGAAATTATAGACCCTAAAGTTGAAAATAGTGAATAGTTGATGATCGTTTATGGCAAACATTTTCCAATCCTGAACTAGATCAGAACTTGAATACCATTTTCTTGGAGACAATTTTGCTTAAACAGTGTCACAGATGTAATGTTTATATTTCCCAAAATTCATTCACTGAATTATTTAACTCCAATGTGATGCTACTAAGAGGTGAGTGCTTTTGGAGTAACTAAATCATGAAAATAAAGTCCCCCAAGAATGGGATTAGAGTTGCCCTTATAATAAGAGAGACCAGGGAACTAGTTGGTTTTCTCTCTATCATGTAAGGATACAATCAGAAGTTGGAAGTTTGCAGCCTGGGAAAGAGCCCTTACCAGATCCACAACCATGACCTTTGCATTTGATCTTAGACTTCCAGCTTCTTGAACTGTGAAAAATTCATGTGTGCTTTGTAAGGTTCTGTGTCTATCATCTATCATTATAACAGAAAAAAAAAGACACTAATATATGTCTGTTGCCTTTCACTCACCACCCATAAAAATTTCCATGGTAATATCTTTCAAATTTAGATTTCTGTTTATATTTCCTATCCTCAACTAAACTAAGACTGTGGATTTGCCTATCAGAGACACTGGACAATTTCAGGAAACTTGGAACTGGCAAGCAACATTAGTAGAACACTGGCAGATAGGAGCCACAAATTGGAAGCTGCTAACTCTTATAGCAACTTTAGAAAGCAAAACCTTAGCTAGCTCCAAATATCAACAGCACTAATGTTGGGAAGGCCCGGATAAGTAGCAATAGAAAGTAAGGGCAGATGTTAATCTCTACTATGCAAGGAAAAAGAGCAGGAAATCAAGATATATTTTCTAGGTGAATAAAGTATGAACTTGCTAACCATTTACATCACATTTGGTCAAAATTACCTCAAAATCTGTTACCACAGCTCAGAAAAAAACATGCGAGATAGCTAAAACTAAATATTACTTTAAAAATCCAGAATAATATATGCTTTTGTTAACATCACAAAGCGAGAGACACCAGACATACTGTTCCTCCAGGGAAGAAAACAAACACCATAGCCTATGAAGCAATCCTGCTCTCCCAACTCAAATCTGATCAAAGCTTTAGAAAGATTCCATGGATTCCACAGGTCTTTAGGGGCAGATAGAAAGGACACTTATCTATCATAGGATTCCTTTAAGTGCAAAGGTCTTTACAGCTAGAGGGAAAAATACGTATCTTGAGAACCAAAAGAATGCAGAATTCAATCATGTGATCAATTCTGGGGGCCCTACGAATGCCCACGTGTGCTTGGGAGAATCAATAATGTCTAGAATTTAAAACTTTAGGTCAGGGGCCTTGAGATGACCTCTCATATGTTATAGAATCATGGACATTGCATTTATTAATGTGTTAAGTATCCCATTAGGGGCACGGAGAAGAATATAGTTGGAGTCAGGCATAAATCTTGAATGTATATGCAGTCTCAGTTACTAGGAGAAAAACTACTATGTACAAAAAGTGTATCAGCTCCAGGAAGATTTCAGAAATCTACAGGGTCTATTAAAAGAATCAAAACTGTAGGACATATATTTGGGATATGGAAGACATTTGTGTATACTATTTTCCCCTGAATCCATAGGATATCAGTTCTGGGATCCCCAGTGGTAGCAAACTCTGAGGATACTCAAGTCCATTCAATGAAAGGATGTGCTAATCTACAAACAGCATTCCATATACTTTAAATAATCTCTAGATGGTGTATAATATCTAGTGCAATGTCATATAAGGAGTTGATGGACTAAATTATTTAGAACAGAGTGACAAATAAACAAAGTCAGTACATATTCAGCCCAGATGCAGTTTTTAAATAGTAAGTTGAATACGTGTGGATACAGAGAGCTAAATGTATGAGATATTAAATGTATTTATAAAATTCAAAAGAATGTTTGAGCTTTGGAAATTACAATGACATAAATAACTGAGTGATCTTAGATAGTGATTTTAGAGCCAGACATGGTGACTCATACGTGTATTTCTAGTCTTTGGAAGTTGATAAGGAGGATCATTGTGAATCTGAAGCCAGTTTGGACTGGACAGTGACTGCCAGGCTGGCCTGAGATACAGAGTAAGATACTCTATGTTTAAAACAATATGAATGAATGAAACCAGTGATTTAAATTAAAATGAAGTTTTATACAGTATTTAAACATTTTAAGAGAAGATTCACGGTGTAGGGCTGGAGACAGGGCTCAATGGTTAAGAGCACTGGCTGTGCTTCCAGAGTTCAATTCCCAGCACAAACATTGTGGCTCATAGCCATCTGCAAAAAGATCTTATTTCTGTCTTTTGATGTACACAAAGACAGAGTGCTCATATAGATAAAATGAATAAATAAATCTTAGAAACGATTTACCATGAATATTTGATAAGATTTGAATGAGTTATTGGTGTACTTGGGAATGTATTTGTTAATGGAGATAACCAAAATGATTAAGAAGGGAACTGGCCCTGACAGTATGCTTGCCTGGGATGCATAAAACCCTATGTTCAGTGTCCAGCACCTGATAAATCAGTTGTGGGTGCATATACCTGTAATCCCCGCACTCTAGAGACAGAGACAAGAGGATTAGCAGCAGTTCAAGGTCATTCTCAGTTGCTTATTGAGTGAAAAGAGAGAGTGGAGAGGAAAAGAGAGAGGAGATATGCAGAAGAGAAGGGAAAGGGAGAGTGAGAGAAACAGGAGACAGAGAGAGAAAGAGAGAGAGAGAGAGAGAGAGAGAGAGAGAGAGAGAGAGAGAGAGAGAGTTCAACTCCCACATTTTTAATGTTAAGGAAAAAGGATATAGTTGAAATTTTAATTTAAATAAATTATTAAATTTATAAAACTGAACCAAATCTTTTTGTACACAGAAACACGTAACACACTTTAGGGCTATAATCAATGCTTTTGAAGGACTGTGCAATGTCCAAATTAATATGCCTACTTAAAAAGTTCACAAATCTGTCTTTGCTAGATAATTTCACCCCAATGTAGGAATGTAAGCTCTCCAGAGCCTGCTTAGAGCTGATAAGATCTAATATAAAGCAAGTTGCATTCCTCCTAAGGTACTTGCGTTTCTGTTTTTGCACCATCTGAATTTAATTTTCTTCCTCTGTCACGTTCTCTTTTACTTACAAACTAGTATAAATATGTATATGTGTGCGTGCATATTTATATGTCAGGGGGAAGTTAACCCTCAAGTGAAGAAATGATGTCTTCATTATTAACCAATTGAATTATGCTCTCAATACAGTACCAGCTTAGCTCTATAACAAGGAAGTGTTGATGGAGGTTCTAAATAGCTCTTTTCTGTAGTCAGTATGGGCTTTGGAAGTTAGAGAATACTGATTGAATATCATTGTGTTCCTATTGGCCCAACAATAGTGTGAGACACCTTTCCTCAGTGGTCCACAAAGTGGCGCCATTAGCAACAACATTAGAAACAGGGTGTCTCGGCTCAGCTCACACCCCATTCATTCCAAATCTTAATCTACTTTTCAGCAAGATCCTTAAGTGATTCCTCTGTACATTGCAGTTCAAGAAGTATCAATCTAGACAAATGCAGGTAACCATCACTGCTATTCCAGTGATATGCTGTTTAAGTTTTAAGCTCAACAGGGTAAGGAGTAGCATTTATTTGTTTTGATTTTTAAATGTTATTTATTATTTTATGTTATGAGTATTGGGTCTACACACACACACACACACACACGTGTGTGTGTGTGTGTGTGTGTGTGTGTGTGTGTATCATGCACATGCCTTGAGCCTGAGGAAGTCAAGAGAATGTCAGCCCTGGGTCTAGAATTGCAGATGGTCATGAGACACCGTGTGGGGGCTGGGAATGGAACCTTTGTCCTCTGGAAAAGCAGCCAGTGCGCTTAACAGTTGAGCCATCTCTCCGAACCTTATCTATTGGGTTTAAATGAAAAGCTGACAATCTACAATTTGGTTACTTCAGTAAATTGCCTCCAAAAATGATTGGATTATGTGTGTCTGTGATGAGGACATAAGCAGGTTACTTTAGCAGTCCAGCAGAAGTCTCCCATGCTGTAGAACAGGATGAGGAGAATCCTGGATGCCATAGCCCACTAACATCCTTTCTTCTTGGGGGTTACAGCTAACTCCCCAGCCACTGTAGAAAAAGTGAGTGGATTAAAGAAGTCCATAATGCTTTCTGGTTCCTTTTATTGAGGTAGACTCTATTTCCTTTCTTCATCCATCTATCTATCTATCTATCTATCTATCTATCTATCTATTTTTTTATTTTTTTGAGACATGGTTTCTCTGTAGCTTTGGAGCCTGTCCTGGAACTCACTCTGTAGTTCAGGCTGGCCTTGAACTCACAGAGATCTCCTCCCAAGTGCTGGGATTAAAGGTCTGTGCGACCACCTGGTATGTGTGCCTCTGCCACACATTTCTCTGATTCGCCAATGATTACCTAAGTCATGCCAGCACAAGACATACATACCTGGTGGGTGTTGGGGAGTGTGACAGGATTTTACTCTGTGGCTCTGGTGACTTCAACTCTCCACATCTTCCTGCCTCAACTTTCCCAGTGCTGAGATCATAGGTATGTGTCACCACACTCAGTTTCTGTTCTTATATCCAGCTTCTTGTTTTTCAACTTTATTTTTGTGAAATTCCTTTGCATCATTGGGTGTTCTTGTAATTCATTCTGTATCCATGAGGGTAATGATTCTCCCAATCATATCACAAGCTGTGTATAAGCTTATGTTTCTCAAAAGAGGGGGTTACAAGATACCTTAGCAAATGGCAAGATAGCAAATATTTTACATGGTAGACTAAAAGTCTCTGTTGAAATAAGTCTCCTCTGCCATTGTAATTGGAAAGCAGTCACAGATAATACATAAACAAATGAATATGGTTGTACTCTAGTAAAACTGTCTTTGTTCCTGCTGAAATTTAAACATCATATAATTTCCACATACCACAAAATCTTATTCTTCTTTTGATCTTTTTCTAAGCAGCTTTAAATGTTTTAAAATATTGTTTCACGCTGTATTTTTTAAAAATCTAATCAAGCGGCAAATATATTTTAAAACTTCCAAATATTGGCAAGGGCACAGAAAAACAGGAATTCTCAGGGAATGTGAAGTGATGCATTCTTTAGGACTGGCAATGGAAAAAATATATGTAAAACACCTTAAAATTTGTCTTACTCTTTGACCATTTCTAGGCATTTATCCAAAAAAAATAACTAGAGACGTGCATAAAGATTAATGGGTGTAGATATTCATCATAGAATTATTTATAGTATTGAAAAATTGAAAACAGACTCCAACTTGGGCAGATGGAAGTAATGCATCCCAAGTTCCCCATTTTCCTCCAAACAAATTGACATGCTTTATAAAATACAATAAAAATATTAGATCCATAGACCACTGGAAAGATCACTTTCTTCAGTTATGGGCACTCCTTATCAGGAGTTGCAGTTTCAATACCTGCTTAGGAATGAAATACTGAACTTGCCAAAAGCTAGGACCCAGGCAAGACTACCAGTTTCATGAAATGGAAGACAAGATAAATGTCTCCTCCTTGCAGGCAGGCATCTGTGGACACCCAGTGCAAGGGAGAGAGACTGAAACAATGCTATGAGAACATGAAAACCTCAAGCTCCTTGAATACAGTGTAGACTGACGACAATGTGCACTGTCCTTGGGGCATGGAAATTCCAAGGTGAGACATTGGTGGGAAAACTTGGTTGCTCTGGTGGAAACAGAGCTTATATACTGTATAGTATTCGTCTATAATCCAAGAAAAATCAGCCTGCCAAAATAGAGAAAATTTCTGCAAGTAAGGGAAGGCAACAAACAGATCCTACATCCTTGAATATTTGAGGTCTGGAAAGTAGGCCCATAACCACGTGTCATGTCAGTCACCTATAATCCCAGTACTAGAAAGAGGGAGGATGAGGCAGTGAGATTTCCAGTAGGAGGCTACACCACAGCAAGACCCTGGCTTAAAAAAATAGGATAGGCAGTTTGGATGCTCACCTTACTAGGCCTGGATGGAGGTGGGTGGTCCTTGGACTTCCCACAGGGCAGGGAAACTTGATTGCTCTTTGGGCTGACGAGGGAGAGGGACTTGATTGGGGGAGAGGGAGGGAAATGGGAGGCAGTGGCGGGGAAGAATCAGAAATCTTTAATAAATAAATAAAAATTAAAAAAAGAAAATAGAAAACATAAAAAAATTTAAAAAATGTATCGGGACTGTAAAACTGCCTGAGACAGACCATCAAATCAATGGTTGAAAATGTTTACACAGACAAAAGAAGGAACAGAAACTGTAAGAAAATAGCAAGTGGGGCTGGAGAGATGGCTCAGCGGTTAAGAGCATTGCCTGCTCTTCCAAAGGTCCTGAGTTCAATTCCCGGCAACCACATGGTGGCTCACAGCCATCTGTAATGAGGTCTGGTGCCCTCTTCTGGCCTGCAGGGATACACTCAAAACAGAATATTGTATACATGATAAATAAATAAATATTTAAAAAAAAAAGAAAAAGAAAATAGCAAGTGACCAAAATAAGAGAGAAATCTGTTAAGGACAAAACAAACTTCTTGGGTGTGGCATCAGCTATATCACTGAGACAAATGCAATGAATGGGTTAGAGAGCTGAAGAGAAAACTTGTGAACCAGAAAAGTAGACTTGTGAAAATTTCCATTAATGAAAGTGGGGGGAAATGGAGGCTCGGAAGACATTAAAAAAAATTAAAAAACTGAGAAGTTTCAGCACACATTCAATCCATTGTGAGGGAGAAAACAGGGAGAGTCATTTGAGATGGCTCAGAGGATAAAAGCACTTGTCCCTAAAGCGGAGTATCTGGGTTCCCTAAAGCACACGTAGTGGAAGGAGAAAACCAAGTCCTTCTACTTGTCATTGACTATTCACATGCCTGCTGTAGAATGAGCAAAAATCCTCCCCCCGCAGTAAAATTGTAAAATAAAGTAAATGCTTTAAGAGAAAAAAAAATCACTTAAAGATCTAAAAAAAAAGATGCCCTCTCCCCTCAAAATAAATAAAACAAATAATAAAAAGCCCAGAACACTACTAGAATATATGGAGTCTTAAAGAAACAGAAGAGCTCAAATAAGAAATCCCCAAATTAACTTCCACAAGGTCAACTTCAATGTAACTGTTGTTATAGTACAAAAGATACCTTAAGGATGATATGAAAAGGACTGAAGGAAAAAAGTCAGAAAACGTTTTAAAAATTAGAAGTTGGAGACAGAGTACTCTATTATATATAAAAATGTCCTATACGTTAGTGTAACATTCAAAGTGCATTACTGAAGCATTAATGAGTGGATAGGGAAGTAGGACTAGACTAAAGTTACGGCATGGTAAAAAAGTTAGTATTGATAAAGCACATGGAAAACATGATTATTCAGTAGCATTAAACAGCTTTGTAGCTGCCTAAGGAAAAAAAAATATGCTGGCTCTTGAGGACTGATAGTTGTGACCAAAGTCTGGGGCACCTGGATGTATTTGGTAGCCCTGTTTTTGCTTGGGAGCTGCTATCCACAAATGTCGTCAATGGTGCATAAAACAATTTAAATTCTTATCTCCTCTTAGTCAACGATCCTCCGGCACAGAGGCTCCACCTAGTTGACCTGGAGACAGGGACTGCATCCACAGACACTGAGAAAAACAAGACGGAATCGGAATCCCTGAATGGCAGTCTGCAAGGAAGGCAGGCAGTCAGTGATCTGGAACGGTCACCTCAGAGGCATTTGGACTTTGTACTTTAAGATACTGAAGTTTTTTTAGTCCTCCTTCAGCAACAGATTGACCTTTACCATTTTTCATACAAATCCCCAATGTAAAAGAAAAATAAGTCTTGGAAGATTTGCCATTATTAATATTTATTATTGAGACAGGCTCTTACTCTAGTACTCAGGCTAGCCTAGATTTCCAATAACCCTCCAACCTCAGCCTCCCATGTGCTGGGATTACTGGTATGTGCCACCACACCAACTATTAAACTCTTTATGAATTAAATTAGTTTTCTCTGTATCTATGATGCATAGTTTGGAGACTTAATAAACATAAATGTGAAATAATCACTACAATCAGGCTAGTTAAATACTTGTTAAATACTGTGTTTCCTTGTGGAATGAGGATCTACCCTCTTAGCCAGTTTCAAATACATAGTAAAATACTGTTAGTTACTGTCACTCTACTAGGTACTTGGTCTCCAGTGTGTTTTCTTGTGACCTAACTGAAACTTTGTACTGTTCCACGGATATGTCCTCACCCTTCTCGCCAGCAGCCACAACCACTATCCTCTTTGGCAACATACTGTTGAGAGTTGAGAGTGTTGAGACTTTGAAGCTGGCTTTGTCCCTTCACCAAAGCCTACTTTTGCTCAGTCTGGGAAGTTAGACACAGTGAAGGGACTCCTGTCAGTAACGTGGTAGTTTGTCCCAGTATCCTGAACCTGTCTTGACCTAGGATCCCAAAGCCCTGGTCAGAGATCCACTACAGATACTTTGTTGTTCATTGCAAAAACCAGACCAACCTCCAGGACCTATGCCTGATACCCCAATTCCACAGGCCACAACCAGGAGGGCCAGGTGTTTGCCTGCAGCTGCGGCTGCGACACAGGAAAAGAACCATCAATTAGGACATTGAGTATTTATCAGGCCCACTAGCCCCGCAGGGAACCGACTCATTGCTTGGAATGCCACTGCCTACCTCCCAGTCAGAGTCTAAAAGCTTCCTGGTTTGTTAACTGCCAGATGAACCAAGGGCTCCCTGGAGGGGAAAAAGGTTTTAGGACCCCAGGATGTCCCCAGGGAGGAACCTCTTTTCCTATCTTTATGAGGTCACTATCTTCCACTCTCAAGGCTGGTTTCTTATCCAATCAGCCAGACACAAAGCCTCTGGGAGCCCTTTGCTCAGAGCACCCAAATGGCTTGGTAACTCTGAAAAAAAAGGAGAAAATTGTCATCTAATCCTCTGCTCCCTGCAGGACCGGAGAGTTTGAACCTTGCCTGCTGTAAACTGCTTTGGTATTGAACCCAATCATCCCATACTTCTATAAATTCTTGTGTCCCTGAGGACCTACCCCCTCTCCACTCTTTTTTGCTCTTTTTTGGCTGTTTGGCTTTTTGATACAGGGTCTAGCCAAATGTCCCAAACTGGCTGCGCCACTCCCAGCCTGTGTCTGGGATTACAGGCAAACTTTAGTAAATTGTACTTAAATTGTATGGTTTGTTCAGTTCCATATGCTTTTCTATAGCGATGTGATTTATATCTGAAATGTTAAAAAAACCACACACACACATACAGACACACATACACACAAACACACACACACACCCCAAAAACCAAAACCAAAAAAAAAAAAACAAAAAAACAAAAACAAAAACCACCACAACAACAAAAAATAGGGTGTAGCTTTTTGCCTAGAATGTTTACTCACGAGGGGCCTGGGTTTCATCTTCAGTACATTGCAGGGGGAGTGGGGGTTGAGGGGAAATTCACAAGATAAAATTTTGCTGGCTAAGCATACAACACTGAACCTCAAATCCTTAAATCCCTGCCTTAAATCCCTGCCTCTTAGTCCAGATTGGCAGCCTGCAGGATAGGAGGCCCTGGGACATTGAGCCACTGCAAGCTATCTTGCACAAGGCAGGAATCAAGGACTCAGTGCAGTGCTATTTCAAGTCTGAAGAGGCTGCCAGTTTTCAGTCAGCCTACCTCTTCTGGAAAGCTTTACTTTGCCAGGGCTGTCTCTCTAGGGAGACTTCTGATCCACACTTGCCTGACTCCTCATCCACACTTTCCTGTCTCCAGAGCCCAGATTCCCAAGGATTGGAAAGAATGTGCTTTGTCAGCCGGGAAATGTGTTAATAAAACACATTTTACTGATCTATAACGTCTTAATCCACTTAAATTAGTTGAGACTGTACCGAAATGTGCAAATCTGTAATCATGACAAATACATTAAAAATGTATTTTTTTAGCTGGGAGATGGTGGTGCACACCTTTAATCCCATGATTTGGGAGGCAGAGATAGGCGGATCTTTGTGAGTTCGAGGCCAGACTTGTCTATAAGAGCTAGTTCCAGGACAGCAAGAGCTGTTACACAGAGAAACCCTGACTTGAATAACATACAAACAAAAAAAAATTTACATTTTTAAAGTATAAAGAACATTTTTTTTTTTGTTAAAGACTGAGACCAAGGGAAAAAATGCAAATAGGTTCCGGGGGACCCATCAGAGTGGTTGAACCTTCATCTGGCGATTGATGGAGATAGGGACAGAGATCCACATTGGAGCACCGGACTGAGCTCCCAAGGTCCAAATGAGGAACAGAAGGAGGGAGACATGAGCAAGGAAGTCAGGACCGGGAGGGGTGTGCCCACCCACTGAGACGGTGGGGCTGATCTATTGGGAGCTCACCAAGGCCAGCTGGACTGTGACTGAAAATGCATGGGATAAAACCGGACTCTCTGAATATGGTGGATAATGAGGGCTGCTGAGAAGCCAAGGACAATGGCACTGAGTTTTGACCTTACTGCGTGTACTGGCTTTGTGGGAGCCTAGCCGGTTTGGATGCTCACCTTCCTAGACCTGGATGGAGGGGGGAGGACCTTGGACTGCCCACAGGGCAGGGAACCCTGACTGCTCTTTGGACTGGAGAGGGACGGGGAGGGGAGTGGGGCGTGAGGAGTGGGGGGAGGGGGAGGGAAAAGGGAGGTAGGGAGAAGGCAGAAATTTTTAATAAAAAAAATAAAAAATGCAAATAATTTTGGGATAAATGTTTCTTTCTTTTCTATTATTATTATTGTTGTTATTGTCATTGTTGTTATTGTTTTTAAGCCAGGGTTTTTTTTGTGTAACTATGGTTGTCTTGAAGCTAGCTCTGTAGACTGGGCTGGTCTTGAATTCAGAGATGCACCTGCCTCCCGAGTGCTGGGACTAAAAGAATACAATACTATGCCTGGCTAAAAGTTTCTTTAAGTATGATGAATGGAATATAAAAACCTTTCAGATGTACCTGAAATCTATTACTTCTTAAAAATATTTGAAGCAGAGGCTAGGGAATGTAGCTCAGTTGCTAGTGTACTTTCCTAGCATGCACAAAGCCCTGGCCATCCCCAGTGACGCACATCTATATTCCCAGAACTCTGGAGGTGAAGGTGAGAAGATCAGCTTACGTGTTATTTTTTAAAATTTACTTTATTTTATGTATATGGATCTTTTGCCTTCATGTACCATGTGTACCATGTGCATGTCTGGTGTCAGGGAGGTCAGAAAGAAGGTATCAGGTTCCGTGAAACTGGAAAGACAGATGGTTGTGAGCCACCATGTGGGTGCTGAGAATTGAACCTAGGTCTTTTGGAAGAGCAGCCAGTGCTCTTAACAGATGGGCCATCTTTGCAGCTCAAGTGCAACCTTTACTGTATGGAGTTTGAGGACAGTATTTGTGAGTGTTAGAAGTGAAGAAGGCAAAACTTTAGCATGTATCAAGTTTGCATATTGGTCAGTTCAGTGATTGTAGTGATTGTATTATTTTTATCTCTGTAGCTTGTATATGGGAACTCTTCCATAAAGTCAGTTAAAAAGCCTAAATTGTAATGTAACCCAGTTAAACACATTATAGTAAATCCACAGGTTGAAGAAACATCCTGTACCCTTTTAAAATCACCATAACAAAGAATTTATACATTGGATATAAAAAACATTAGAAAACAATGGCATGGGAAGACATCTTGTTTTGGAAAGATGTAGCTTTAATATGCTTTGTGCATCACATGCATAAAGATAAACTGATCAGGTTATTGAACTTGACCACAGCTGAGTCTTGCCACATTTGTGTTTAAGTCTGTGTACCTTGTTTATAATGAACAGTTATAGTCCTCTCATGAGAACAAAACAATCTAACGAGCAGTCTGTGTCAAAATGAAATCATCAATTAATAGCAGTGCCCAGTTTTACTCCAAATATCTTTTTTTAAAAACAAACTGATGCTGTATTTGATGATGTTCTGCCACCTGATGGCCAAATGGAAGAATGCTTTATGAAGGCAGACTAACTGAATTTTTTTTTCTTTTCTTTTTGTCCCTACTACCATTAAATTTGCTTCTTCTGCCATCTTGTGGACATATTGAAAATATTTTTAGAGGCCTTAAATAGTTATCTATCTATCTATGTATCTATGTATCTATGTATCTATCTATCTATCTATCTATCTATCTATCTATCTATCTTATGAATCAACCAGTTCCCCTCCCTACTGTCTTCTCACTTTCTCTCCCACCTCCTCTCTACTCCCCTATCTACTCCTCCTTCATCTACATTCAGAGGGGGTAAAGCCTCACATGAGATCAACAAAGCATGACTAAGCTTTTTCCCCTTTGTATCAAGACTGAGAAAGGCATTCCACCATAGGGAACAGGTTCCAAAGAGCCAGCTCATATGTCAGGGACAGGTCCTGGTTCCACTGTTAGGGGCCCCACAAAAGACCAAGCTACACAACTGTCACCCAGATGCAGAGGGCCTAGGTCAGCACTGTGTTGGCTTCTTAGCTGTCGGACCAGAGTCGGCGAGCTCCCACAAGCTCATATCAGCCATCCCTGTGGGTTCCCCATCATGATCTCGACCCGCCTTGCTCATATAATCTCTCTAAACTCTCATCAACTGAACTCACAGATCTTCTCCCAGTGCTTAGCTGTGGATCTCTGCATCTGCTTCCACCAGTTACTGGATGGAAGTTCTATGATGACCATTAGGGTGGTCACCAATCTAATTACAGGGGAGGGACAGTTCAGGCACCCTCTCCACTATTGCTAGGAGTCTTAGCTGGGGGTCATCCCAGTGGGTTTCGGAGAGTTTCCCAGGCACCAGGTTTCTCCATAACACTGTAATGCCCCCTCTATCAAGATATCTCTTTCAGGACCCTAAAAGAGACATACATGGATCTGATCTACAGGGAAAGTAGAAAAAGATAAGATCTCCTGAGTAAATTGGGAGTATGGGGATCATGAGAGACGGTAGAAGGGGAGGAGAGAGGAAGGGAGGGGAGCAGAGAAAAATATATAGCTCAAGAAAAACAATTTAAAAAAGATATCTCTCATTACTTTCTCCCTCCATCCTGCCCTCAACTAGACCATCCTGATCCCTCATGCCCCCATCCTCCCATCCCTTCTCTACCCCCTTGCTTCCAGTTTACCCAGGAGATAATCATCTATTTTCTCTTCCCAGGGAGATCCATGCATCCCTCTTTGGGTCCTCCTTGTAATCTAGCCTCTCTGGGTTGTAGCCTGCTTAGCCTTTGCTTTACATTTAATATCCACTTATGAGTGAGTAAATACAGAGTTTGTTTTCCTGGGTTTGTGCTACCTCACTAAGAATGATTTTTTTTCGAGTTCCATCCATTTGCCTGAAAATTTCATAATGGCATTGTTTTATATCTCTGAGTAATTCCATTGTGTAGCTGTACTACATTTTATTTATCTTTTCTTTGGTTGAGGGATATCTAGGTTGTATCCAGGTTCTGGCTATTATAAATAATACTGCTATGAACATAGGTGAGCAAGTGTCCTTATGGTATTATTGAGCACCCTTTGGGTACATGCTCAAGAGTGGTATCACTGGGTCTTGAAGTAGACTGATTTCCAGTTTTCTGAGAAACTGCCATACTGATTTCCAAAGTGGCTGTACAAGTTTACACTCCCGCCAGCAGTGGAGGATTGTTCCCCTTACTCCATATCCTCTCCAATATAGGCTGTTGTTAGCATTTTTGATCCTAGCCATTCTGGTAGGTGTAATATGGTATCTCAGAATTGTTTTGATTTGCATTTCCCTGATAGCTAAAGGATTTTGAACAATTCTTTAAGTATATCTTGATCATTTGAAATTCTTCTCTTGAGAATTCTGTGTTTAAATCTGTACTGAATAGTTAGCTAAGTTATGAAAGAATACTTTATGAATGTAAAATAATTGAAATTGTCATTATTTTGTTTCTACTTTATATGATGGACCTATGATGCCATCATGTGGATTAATGTAAGAACACATCTATAAATGAACATGATATAAAAGAATACATGTTCATTATATACTAATAAAATATTATCTATTATTTTTAATTACTAAAATTTACAAAATCAATTACAAATTGACCAAACATCTTAACATAAGACTTGAAACTGTGAATGTGTGAGAGAAAAAGTAGAGAAAAACACTTCAAGATCTAGACATATGGAAGGTCTTTCTGAATAGACATTTAATTGCTCAGAAAATAGTGCCAACAATTAACAAATGAAACCTCTGGAAGGAAAGATGGCTCAGAGGTTAAGGGTACTGGCTGCTCTTCCAGAGATCCTGAATTCAATTCCCAGTACCCACATGGTGACTCACAAACATCTATTACGGAGTTTGATACCCTCTTCTCTCTGATGCTCTTTCTCTGATGTCATGTAGGCACACATGCAAATAGAGCAGTGATATAAACAAAATACATAAATAAATCTTGAAACAAAATGAACAAACAAACAAAAACAAATGAAACCTCACGAAATTATAAAACTTCTGAACCATAGAGGAGACAGTTAATTAAGTGAAGAGACAGTTTACAAAATGTGAGAAAATATTTGCCAGCTGTATAAATGATAGAGCTTGAATACTCAGACTGTACAATGAATTCATAATACTGAATATCAAGAAAGCAAACAGCCCAATCAAAACTGTCAGGGAACTGAACAGAGAGTTGTCAGAAGAGCAAATACAAAAGTGCGTGTGTGTGTCTGTCTGTGTCTGTTCTGTGTATTGAGGCGACTTTTGAGACAGGGTTTTGCTGAACTTGCTCTGTGGACAAGACTGGTCTCAAACTCACAGAAGTCCACTTGCCTTTGTGTTTTGAGTGCTGGGATTGTCACCACCATTAGCTCACCAATTAACATTTTAAAAAGTGTTCAAGGTCTTTAGTCATCAGGGAACTGCAAATTGATACCCCACCTCACCCCAGCAAAAATGACTAAAATCAAGAAAACAAACAGCAAACCAATGTGGTTCAGGGAGTGGAGAAAGAAGAGCTGAGAGTGAGGATGTAAACTGGTTCTTCACTATGGAAATCAAAGTGCAAGTGTCTAAAAAATAAAAATAGAATCACCATGTCGCCAAACTATATTACCCCTTGGCATATACACAAAGTGTTTACATGCTACCACTAACATTTCTTGTTTTTCTAGTTCTAAGAGATAGGAAATGGAATCAGTTTAGATTTCCATCAGCTGATGATTGATGAAAAAAATATGGTACAACCTACAATGGGATTCTATGCAGCCATAAAGAAAATGAAATGGTGAAATTTGCAGAAAAGTGGATGGATCTAGAAAAATATATTAAGGTTCAGAAAGACAAATGCTGCATGTTCTTTCTTGTCTGTACATACTATTTTCTATTTTTACATATGTACATGCATTTGAGATGACTATGTGTAGTGCTTAGGAATTTGAAAGGGGCACCCTAGAGGGGCAAACAGAAGCTTTAAGGGAGAGGAATTGGAAGGGCAGTAGAACTGAAGTGGTATGAAAGTACAAGGGGAATACTGGAGATTAAGGGTTTGAGTGGGAATATAAGCTAAGGAGATGGGGTGGGAGGCAACCAAAACCAAGTACTTAAAAATTGATACCAGAATCCTACTTTTTTGGGGGCTGCAGAGATAGCAGTTAAGAGCACTTACTGCTTTTCCACAGGACCTGAGTTCAATTCCCAGTACCAACCTGGCAGCTCACAACTGTCTGTAACTCCAGTTCCAGAAGACATGATACTCATGACAAAACACTAATGTACCTAAAAACTAAAAAAAAAAAAGAATTCTGCTCTTTGTATGATCATTAGGCCCAATGCTCAAAATTAGTGCATGCTCATTATATAAAATTTGGGGAAATGATGTAAGCAGAAAGGATGAGATGAGGAGTCCTTCCTTCTTGATGTCCTGAGAAAAATAATTTTTCATTTCTGGTTTACAAGACCAGTGTAATGTTTATACTATCAGGACATTTAATCTAGGTCTAAAATGTTATTTTCAATTATGCCTGCAATAGGTATGAAGATTACAATAATGGCAAAGTAGCTGATTGAGGCTTTTTGCCCAATAATGATAAATAGGTGTTCAACTGGTTGGCCTCCAATTCATGTGAGGATAAGAAGGTCAGCTACTAGGATTGAGTATATCGTTTGCATAATTGGGCAGAAGGTAAGTCCTCGTTGTTTTAGGTGTGAAGGAAAGGTATGAGGGCTAGAATAAGGACTGATAGGATTAGAGCTAGGACTCCGCCTAATTTGTTAGGGATAGATCGAAGGATAGCATAGGCGAAGACAAATTATCATTCTGGTTTAATATGTGGTGGGGTGTTGTGGGAGCTCCTTCCGCTCCTTCAGCCAATAGCCGCTGAGATACCAGCCCACTGGGGTGGGGTATTAAGTGGATTTGCTAGGGTATAATTATCAGGGTCTTCGAGAATATCTGGAAAAAATAAAACCAAAATGATGAGAGCTATTAATAGAAGGAGGACGCCTAGAAAATCTTTGATTGTGTAATAAGGGTGGAATGGGATTTTGTCTGCATCTGAGTTTAGGCCTGATGGGTTGTTGCAGCCTGTTTCATGGAGGAATAGTAGGAGAACTAATACGAGGGCTGTAATGATGAAAGGTAAGATGAAGTAGAATGCAAGGAATCGTGTAGGAGTGACTTTGTCTACTGAAAATCCACCTCAGATTCATTCTACCAGGACTGTACCGATGTAGGGGATGGCTGATAGGAGATTTGTGGTTACTGTGACCCCGCGAAAAGATATTTTCTCTCATGGGAGAACGTAGCCTATGAATGCTGTGGCTATTACGGCGAATAGGAGGATGACTCCTATATTTCATGTTTCGGTTATGTTATAGGATCCGTAGTAGATTCCTCGTCCTACGTGCAGGAATAGGCAGATGAAGAATATGGAGGCTCCGTTGGCATGTATGTAACGGATGAGTCAGCCGTAATTTACGTCTCGGCAGATGTGGGCTACCGATGAAAATGCTGTTGTTGTGTCTGATGTATAGTGTATGGCTAGGAATAATCCTGTGAGGATTTGGACAATTAAGCATAGGCCCAGTAGAGAGCCAAAATTTCATCATGATGAGATGTTTGCTGGGGCTGGAAGGTCAATGAATGAGTGATTGATGATTTTAATTAATGGGTATTTTTTCGGATGGTTGTCATTAAGTGTTTCTATAGTTGAATAACAACGATGATTTCTCATGTCATTGGTCATAGTTAAAGTCTATGTAGAAATTATGACAGGATCTATTTATTTTCTAAGTCTATTGATTTCGTTAGATTGTTTAGGCACTTCTTTGAAGCCTTCTCCTATTTATGGTGGGTTATGTTTAATTGTTCGTGGGTGTTCAGGTTGTTTAGCGGTGTTGGGGCTTGGGGGGTCTTTCTTAGGTTTAATAGTGTTTTTAATTTACTTGGGAGGGATGTTAGTTGTACTTGGTTACGCTATTGCTATATCTGTGGAGGAGTAGCCTGAGACGTGGGTATCTAGTTGATTGGTATTAGGGGTTTTAGCAATGAGCATTTTTATGGAAATAGGTAATATTATTTGTAACCAATTATTATGAGGGGTTCGATACAGTGTTAGAGTTTAATAGTTTAGGTGAGTGAACCGTTTATGATCATGGTGGGTTGGGATTAATAGGTGAAGGGGGTGTTGGGGTGGCTGCTTTATATAGTTGCTCTGCATGGCAGATAGTGGTTTCTGGTTGAACTTTATTTATGGGTATATTTATTATCATTGAAATTATTTGGGGTAATTAAATGCTTAGTAAGATTGAGATAGATAGGAGTGTAATGAGAAATGAAAGAAAGTACAATTTATTCATTTTTGATTACTAAGGATTAAAGAGGTGAAGGTGTGGAAGGTGGAAGTGATTTTTGGGATAGCTTTTTCTAGTCAGATGAGATCTAGAAGAGTTAGGGCTGTTTTGAAGCTTATGTTAAGTGTTTTTATAGGGAGAAATTGATGTATGATTGTTGGGATGTAGCCTAGGGAGGTTGAAAATGAGTTAGTGGATGAGGGCTTTGTTGGTGAAAGATTATTAGTTAGATTATTAAGTTCTAGTGTGATAGTAAATCCTGCAATGGTTACTATTAGTGCTGTGGTTTTCCAGTATCGATGGTATGGTTATAACTTGGATGGTTGTAGGTGGGATGTTATATGGGATGAAGAATCCTGCTATATTACTTCCCAGGGCTAGGCATTTGATTGGGTTAATCAGTAATGGGTTGTTTTCATTAATGATAATTGAGGCGGGAAATCAAGGTTTAGTTATTAAAACAAAATAGATGATCCATACGCTGTAAACAGCTGTTATTAAGGCAGCTACCAGTGTTACTAAGAGGGCTCAGGCGTTGGTGTAGCAGGTGTTGGTGGCTTCAATAATTAAGTCTTTTGAATAGAAGTCTGTGAGGAAAGGTATTCCCGTTAGGGCTAGGCTGCCAATGATTAAACACGAGGATGTAAATGGTATGGCTTTTGCTAGGCCACCTATTTTTCGAATGTCTTGTTCGTCATTTAGGCTGTGGATAATAGATCCAGAGCATATAAACAGTATGGCTTTAAAGAATGCGTGTGTGTGAGTATGTAAGAAGGCTAGGTAAGGTTGGTTAATACCTAGTGTAACTATTATCAGGCCTAATTGGCTTGATGTTGAGAATGCTACAATATTTTTGATATCATTTTGGGTGAGTGCACAGATTGCTGTAAATAAAGTAGTGACTGTGCCTAAGCATAGTATAGCTGTCAAGACAGTACTGTCATTAGGGATAACGGGGTGGAATCGGATTAGTAGGAAAACCCCTGCTACTACTATAGTGCTTGAGTGAAGGAGTGCGGACACAGGAGTTAGTCCTTCTATGGCTGATGGGAGCCATGGGTGTAAGCCCTATTGTGCTGATTTGCCTGTAGCTGCGGTAAGGAGGCCTACTAAAGGAATAATGTTTGGGTTGTCTACTATGAAGATTTGTTGGAGCTCTCAAGAGTTGGAATTTGTGCAGAATCAGGCTATTGCTAGGATGAATCCAATATCACCAATACGATTGTAGAGGATAGCCTGTAGGGCTGCTGTTTTTGCATCGGCTCAAACGTATCATCGGCATTGTGGCTCATGCCTATAATCCCAGCACGGTTTAGTCTATACCAAGAAGATCACACATTTGAGGCCAGCCTGGGCTACACAGAGTGACACTGTCTCAGGAAAGCAAAAAGAAAGGAGGAAAATAAAAGAGAAAGTCACACATAATTTCACTGGGTCATACCATTAATTCAATAATCTCACTTACTTCTTCAGGGGGATGCTTGGACCAGCGTTGAGTAGTTCTCTCAGCAGATAGTTTTTCTGCTATTGGGATGCTAACCTTGGACTGTCCTCTGATACTCGACTCTAGCTTTGTTTTTAAAACCTATTCATCAGCTTCTTTATTATTACAAGTAGCTAGTTGTTCATAGCCAAATACCTTGTCTTGGGTGCTGAAGGGGCTAACTTTGGTTATTAGTTTCACCGGATCTGGAAGCAATTAAAATGCCAGTTGTTGGACATTCCTTTCCTGTGAGAGGCCTGCTTTCTTCCTTCTTTCCCCCCTCCCTCCCTCCCTCCCTCCCTCCCTCCCTCCCTCCCTCCCTCCTCTCCCTCCCTCCCTCCCTCCCTTCTTTCCCTCCCTCCCTTCTCTCCCTCTCCTTCCCTACCTCACTCCCTCCTTCCTTTCTTAATTTCTCTTCAAGAAATAAAGGTTTTATCTGTGTAGACCTGGCTGCCCTGGAACTTTCTATTTAGACAAGACCTGCCTCAAACTCAGGGATCCCTGCCTCTGCCCCCCAAGTGCTGGTATCAAAGGTGTGCACCATCATACTCAGTTGATACTTTCTTGTTTTTTTTTTTAAACAACAACAAAAAACTTTTAGATTTTATTTTTATTTTGTGTGTATGGGTGCTTTGCCTGAGGGTATGTGCTTGCAGTGCCTTCAGAGGCCAAAAGAGGTCCCAATATCTCCTGAGACTGGATTTACCCATAGCTGGAGCTGCTATGTGGACACTGGGAATCCAACTCAGATCCTTTAGAAGAGCAGCCAGCACTCTCTTTTTTCAGGCAGCACTCTTAACTACTGACCCAACTCTCCAATCCCAACTGTGGGTGGTACCTTCTGGAGGCAGCCCAGATAAAAGGATGTAGAAGAAAACTCTGCTTCTTGTGTGTTTCTTGTCTTCACTCTCGCTGGCAAGCCTGTCCATTCTGTTGCTGTGACATTCCATTTGAATCAGCATCTTTAGGGTTCCAATGTAGACCAGCAGCTAACCAAAAATCCTCTGGGCCTTTAGTGACAGATTGGGAATGCTGTGACATACAGCCTTGTAGATTGAGCAATTACCAGAGTCTTTGCATTTTCAGTGTGAGACAACCATTTTTGAACTACCCAAACTATATCTTGTAAATCAGTGTAATACGTGCTGTTTATATATGTATGTACATACACATGCACTTTCATTTTATCAGTTCTGTTCATTTAGAGGATGCTGACTAATAGAAGTGCTTTAGAAACGTTTATTTGTCTCTTTATCTTCCATTTCTCCTTCTCCTTTTCCCCCATTTTTTACTTCATCCCTTTCTTTACTACCATAGAAGCATTTAATGTATTTATCCCGGTGAAATTGTATAAATATTTTTATAGTATAAATTCCAAACAAGGTCATCAATAGTTACACATATTATAAATTTAATAGATGCTGTCACATCTGCCTTCAAAGAGTCGTATCACTTTATGCTTCCACCAGAATACCTGAGCATTCACTTCCCAATCCCCTACTGTCAAAACCAGAAGCTGGTGTCAGTTCCCCTGGAGCTGGACTTATGGGTGATTGTAAGCAGCCTGGTGTTGGTGCTGGGAACCAAACTAGGGTTCTCTGGAAGAAAATCGCATCCTCTTAAAGACTCAGCCACCTTTTTAGACTCCTAAAAGAGTCTCTCTCTCTCTCTCTCTCTCTCTCTCTCTCTCTCTCTCTCTCTCTCTCTCTCTCTCTCTCCGCGTGTGTTTGTTATTTCTGGAAATTGAACATAAAACCATGCACATGCAAAACAAGTGCTTTCTCAGCGAGCCACATCCCCATCCCTGACAGGAAGATGTTGTGTCTTGAATTCTTATTGGTTATAGGAGTGTGTACCAGTGTGACAATTCATTGAGTTGCACACTTAAGATTTGTGAGTTTTGTCTTATGAGAAGGAGGCATATTCTGAGTAACAGGAGTATCTCTGCTTTGTGTCTTGAGATGTTTTGAGGGTTGACACAGCTGGGCACTGGCTTAGCATGCCCATCCTGAGGCTGACCACTGAGGCTACTGAGAGTTGGTGCGAAAAAAGTAGAGTTCTCTGGAAAAGCAGAATATTTCATTAATCACTCAGCCACCTCTCTCAAGCACCCACACCAGGCTGTTCACCATCATCTGTAGTCAAGTAACTGTACTGTATGGTTAAGATGAAAGTCACTCGAGGAACACTTGTGTGCTGGGCCCTAGCTCCTGCACAGCTTCTTTGTAGGCTATATCCATTCTTTCACCATATTCTGTCTCTGGCACCAGTGCTAGAGGTATACTCACCCTGACTGATTCATAGCACAATGATGATAGCTATGGGCTAGTTATTATCTAATGAACTCATAAAGGTAGCACAGAAGGGAACGTGGGCTTCTGAATCTACCAGGGCTTCAGTGACTCTACTGCACTTATCATGGCAGACAGAAACAAGGTCATGAGGAACGGTGCAGCACCTAAAACCCATCTGTATCAGACACACACAAATAGGGTATGATGTGAATAGAGATCCACACCGTGACTCCTTTGAAAACTGGCACCAGGGACAGAGGCACTCAGTCTCACTACAGGGCAGATGCTCCTACCATAAGATTTTGGATTTGTATAATCACCTGGGTGGCATTTGGAGTGAACTGTGAAACTGAGAGATAAAACAATTTTACACTGCGGCTTCAAAGAGACTTTCTAAAATAAAATTGACTTTAGGCGGGATATTATTGAGAAGCCTGGTGGAAGACTGCAAGCCAATGGCATGTCCCTTGAAAACATGAGGCACAGTAAGCATCCTGCCAGCAGAGGCTGTCATGGAGTGGATGCTGGACAGACCCTCAGGTTCTTCGTTCTCTGCTGCTCTAGTCCTCCAAGTCAAACTGTTTCTACTTTTCCATGATTGTTTCCAGGCATCACTGGGGTATTAATATATATCACTACCTATATTAGACTTCCTTGTTTTCTGTTCTCAGACACAAGTTCTGCTTTATGCTCTTCACACTCCAAGGTTTGGGTCTAGATGTTCAGACCATGCCCCTGCCTCATCTGGTGGTCTCCATATATCCTTTCCCATCTGTGTCATCTCTCTGTGTCCGGGTTGGTCTCCAGTCATATGTGCGCAACACTGGATTTCCTTGGTGAGTTCCTCTATGACCAATATGCCTGTGACAACTTTATAGTGTAAGGTAGGTATATCTCTTGCTTCACAGGTCATATGTACACTGGACTTGCCTGATGACCACTGCTGAACTATTTACATCCCTACATGACTGGATATAGTCATGTATCTCCTACACCAGCTTTTCTTGGTAGGTTATACAAGAACCAAGACCTACTGTTTCTGGTCCATATTCCCAACCCAGGTCTGTATGAAATCTTTTTTTTTCTGTTGATAATGCAAGATCTATATGCGCGAGAAACATTTGCTCACTCCCATGTTTACATCTTGTCTTGACTCAATGGCAATAGTTCCCCATTTCTATTATGTTGAAACCAAGCACCCATACACCATCTCCAGATTCTAACGCCTGGGTCTAGATGCACATATCCAAGATTAGATTTTTCTGTTGGCATTGACATGACATATATTTTTACAGAGACATCCACTCACTGCAATTCCTAACTCTTATATAAATTCTGCAAAAGGTTTCCAAAATCAGATCCCCAGAACCAAGCACACTGGTACCATCTCACTTGTTCATGTCCTAGCCTTGGACTCAGAGATTGTACAGGAGTTTTTCCTCATGATACTACCTGGAAGCTTCCCCTCAGGCCTTGATTCTATATTGCCAGGTCCATTGGTCTAGTTTTATATGGACAGAGCTCACAACAGTTTTATGTTTTGAGGTACAAAGAACATCTTCTAATAACGCCACCCATGTAAATTCCCTTCTGTGGAGTTCTCTGTTTAATGCTCACTGAACTGAACTTGCCCACTCCATCTCTTTATTTCCACAAATGGTTCCTAACGGACACATTGCTTGTCAGATTTCTTTGGTGAGCTCCAAATTACCCTGCCACATCCTTTTCCATGCTCTCAGAGCTAGTTCAGGTGAGTCAGTCAGTTACTGGAGTTACTCATCTGTTGGCAAATGGTATTCTGGTTTTTGTGGCGTTGCCTCCATCATGTCTCCCTACAGCTTCATAAGGATACTCCCAGTCTTACCTCTGCTTACTAAGTTGCTGCCACAGTTTTCCAGATGTTCTTCCAAAACAAAGCATCTCTACCTGCAGCATCTCTACTCATCAGCTTGTAGCTGTGGTTGTAGAGAGCTAACACTGGTTTGCCTGGTGAGTTCTCCAAATCCATATGGGTCAGCATCATTCCTCACACTGGTCAAACTGTGGCCAAGAAGCTCCTACAACGTATTTCCCTGGTGAGTTCTCCAGAACCAAGGACACCTATGCCATCTCCAGTGTCTAATGACTATCTCTGGATGCATAGCGAGCATATCAGTAATGCCTGATGAAACTATCCAGAACCCTCCATTGTCACACACAAACATACTCATATAAACACACACACACACACACACACACATCTGGGGCATCTTGCTTTGGATTCACAATTTATATCGGCTTTGCATTTTGATTTCAAAATTTTATTTGCCAATTATATCTTTATGCCATACTGATTTACAAAGTGACTGTACAAGTTTGTACTCCCACCAGCAGTGGAGGAGTGTTCCCGGTTTGCACATGGTCAAAAATGAGTACTGGGGCCTTCAGTAGAGAACCCAGACACTCACCTCTTCAGTAGAAGTCAGGACCAAGGCTCCAGTGGTCAGAGATGCAGTGGGGGATGGTTACTGGTGTGGGGAGGCTGCTCATGGGTTTCTGGAGTTTTGTTAGGTGGGGTAGGGGCAAAGGACATGCCTGGCAGGGTTAGGGTCTAGAGAACTAGGCCCTCAGGGGCTGTGTATTGAGACTCTTACCTCTCCAGGGGCAGTCAGAACTAAGGATCTGGTGGTCAGAGTAGAGGTGGTCCCTCCAACCATGAACCCAGTCCCTGTTCTCTCCAGTGGAGGCCAGGACCAAGGCTAATGTGATCAGAAAAAAGGTGGGGGATGGTTGATGGTGTGGGATGCCTGCTCCCAGGTCTCTTGGGCTTCACTGGGTGGGGGTTGGTTAGGGGATGTGTCTCTGGTGTCTAGGGTCTAGAGAGCTGGGACCTCCAGCCCTGAATCCAGACACTCACCACTATAGGGGCTGTTAGGAAGATAGATGTCTTTGGTGGTCGGAAATGCAGTGGCAGGGAAGGGGTCTCAGTGTGGGAAGGATGCACCTGGTTTCTGAGGCTTTTCTAGGTGGGGGTGGGCCACGGGCTATGCCTTTTAGGCCTAGGGTCTAGAGAGCTGGTCCCTCCAGATATGAAACCCAGTCCTTGTCCTATCCAGCGGCAGTCAGGACCAAGGCTCCTGTGGTTGGAGATATCCTGAGGGATGATTGCCAGTGTGGAAAACCTGCTCCCTGGTCTCTAAGGCTTCCCTGGGTGAGGGTGGGTCACTGAATGTGGTTCTGGGGGCTTGGGTCCAGAGAGCTGGGCCCTCCAGCAGTGAACTGTGACACTCACCTCTCCAAGGCAGATAGGGTCAAGGCTCTGGTGGTCAGAAATAAAAGCTGGGCCCTCCTGCTGAGTAAGCAGAAACTCAGGAGCAGTAAGCAACAAGTTTGCACTGGTTAGAGATGAAGTGTGGGTGGTTCCTAGTGTGGGGAGGCTGCTCCTTATCTCTGGGGCTTTTCTGGTTGGCGGTGGGGCAAGGTATGTGTCCCTAAGAGGCTAGGGTCTAGAGAGCTGGGCCCTCCAGGCTTGAATGCAGACACATCTCCAGTGGAATTCAAGACCAAGGGCTGCTTTGTCAGAAATTTGTCAGGGATGGATGCCAGTGTAAAGAAGCTGCTCCCAGGTCTCTAGAGTTTCATTGGGTAGAGGTGAGGTAGAGGATGTGCCTCTGTGTGCTAGGGTCTAGAGAGATGTGCCCACCAGCCATGAACCCAGACACTCATTTCTCCAGGGGCAGTCAGAGTCAAGGCTCCTCTGGTCAGAGATGTGGTGGGAGATGGTGGCTAGTGTTAGGAGACTGCTCCATGCTCTCATAGACTTTACTGGATGGGAGTGAGACATGGGATGAGCTCCCAGGGCCTAGAATCTAGACAACTGGTCCCTCCAGCTATGACCCAGGCTCTTACCTTTCCAGGGACAATCAGGACTAAGGATCTGGGGGTCAGAGCAGAGAGGTGGACTCTCCAACCATGAACCCAGTTACTCTCCTCTCCAGTGGCAGTCAGGACCAAGGATCCTGCGGTCAAGATATTATGGGGATGATTGCCAGTGTGGGACGCCTTCTCCTAGGTCTCTGAGGCTTCGCTGGGTGGAGGTTGGGTCTAGGTTCTACAGACCTGGACCCTCCAGCCTTCAACAAAAACATTCAACTCTCCTGTAGAAGTCAAGGCCAAGGGTTCTGGTGTCAGTGAAGATTCGGGGATGGATGCCAGTGTGGAAATGCTGATCCCACATCTCTAGGGATTTTCTGGGTGGGGGTGAGGCAGGTGATGTGCCTCCTTGTACTAGAGTCTAAAGAGTTTGCCCCCCACCCCCAGCAATGAACCAAGATACTCTCTTCTCCAGGGGCAGTTAGGACCAAGGCTCAAGTGCTCAGAGATTCAGTGGGAGATGGTTGCCTTTTTGGGGTGTCTGCTGCCTGGTCTCTGGGGTTTAGCTGAATGTGCCCCCAGAGGCTTGAATCTGGAGAACTGGTCCCTCCAGCTGTCATCCCAGATACTCACCTCTACTGTGGCAGTCAGGTGCAAGGCTCTGGTAGGCATAGTTGAGAGCTGGGCTCTCCATCCATGAACCCAGACACTCACAACTCTAGAGACAGTCAGGAAGAAGGCTCCAGTGGTCAAACCTGCAGTGAGGGTGTGGTTGCTGGTGTGGGACTGCTCCCAGGTCTCTGGGGCCTTGGTGGGTAAGGGTGGGACACAGGATGTATCTTCAGTGTCTAGGGTCTAGAGAGCTGGAACCTCCATCAATTTCCCCAGACTCTCACCTCTCCAGGGACAGTCAGGGCCAAGGTCTCAGTGGTCAGAGATGAGAGCTGTGCCACTAGCTCCTGAACCCAGACACTCATTTATCTAGGGGTAGTCAGGACCACGGCTCAGGCAGTCAGAGATGTGGTGGAGGATGGTTGATGGTGTGGGGAGGCTTCTCAGAGATCTTTTAGGCTTCTCTGGGTGTGAGTAGGGTAAGGAAGGTGCCTCCCGAGGCAAGCTTCTATAGAACTGGGCCCTCCAGTCATGAATCAAGACACTCGCCACTCCACGTCAAAAACAAAGGTCTTGTGGATATAGATGAGAGCTGGCCCTCCAGCTCTGACCCAGATATTCACCTCTTCAGGGCCAGCCAGGACCAAGGTTCCTATGGTCAAAGATATGGTGGTGGGTGGTTGCCTGGTTGTGGAGGCTGTTCCTATGTCTGTTGGGATTTTCTGGGTCGTTTTGGGGCATGGGAAGTGTTTCTGGGGGCTAGGATCTAGAGAGAAGGGCCTTCCAGCCATGAACGCAGACACTCACCTCTCCAGGGGCAGTCAGGGCCAAGGTCTTGGTGGTCAGAGAAGCAGAGGGTGATGGCTTCTTGTGTGGGGAGTCTGGTTCCAGGTTTAGGGCTTCACTGGGTTGGGGTGGGGCACTGGATGTGTCTGCAGGGGCTAGGATCTGCAGAGCTGGATCCTCTAATTTTGAAGGGAGACTCACCACTCCAGGGGCAGTCAGGATCAAGGTTCCAGTGGTCAGGGATATTGTGAGTGATGGTTTTCAGTGTGGGGAGGTTGTTGCCTATTCTCTGATTCATTGCTTGGTGGGGTTGGGACATGGGATGTTCCTCCTGGGGCTAGTGTCTAGAAAGCTGGGCCCTCCAGCTGTGACCTGGGCTTTCACCTCCCCAGGGGCAGTGGAACCAATGATCAGGTGGTCAGAGATGAGAACTGGGCCCTCTGCCCCTGAACCCAGCTTCTCTCCTCTCCAGTGGCAGTCAGGATCAAGACTCCTATGGTCAGAGATAAGTTGGGGGATGGTTGCTGAATGGAAAACCTGCCCCCAGATCTCTGGGACTTTGCTGGGTGGGGGTGGGGTAAAGGATGTGCCTCTGGCATCTAGGGTCTAGAGAGCTGGGCCCTCCATCCTTGAACCCAGACACTCACCTCTCCAGTGGAAGTAAATGCTAAGAGTTATGTAGTCAGAGATGTGTTCTAGGATTGATGCTAGTGTGGGGAGGCTGCTCCCAAATCTCTAGGGTTCCGATGGGTGGGGATAGGGCTTGGGATATGCCCCCAGGGCTAGGTTCTAGAGAGATGGGTCCTCCAGTCATGATCTCAGACACTTTCTCTCCGTGGGCAGTGGGTGATGTTTGGGGAGGCTGCTCCCAGGTCTCTGGGTCTTCACATAATGGTGGTGGGACATGGGATATGCTCTTTGGGGCTAGAGTCTAGAGACTAGGGCCCTCCACCTGTGAATACAGATACTCACCTCTCCTAGGGCAGGCAGGACCAAGGCTCTGGTGGTCATATATGAGAGCTTGGCGCTCCAACTGTGAACCCAGAACCTCTCCTCTCTAGGAGTACTCAGGACCAAGATTCTCATGATCAGAGATGTGGTGTGAGATGGTTGCTGGTGTGGAGAGGCTGCTCCTAAGTCTTGGAGGCATTACTGCTTTGGAGTATGGGAAGAGATGTTTCTCTTGGGACAAGGGTTGTAACATGGAGGGTCCTGCTTGTTGGGTTTTATGTCCTGCCCGGTTCCCCACAGCCAGCAAGCCCCAAAGAAAATCACACAGAGATCTCTGTAAGTTATAAAGCTGATTGGCCCATTAGCTCAGTCTACTTATTAGCTCTTGTAGCTTATATTAACCCATTTTTCTGATCTATTTTTGCCATATGGCTTGGTACCTTTTTCAGCTGGCAGGTCACATCCTGCTTCCTCGGTGGTCTGCACAGGATTGGGAGGAATCAACTTCCTCCTTCCCAGAATTCTGCTGTTCTCATTGCATCATTTTTACTTCCTGTCTGATTTTCCTGCCTATACTTCCTTCTTGGCCAATCAGCATTTATTTAAAACGTGATTGACAGAATACAGACAATTCTCCCGCACCAAAGGGTCCAGAGAGAAGATCCCTCCAGCTATGACCCAGACACTCACTACTCCTCAGGCAGTCAGGTTCAAGGCTAGGGTGGTCACAGGTAAGAGCTGGGCTCTTTACCAGTGATCCTAGACACTCACATCTCCTGGGGAAGTTTGAAAGAAGACTCCAGTGGTCAGAGATAGGGTTAGGGATGGTTTCTGGTGTGGGGATGCTGCTTCTAGGTTTCTGGGGCTTTGCTGGGTGGGCAAATGGAATAGGATGTGCCTCCAGTATCTAGGGTCTAGAGAGTTGATTTCTCTAGCCTTGAACCCAGACTCTCACCTCTTCAGGGTCAGTCAAGACTCTGGTGCTCAGAGATGAAAACTGGGCATTCTAGCCATAAACTCAGACACTCACCTCTCTAGGGCCAGTCAGGACCAAGGCTCCTGTGGTCAGAGATGTGGTGGGGGATGGTTGCCAGAGTGGGTGGCTGCTCCCTAGCCTCTGGGACTTCACCGGGCAGGATGGGGCATGGGATATATCTCTGGTGGCTAGGGTCTAAAGAGTTAGGCCCTTCAGTTGTGACTCCAGAGACTCACCTAGACAGGCATACTTAGGGACAAGGCTGAGAGGTCAGAGATGCTGGGGGGGGGGTTCTAGGAGGTGTAGGGAGGCTTTTCCCAGGTCAATGGGGCTATGCTGGGTGGGGGTGGGGCATGGCATGTGCGGCAGGGGACTAGGATCTAGAGAGCTGGGTCCTCTAGCTATGAACCCAGACTCTCACCTCTCCAGGGATAGTCAGGGCCAAGGCTCCAGAGGTCCGAGATGAGAACTGTGGCCTCCAGTCATGAACCCAGACACTGACTTCTCCAGGGGCATGCAGGATCAGAGATGGCAGTGGCGGAAGGTGGTGTGTGTGGGGAGGCTCCTTCCAGGTCTTTGGGACTTTGCTGCTTGGGAGTGGGCAGGGGATGTGCCTCTGGGGGCTATGGTATAGAGAGCTTGGCCCTCCTGCTGTGAACCCAGATACTCACCTCAAGGGGCAGTCAGTGCCTAGGCTTTGGTGGTCAGAGATGAGAGCTGTGGCTCCATCTGAGAACCCAGAAACATACTTCTCTATGGGCAGTCAGGAACAAGTCTTTGTTGGTCAGAGATGCAGTGGGGAATGTTTGGTGGTGTGGGCAGGTCTCTGGAGCTTTGCTGGATGGTGGGGGGGTGGCACACAGGATGTGACTTTTGGGGCCAGGGTCTAGAAAACGCCCTCCAGCCCTGAACCTAGTTACTTACCTCTCTAGGGGCAGTCAGGGCCAATGTTTCTGGGTCAGAGATGAGAGAAGGGCCTACCAGCTGTGAATCCAGACATTCATCTCTCCAGTGGCACTCAGGATCAAGGATCCAGTGACCAGAAATGTGGTGGGTGATGGTTGCAGTTGTGCGGAGGTTCCTTCCTGTTCTCTGGGTCTTTGCTTGGTGGAGTTGGAGTATGGCATATGCCTCTGGAGGCTAGGGTCTAGAGAGCATGGCCCTCCAGATGTGAACCTAGACACTCACTTCTCCAGGGGCAGTCAGGGTCAAAAGCTCTGGTCGTCAGAGATGCAGTAGAGAATGGCTGCCTGTGGTGGGGAGTCTGTTCCCATGTCTCTGAGGCTTTGCTGAGTGAGGGTGGGTCATGGTATGTGATTCCAGGAAGTAGGGTCTTGAGGGCTGGCCTCTCCATCTGTGAACTGAGACTTTCACCTCTCCACCAGCTATCAGAGCCATGGCTAAGGTGGTCAGAGATGAGAACTGGGTCTTCCAGTCTTGAACCTAGACTCTCACCTCAGCAGGGGCAATCAGAGAAAAAGCTCAGGTGGGCAGAGATACAGTGGGGGTTGGTTTTTCGTTGTTGGGAGGATGCTCCCAGTTCTCTGGGGTTTTGCTGGATGTGGGCAGGGCACTGGATGTCCCTCCATGTGCTAGGGTCTAGAGACTTGTGCCCTCCAGCCATGAACCCAGACTCTCACCTCTCCAAGGGGCAGTCACAAAGAAGGCTCTTTTGGTCAAAGATGCAGTAGGGGATGGATTTCAGTGTGAGGAGGCTTCTCCCAGTTCTCTGGGTCTTTCCTGGGTGCAGGTGGGGCAAGGAATTTGCCTCTGGGGGTTAGAATCTAGAGAGCTGGACCCAAGCTGTGATCCCAGACACTCACCTCTCCAGGGGCATTTAGGGCATAGGCTTTGTTGGGCAGAGATGAGAACTGCACCCTCCATCTGAGAACCCAGAAACACACTTTTCTAGGGAGAGTTAGGAACAAGTTTCTGTTGGTCAGAGATGTAGTGGGGAGTGGTTGGGCAGGCTGATCCCACGTCTCTGGAGCTTTGCTGGATGGTGATCAGGTATAGGAAGTGCCTCTGGAGATAGGGTCTAAAAAGCTGGGCCCTCCATTAGTCAACCATGTCTCCAGGGGGCAGTCAGGGCCAAGACTCCCACTGTCAGAGATCCTAGGAGCAATGGTTGTGGATGTTGGGAAGGTGTTCCCAGATCTCTGGGGCTTTACTGGGTAGGGGTGGGTCACGAGATGTGCTTCTGGGGTCTATGGTCTAGAAAGCTGTGACCTCCAGCCATGAATCTAGACTCCCACCTCTCCAGGGTCAGAGATGAGAGCAGGGCCCTCCAGCCTTAAACCCAGACAACTCTCCAGGGGCAGTCATGATCAAAGCTTCATTGGCCAGAGACGTGGTGGGGAACATTTGCTGGTGTGGGTAGGTTGCTCCTAGGTCTCTGGGGCTTTGGTGGGTAGCCTTGGTACTGGAATGTGCCTCCATTTGCTAGTGCCTACAGAGCTGGACTCTCCAGCCATAAACTCAGACACTCACCTCTCAAGGGGTAGTCAGGGCCAAGGCTCAGGTGGTCAGATATGCAGTTAAAGATGGTTGCTGGTGTGGAAAGGCTGCTGCAAGGTCTCTGGGATTTTACTGATACAAGTAGGTGTGGGATGTGCATTCAGGGGCTAAGGTATAGAGAGCTGTGCCCTCCAGTCATGAACCCAGACTCTCACCTCTCCAGGGATGATAGAAAGGGCCAAGGCACCCGTGGTGAGAGATGATAGCTATATTCTCCATCTGTGAATCTAGACACTTTTTCATGGGCAGTAAGGACCAAGAGTCTGGTAGGCAGCGATGCTTTGGGGGATGGTTGCCGGTGTGGGGAGGCTGCTCCCAAGTCTGTTGGGCTTCACTGGGTGATGTTGGGACACTGGATATGCCTTTGGAGGGTCTAGGCTCAATAATGCTGTGCCCTCCACCTGTGAACCCAGATGCTCAGCTCTCTAAGGGCTGTCAGGGCCAAGGCTCTGGTGGTAAGTGATGAGAGCTAGGCTCTCCAGCCATGAACATAGACACGTTTCCAGGGGCAATCAGGACAAGGGCTCAGCTGGTTAGAGATGTGGTGGGGAATGGTTGCTGGCACAGGGAGTCTGCTCCCTGCTCTCTGGGGCTTTGCTGGATGGGGATGCGGCATGGGATGTGCCTCTGGGGTCTAGGGTCTAGAGAACTGGGCCCTCCAGCTGTGAACCTAGACTCTCACTTCTCCAGGGTAAGTCAGGGCCAAGGCTCAGTTGGTCAGACATGCTGCGGGATGGTTGCCAGTGTGGGGAGGCTTCTTCCAGAATCTGGGACTTTGCTGGGTAGGTGTGGGACATGGAATGTGCCTCCATGTGCTAGGGTCTTTGGAACCAGGCCCTCCAGCTTTTTTTTTTTTTTTTTTTTGCCAGTAATCCAAGTACCACACGTACTTGGTGCATCTCCAAAGTCCACCCCTACACCCAAGTAAGGATTCACAGTTCAAACATCCATTTCTCTATGACATTCTTTTGAACCATGTTGTTAGTACCATATCCCCCTCCCAGACATAGCTTTCTGTCATGAAGCCATGCAGCAGAATTCTCAGGTGAGTTTCCCAGGAATCAAACCAAGGTGTGTCATCTCTACAATATCTCTAGAACAGGAGGCATCTTTTCCTTGTGTATTCCTTCAAAAGCAATTGGTCTGAACTATCTGCACACAGCCACCTTTATTTTGGTGCACAGATCATATTCTGGCTTTGTCTGTTGAGCTGCCTTTGTCTTATCCCCCAGAGCCTTCCTGTCACTTTCTAGTCCCTCTCTGAATAGACAGATGGAATCCTGAATTTGTTTATGTTCCAATAACCTCTAAGGAAGCAAATGAATCATGAGAAGAGATAAGGATGAAAGTTTGGTGCAGATTGCCTTTGTCAACCTGGATTAAACTTCTGGGCGTCTAAAACCAGGTGGTTTAGTCGCAGTGTATTTAAGTCCAGTATATTTTGAAAAGTTTCCTGGTGCAATACAATCCCCATTGCACAAGGAAGTGTAATTGCATTGAAACTGCACCCAGGGTACATACCATTTCTTCAAAGAAGATGAGTTCTAGAGATAGGCTATCTGCACTAGCTTAAGGCCTGAAGGGTCTGGTTTGGTTTCAGTAATACAGATATCATTGACGTCATTTCGGCTGTTAGCCATCTCTGGTCCTGGCTGTGGGAGCTTGGGGGAAGTCTCTGGTTATCAGGGTCATTTAGATTACTAGCCACATCCAGCCTTGGATCTAAGAGCTTGATATGGCCTGGCTCCAAAGATAACGCAGATCTTCAGTCAGTCAATCTTTTCCAATTCTCAGCTTTCTAGATGGAAGAACAGGTTTTTCATCTTTTCCATTGTAAAGACAATCCTGTGTGCTTAACATTCCTGTTTTCTTTGAAGATCTGTGGGTGCATGGACCTTTATGCTGTGTCCCCAACAATCCTATAGCCCCAAAACCACACTCCCAGTCCTATCTCTGGTCATGCAGATGTGTTTGGAGAGTTCTTGAAAAAGCAAGCCCACTTTCACTGTCTCCATGCTTCAAGTCCTTACTGTGGTTGTGGAGATCTAACAGTAGCTTTTTTCTCCTGTGCTCTCCCAAACTGTGTGTACCAGCAGCTTTTCCACACTCCCAGGCCTAGCTATGGTGATGAAGCTCCTGTGGCAGATTTCCCTGATGATTTTCACAGGATAAAAAAAGCAACCTGCACCATCTTCAGTGACTCCAGATAAATGAAGAACATATCAACTATGCCTGATGAAGCTACCCAGGCCCTTCCACAGTCCCTGGTCTAGTCTTCTTGCTCTTGATGCTGCAGACCTCATAACAGCTTTTATTCGGGGTGGGGGAAGCTCTAAAGCAATTTCCACACTAGTGCCTTCTTCACAGTTCTGGTACTATCATTGGTCATCCAGTTCTGTCATTGGACTTCCATAGTAAGTATCCCCAAAACTGAAGCTGATTCTACAATGTAAAAAATCTCAGGTGTAATACTGGCTACTTCACTCAGACACTTGTGAAGTCTGGTCAGCTCCCCAAAACCATGCCAGCCCTTGCAGTTCCCAGACATTCAGTGCCATTTGATACCCTCAGTCTTAGCTCCAGTCATGCAGCATAAACTTCAACTTCAGAGCTTCATGCAGGTGCTTCTCTGTACTTCCTTGTAGGATCCCCAGCCCTGATACATATTGTATGACCCTAGAATCTCCCAAATCTTCATTCATTATTCTACTACTTCTACAATCCTGTATATTTCCTTTTTGCTAATTTAGCACTATATGGACGATGCTGCCAATTTCTTTGGCCAGGTTTTGAAAGAACCTGGCTTTTCTGGTCAGTGTTTTGTCAACTTGACAATGTAGAATTATCTGAGAGGAGGAAACTTCAACTGAGAAAATGCCTTCATGATAATGGCCTGTAGGAACAACAACAAAAAAAAAACACATTGTTTTGTGTAATGATTAATCTGAGAGATTCCAGGCCACTGTGTGTGGTCCCAACCCTGGATAGGTGGTCCTGGATTGTTTAAGGAGTTAATCTGAGGTATCCATGAAAACCAGGGCTATAAGCAGTGTTTTTTCATGATCTCTGTTTCATTTTGTGCTTCTGATTCCTGCTGCACACCACGCCCCCGTGTCTGCACTCGGTGCGCTGAACCCATTTACTGAGCTTCAGGCAAGGGGCTGGAAGCTGAGAGACAGACTGACACACGCAGCTCCAAAACGCTGGTTCAGAAAGCCCATCTTTATTAACACCATGTAGACTTAAATACACTGCAGTTAATGGTCAACAGGTGATCCTCTGATCCTCTAACTAGGCACAGCTTCTAGTAACTAATTAGAAGGTTCTAGGAGGGAAAAGCAACTGAAGGCTAGGACTCATTAATCCCAACATCTCCCCCCTAAATTTTTTATAAAACAGAAGACCCTCCTGTCTTAGGTCATCTCAGAAGAATAAACCCTTACCCGTCTTTGGGAGGCCCCTTCCCTGTCTTAGGCGGGCCCTCTTCTGTAGAAGTTGCTCCTCTACGGAGGAGTCTTCATTGTTGGTGCAGTATTTGCAACCAAACCTTAGTGGCCAACAGGGTCAGAAGGACTTGCTTAGTGACCATATGCTGCTCATGGGTTGTCTGATCTTACACAGAATTCAGAAATGAATGCCTATGGCAACAGCATTGATTGCCAGCAATAGGGTCCCCAATCACCATTGGACCCAGCCTCCCATTTGAGCTATGGTATTCAACCATCCCTTTAATTGTAACATTTCAACGGCTATTCAAGTAACCATTGAGTTGTTTCACCACATAAGAGGCATTAGCAATATTAACAGATGTCATACAAATGGAATGATAAAAGTGTGAACAAGACATTTGTATACTAGTCATACGTCCACCTGCTCCTACAATAGGGCAGTCTCTTGATTTAAATTCAAAAGTCTAAATTTAATGTGGACACTCAGGGCATTCTGAGTCTGGAGAGCATCATGACTTGTCTTGCCAGTTTATCCACAGTGTCCAACACCAACGATGTTTGTGCCATTGTCAGTCTTGCAACCATGGCTGCAGCAGCAGACACCGCAATGACAGCAACCACTGCAGCTATCTCTCCAGAATCTCGTTTCTCTCGATACAGGGTCATCTCAGTCTGCTTAGATTTTTTGGTAATTGGCAGTGGTATGATGGCTGGTACCCGAACCAACAAGGCAGCACTGGAGTGGTCATCCCAGCAGTTGCTCAGGTCACAATTTCTGAAAGAACAACCAAGAATATCTTTTCCCCCAAAGGTGCTATTCCATACTACAGAAAGGAAAAGAAAAAGGAAAGAAAACTAAAATAGTGCCTGGGCTCTCAAAGAAATATTTCAAAAAAGAAAGATAAGAACTACACTCATTTGTATAAGATTCCATTTAAAGTAATATTCATAGCCCAAAAAATGTAACAAAGCATAAATCATTCACAAAAAAGGTCTGATTAATAGAAGTCAAGTAACCATATTGCTTAAAGCAGTTCCAGAAGTATAGTTTAAGGAATAAAAAAAATGAATACAAGGAGCTAGCTTGGCTCACTGATCAATACAAGGGGGTTTCTTACCAGGCTTCACACAGTGCTTTCCACTTGATTGGGACTCACCAGGAGGCTCATCAAGAGAATGACAGCTGTCATTCTCAGGCTCATCACAAAATCCTTTCCCATCATTTTCCACAGCCTGAACATATGGCTCTGGTACCCAAATGGGCTAATCTGTTCCTGGAGGAAAAACACAAACAGCTCCTCTCACCCTAGCCAACAGGGGCATGGGCTCCTTTCATTGTCCTGTAAGAAGGTCTTTTCATCGTATCCATCCTAAGGACTGAGAACTTTTATTCCAATGTCTTTCCATGGCAGAATGACCCTTACTATCCACAATTAAAAAATTTAGAATAAACAAAATAGAAGCCAATTGTGTATTGGGAGAGAGAATATACTCCCCCCTATTTATTTTTGTGGAATACTGTTTTATTACCATATGCACTCTTTCTACTATAGCTTGTCCAGCAGGGTTATATGGAATACCTGTAATATGTTTAATATCATTATTTTCACAAAAAGTTTGAAATTTTCTACTAATATATGCAGGACCATTATCTGTTTTAGTAACATGAGGTAAGCCTGTATAAGCAAAAGCCAGCAGGCAATGAGCTATCACATCCTTAATTTTCCCTCCACTATGCAATGAAGCAAAAACTACTTTAGAGCAAGTATCTACTGAAACATGCATATATTTCAGCTTTCCAGCTGAGGGTAGGTGGGTAACATCCATCTGCCAAATGTCATTCGGTTTAAGACTGTGAGGCTTAACTCCAGCCATGGGTGTATTATGAAAAGGAGCACAGGCAGAACATTGGGGGGTCATTTGTAAGGCAGTGGCTCTGGAGAAACCAGTATGGTGCTGCAAAGAACGAGCATTTAACATAATTGTTGTTGTATATGGGATACAGGAGAAATATAAGGAGCAGTTTCTAAAGGAGCAATAATTTGAGACAAGTAAATACTATCAGTATATAAATTAATTGACTCACCAGGAAACATTTGTAATGCTAGAATACAGGCTATTATTTCAGCTGCTTGAGCAGAGACATTGCCAACAGGTGTTTGGGATACTAAACCCTGAAAAACTAGTTTTATCATTAACATAAATGCTACATCCAAGGATTCGAATTGAGATCTTAATTACTTGGTTCATAGAGTCAATGTAAAGTGTAAGGTTTGTGTCAAAGGTGTTATTTGCTCATGTAAGATATATCATAATACTTTATATGATTCACTAAAATAAAACTCATCTGAAAGTCGAAGTTTGGGCCAGCGATCTAATTCAGAGTCACTGATCACCACCAGAACAGGAGTGGGTCTGAACCAGCTACCTAGAACAGAGTGGTCTTGAAAAAGCAAGCTCCATGGGAGCAGATGATAGGAGTCAATCCAGTCCCGGGAACCTATCCAGTCCCAGGACATTGGCGGATCAGGATTGAGCCAGTGACCTGATCCAGAGTGAGTGATCTCCACCAGAACAGGTACAGGGGAGTAACCGCTGAGTGAGTGAGCTGCAGCCAGAGACCTCTGAGGGTCCAGACCAAAGACAGGACCCCTGTGGGTCTTGGCGTGAGTCTAGGACCTCCCAGGAATGAGGTCTGAGCCAAGACCTCTGTCAGTTTGGGCATGAATCTGAGACCTCTAAGGGAGTAGGCCTGAGCCAGGACCTCAGTGGGTCCAAGCATTGGTCTGGGATATCAAAGGGAATAGGCAGGAACCTGGAACCTCTGAAGGTCTGAGCATGAGTCTTGGACCTCTGAGGGAGTAAGCCTGAGCCAAGTCTTCTGTGGTTCTGGGTGCACACAAGCCTTGGAACTCCGGGATAGTAGACAGGAGCCAAAAACCTTTGTGGGGCCAATTCCAAGCCAGGAACTTCTGCAGTAGGTGATCCAGAACAGGATTTACAGAAACAAGTCAAAGCCAGTTAAAAAACCAAGGCCAAAGTAGGCCTGAGACAGCAAGCTCCAAGGGATTTCTGAGAAACTGCCACACTGCTTTCCAAAGTGGTTGCATAAGTTTGCATTCCCACCAGCAATGGATGAGTGTACCCCATTCTCCACAACCTCTCCAGCAAAGGCTATCATTGGTGTTTTTTTTATTTTAGCCATTCTGACAGGTGTAAGATCGTATCTTAAAGTTGTCTTGATTTGCATTTTCTTCTTTGCTAAGGAAGTTGAGCATGACCTTAAAACATATAGGCATCCTCCTGAATATTAACCTTCATCAGGTTCTCCTTAGGCACACACAGATCCCCAAGTTAATGCTTCTCTAGTGCTAGCACTAAAGGTGGCATGCCCTGAACATCTCTCTTGATTAATATGTCCTCCTTACTCTGACTCTTTCTATGCTAATCACTTGGTACCTACTCTTCAATCCTGAGTGCAAGGGTGTGGAGGAGCTCTCATCTTAAGGTTGCTGCAGCTCAGAGGGTGAAAAAGAAAAGGGTATTGAAGGCGTAAGTCCCAAACTGTGCCACACCAGTTTGGAATTATGTTTAATAGGGTGGTATTTATTTAAAGGGGAAAAAAACTTACAGATCACTGTCCCAGACAACAGCCCTCTGCACAACCAGGAAGGGAGTCTAGTCGCCTGAAGCAGAGCAGGAAGTAAGAGAGAGCGAGGAGGGACGACACTGCTTTTTTAAAGAGAGAAATCACGCCCCAATGGGCTGGTATCTCAGCAGCTATTGGCTGGAGGAGCAGAAGGACCTCCCGCAACACCTCCCCCTTTTGCTAAGTAAGAGAGTTCTAACCTACTACGGAATTATATATAATAAGTACAAATATCCTATTCTAACTAGCTTAGGTCTTATATAATAAATAGCTTGGCCAAGTCATGAGAGGAAAGTAACTACATTTATATAGTCTTCAAACCCATTGAAGATCTGAGAAGGGAGATAATGTTACCTGGGTAATTAGGAAGTTCAGTAAAACAACTTCCAAAACATGCAACAAATCACAGAGACAAGTAGCTACCTGGGCAATCACCCAAAGTCATGTTTGCAGCGTTGAAGCAACCAACTTTGGCTAAGGCCTAACATAACTGACATACCATTTTCAAAGGCAAGAAACTTGTCAAAACTATCTTACCCTGTCTTGGCAGGATATGACAGTCCTGTTTTTTCCATTCATGGATATTCTGTATCTCTGTCAGTGGTTGAGGTATAGGCATTTCTTTGCCCAAAGACCAGTTCAGTCAAAAAGAAAGGCTCCAGGTGGAGTGCTCAACATTCTGCTCCTGATTTGGACCTTGAGATTTCAGTTCGATGCTCCATTGTGGGTCTCTGTCTCTGTCTCCTTTCATCGCCTGATGAGGGTTAATATTCAGGAGGATGCCTATATGATTTTCTTTGGGTTCTCCTTCATATTTAGCTTCTCTAAGAACCCGAATTATAGGCTCAATGTCCTTTATTTATGGCTAGAAACCAAATATGAGTGAGTACATCCCATGTTCCTCTTTTTGGGTCTGGCTTACCTCACTCAGGATGGTGTTTTCTATTTCCATCCATTTGCCTGCAAACTTCAAGAAGTCCTTGTTTTTTACTGCTGAGTAGTACTCTAATATGTATATATTCCATACTTTCTTCATCCATTCTTCAATTGAAGGGCATCTAGGTTGTTTCCAGGTTCTGGCTATTACAAACAATGCTGCTATAAACATAGTAGAGCATATACTTTTGTTGTGTGATAAGGCCTCTCTTGGGTATATTCCCAAGAGTGGTATTGCTGGGTCCATGGGTAGGTTGATCCCAAATTTCCTGAGAAACCTCCACACTGCTTTCCAGAGTGGTTGCACAAGTTTGCATTCCCACCAGCAATGGATGAGTGTACCCCTTTCTCCACAACCTCTCCAGCAAAGGCTATCATTGGTGTTTTTGATTTTTGCCATTCTGACAGGTGTAAGATGGTATCTTAAAGTTGTCTTGATTTGCATTTCCCTGATCGCTAAGGAAGTTGAGCATGACCTTAGGTGTCTTTTGGCCATTTGAACTTCTTCTGTTGAGAGATCTCTGTTCAACTCAGTGCCCCATTTTATAATTGGGTTGATTAGCCTTTTACGGTCTAGTTTCTTGAGTTCTTTATATATTTTGGAGATCAGACCTTTGTCAGTTGTGGGGTTGGTGAAGATCTTCTCCCAGTCAGTGGGTTGCCTTTCTGTCTTAGCAACAGTGTCCTTTGCTTTACAGAAGCTTCTCAGTCTCAGGAGGTCCCATTTATTCAATGAGGCCCTTACTGTCTGTGCTGCTGGGGTTATACGTAGGAAGTGGTCTCCTGTGCCCACGTGTTGTAGAGTACTTCCCACTTTCTCTTCAATCAGGTTCAGTGTGTTTGGACTGATATTGAGGTCTTTCACCCACTTGGACTTGAGTTTTGTGCATGGTGATAGATATGGGTCTATTTTCATTCTTCTACAGATTGACATCCAGTTTTGCCAGCACAATTTGTTGAAGATGCTCTCTTTTTTCCATTGTATACTTTTAGCTCCTTTATCGAAAATCAGGTGTTCATATGTTTGTGGGTTAAAGTCAGGGTCTTCTATTCGATTCCATTGGTCGACTTCTCTGTTTTTATGCCAATACCAAGCTGTTTTCAATACTGTAGCTCTGTAATAGAGTTTGAAGTCAGGGATGGTAATGCCTCCAGACGTTCCTTTATTGTATAAGATTGTTTTGGCTATCCTGGGTTTTTTGTTTTTCCATATAAAGTTGATTATTGTCTTCTCCAGATCTGTGAAGAATTTTGATGGGATTTTGATGGGGATTGCATTGAATCTATAGATTGCTTTTGGTAGAATTGCCATTTTTACTATGTTGATCCTCCCAATCCAAGAGCAAGGGAGATCCTTCCATTTTCTGGTGTCCTCTTCTATTTCTTTCTTCAAAGACTTAAAGTTCTCGTTGGACCAATGTCGGCCTTTACTGCATCTCCTACATATACCTGAAGGCCGAGGTCTCCTATTTTTGTCATTCCCAGAGGAGATATTATTCCTAGAAATTCTGTGCCTGCAATCCCTTTTCTGATGTCCTTATTTACTACAGTTAAAACACCTGGCAGTTTGATGTCTCCTCATTGCTTTGGAAATTGCTTCCCCTACTCAATATTCATCATTTTAGCTAAACGTCTCAACATTCATCGTATGCTGAATCCATTCATCCATAGGTACTGACCTAGACTTTAAAGGCCCAATTATCTTTTTGCATTCTATGTTTACATTCTCAAAATGTAGAGATTCAAGAAGTATTTGTCTAGCTTCTGGGTCTGTTACCCCTATGTCCAGAGCCTTAATTAATCTTTGCAAAAAGTCAATAAAGAGTTCTCTCTTTCCCTGCCTAATACTGGTATATGATTCAACCCTTTTTGCTGGATCTTGTATCCTATTCAAAGCATTTAAAGCTGCTTGGTGACATAGACACAGTACTTCATCGTCATAAAGCGCTTGGACCTGTGGATCAGCATATTCTCCTGCACCAAGAATTTGATCTTGGGAAACCTCGACACCTTTTGCTCTTCCTTGCTGTTCCATATGTTTGGATTCTTCTCTGAAATAAATTCCAAACATCAAGGAAGGTCCCTTATCTAAAACTGCAGACACTAACTGATGGAAATCATGGGGGGGTAGCTCTAGCATTAGAAGCCCAAGTCCTTATCCTTTCCTTTACATATGAAGAGTGCAAGCAAAAATTAACAATAGCTTGCTTAATTTCTTTTAGATCATTCATTGCTATTGGCGTCCATCTAGCTTCTCTGACTCCCTTTGAGCCTTTAGAAGCTGATGCTTTGTCAGAATTAAGTATAGGGTATGCCGCTAAAACCCTGGGTAAGCCAGTTCTAATAGCTGGTGTTGGCATTGTATCCTGTCCTTGTGCCTTCTTACTCTGTTCACAAGTTCCAATAATTTCTTCAAGCATTTCAAGTCTTTTTTATTATTGTCTCTTTTGAATCCTGAATCTCCTGACCTGCATGAGTTTCTAGTAAAGATTGTATGGTTCTTATGAGTGCCATATTCTTCCTAAATGATAGAATATTCAAAAGAATACTGAAACCTAGTAACCAGTAAATTAAGTTATCCCTATAGTCATATAAACCTTGCATGATATAACCCATTGTATTGGTAACCAAAACAGTAAAATTTGTGTTGGAAATGAAAACTGCCATATTACCTATTATCCAGCAGGTGGCACTGTTGCCAAGTCGCAACGAAAACAGGGTCCTGTTTCAGAGTCAACCTAGTATTTGTTAAAACTTGGAAATGCAAGTTGCTCAACAAAGTAAATGTAATTAAATCAATTCCGTACACTGTACCATAAACCCAGAATCCAGGGGTAGAGAAGAGTAACCTGGAATCCATGTATGCCTCCACGTGACAGAGTCACCCCGAGGGGTTGCAGCTTTCGGCAACCAGCAACCGTGTGCTCTGGTCCGTACTGCTTAAGAACTGCGCTTGCAAGGGAGATTTGAAAACGACTCAGAAAAGAGCAAACCACGCGGGCAGAGACTACGCAGGCCTGTGGAGTTTAAATCCACGTGGGGAGGCAAAAGATAGGGTACGTGGGGACTTGAAGTCAATCTGAGCTGTCTAAAAGAAAAATATAAAGAACTGCAGCAAGAAAAGCCAGTGTGTGATAATTTATATTAAACTGCTGGCTCCACGCACAAGGCACAGGCCACAAGGCCACCACAAGGCACAGGCCGCGGCTGATGAAGGGAGGGCTCACACCAAGCCAAACTCATGGCCGGCAGCCAAGCGGGGGGGGGGGGGGGGGGGGGG
>NW_026068071.1:2994481-3000837 GCF_014885135.2 Alexandromys fortis
GTAAATATGGGACTGGCCACCAGGGGGCTCCAGGAGGCAGTTCGGCAGCCAGGGGGGGGGGGGGGGGAAGGAGAGGTCCTACAACCAAATGTTGGGCGCCAGGTGAAGGCATAAGTCACAAACAATGCCACACCGGTTTGGAATTATGATTAATAGGGTGGTATTTATTTAAAGGGGGGGAAAAACTTACAGATCACCGTCCCAGACAACAGCCTTCTGCGCAACCAGGAAGGGAGTCTAGTCGCCCGAAGCAGAGCATGATGTAAGAGAGAGCGAGGAGGGAAGATGCCGCTTTTTTAAAGAAAGAGACCACGCCCCAGTGGGCTGGTATCTCAGCGGCTATTGGCTGGAGGAGTGAAAGGACTTCCCGCAACATGGTATCATCTCCAGTCTGTTGTCACTGAGGAAGAATAGGTTTCTTTTCAATCTCTATTTTTATATTTCCTCCATATTTGGTGCAACTCTGAACATGCAATGAGTTCATTTCCATTCACCCTGAGAATGTAAGGATGATAAATTAATCTATTAATCTGTGTATCACAAAAAATAAGCACTTAGACTAATTCTTTAAAAAAAATTGGGAAAAGATACAGGATATAAATTGTAAGCCTAACAGGGATGAGAGCAGAGAAAAATGTAGAGCTCAATAAAAATCCTTAAAAAAATACTGATACCATACAATGTTAACTAGAGTGTTCCAACTTACTACACATTATTGGTGGAATATAAATACATATAATCATTTTCTTGGATAATTTGGACCATTATATATAATTTTAAAATGCAAATGTACTTGGATACAGTATTTTGAGATGCTAAAACGCCTGCACATCTGTACAAGGATCTTTATAGTTTAGAAGATTATAAATAACCTTATGGCCCATCGGTAGTAGAAAGATAATAGAGATTATTATCTTTTGGCTGTGAAATACTACTGTATCACTGAAAATAAAATGTGTTTCCATAGAAAAAACAAATTGCAAACCTAAGAAATGTAGAGTGTGAATTTAAGTATCTCATAAAATAATACATAAAACCTTACAGGCTAAAGTACGCTTACTATTGGTCAAAGGGTTGACTGTATTAAGATGCTATTACATTTTCCTAAGATCAGAAAAAAAAATACATGAAGAAAAAAGTCACAGAGATACAATAGGTAATTCAAAATGCTAATTAGAAATTTCAATATCTATATTTACTAGCTTTTAGGACACTAGAGAGAATTAACAGTGAGATGAAAAATTTGAACAACCAAAATCTTAGAAATATATCCACACTATGTTCCACTGAAGAGTAGCAGCACAGACATTCTTCTCAGAACAATGTAGAACACTGCCCATGTTAGATCATACACTGGACAAAAAAAGAAATGTGTAGAATTAAGTACATACATTAACTACAATAAAAGATGGTAGAAATCAATAACAAGGAAATTTATGTAATTTAGAAAATTAGAATCTGCTGAAACTAAATAGTGTGACAATGTGTAAAAGAAGAAATTCTTCAAGTGATGTGATCATTTCTAGGCTCTTCAAACATCCATTTAAACATGCTCATACATAGAAATACAAACTCACAATCACATACACACATTTTTAAAGAAATATATCAGCTAAGTAACCTGAGTTTTTGTCTCAAGACACAGGTATAAAGGAATAAATAAACATAAAACAAACAAAAATTATAATATAATGGAGATTTGAGTGAAAATTAATAAAATATGGTATAGCAGAACAGTGCATAAAATCGATTTATCCCTTTTCTTGAGAAACAATTTTTTTTTGAAAACAACAACGCGTGTAGTGTGCCTTCCTGCAGCCAAGTTTTGCCTTTCAACTGAGTGACCCTCCTCTACTGGGCAGCTTTTCTTCCTAGGCTGACGTCTCTCTGTGGGGTGATCTTTCCTTGGAAAGGGTCCTCTGTTTTCAGAGTTATCCCTCTTGAATGAGCAACCCTCCTCTGCAGGGTAACTTTTTCTGAGGTGTCACCTCCTTATGGTGCAATTGTTCCCAGGAGAGAGCCTTCTCTTTTCAGAGTTATGCTTTTCAGATGAATGACCCTCCTCTGCAGGGCGGGTTTGGATGGGGTGACCTCTCCCTGCAGCGTGATCTTCACTTGCAGAGGGTCTTTTCCCTGCCAAGTTAGCCCTCTCAAATGAGTAGCCCTCTTCTGCAGTGTACCTTTTCCTGAAGGGAAGCCTTGCTCTAAGGTCACATTTCACAGGAGAGGATCCTCTATTTGGAGAGTTACCCTTTTCAGATAAATGGCACTTTTCAGCATTGCAGCTTTTGATGGGGCCACCTTCACCAACAGAGTGTACATTAACTGCTGAGTACCTTTGCAGAGTACCTTATTTAGCAATGGCATACATATTCATATATTTTGTCTTCATTTGTGTTGTGATCAAGCTGCCCTCACTCCCCCCCCCTGATTGACAGCTTCCTTGTGGTCTGTAATTTACAAGGATGTTTGTGTTCTTTCTGATCTCTGGGTCTCCACAGAAGGAATAGAGGTATAAAAGGTTGCTGAACAAAATAAAGGTTGCTGTTCTTCCACCTGAAAAGAAGCCTCCATGTCTCAAACCTGGCACACCCCAAGCAGTCTTGGCTATCCAGGTGGAAATTACCAAGCCCAAATGGAATAAATAATGGCCCTATAGCTAACCAACAAGGGGGCAGATGGAGCACAGGAACAAACAGGATGTTTAGCCAGAAATTGCAACAAGATATCTGGCCAGAAACTGTCCTCAAGATGAACACCAAGAGGAAGAGTAGAGCTGTGGGTCCTATACTCCCCAACAGGCTCATAGATTTGAGTGCTTAGGTAGTGGTACTATTTGAGCACATTAGGGGATGTAGTCTTGTTAGAGTTGGTGTGGTATTATTGGGTAGGTGTGGCCTTTTTTGTAGGAAATGTGTCACTGGAAGTGGCATTTGGGGTTTCAGAAACATGAGCCAGGTCCAGTGTCTCTTTCTCTTCCTGATTCCTTCACATCCGGATGTAGAACTCTCAGCTACCATATATGCCTGAAGGCCAAAATGATCCCTATCATGAGGATAATGGACTGAATCTGAAACTGTAACTGAGACCCAATTAAATACTTTCTTTTATAAGAGATGCCATGGTCCAAGATCTCCTGAGTAAATTGGGAGCTTGGGGACCTTGGGAGAGGAGAGGAGAGATGGGGAGGGGAGGGGAGAAAAATATAGAGGTCAATGAAAACAATTTTTAAAAAAGACACACAAATCCATGTATGCAAATATGACATGTTTCGTGAATTGGCTCCTTCTAATAAAAAATATATAATTCAATTATTTTAAAGTTAGCCTTGGATTCTTTGACACGTGTCGTCTCCCTTCAACAGCATAATCTTGGAGGAAGTGAGTCACTGGGGTGGACTTTGAGGTTTCCAAAACCCAAGCCAAGCCCAGTGTCTCTCTTTTCCTGCTGTCTGCAAATCCTGATGTAGAACTCTCAGCTCTTTCTCCAGCACCATGTCTGCTTACATGCTGCCATGCTTCCAGCCATGATGATAGTGGAATATCCTCTGAAACTGCAAGCAAGCCTTAATTAAATACTTTCTTTTGTAAGAAAAATAAAAGTTGTCATGGTCATCATGTCTCTTCTCAGCAATAGAACATTGACTAATACAGACTGTCACATAGCTTTATGGAAAGAAGTAACCTTGTATGGAGTTATACACACCAGTAAGAACTTCCACAATCTGGGTTGTAGTAGTACACACCTTTAATCCCAGTACTCTGGAGGCAGAGGCAGGAGGGTCTCTGTGAGTTCAAGGTCAGTCTGGTCAACAGAGTGAGTTCCAGGACAGGCTCCAAAGCTGCAAAGAAACCCAGTCTTCAAAAACCACACACAAAAAACCCCAGAACTAACAGAAGTTCCACAAACACTTTACCAGTTTATCAGTTAGCTACAATTTCTGTCATTGGGCTTCTGGGCTGGCTGCATCTAGGCCAGTGATAACAGCACAAATCATTCTTGAGGCAGATCACCAGGAACCAAGGATGGTGATCATGGGTCCTTATTTTCCAGTATAACAAACGCACTAAGGCAACAGGCTTAGTATGACGTAATGGGGCAATGTCAGCGATTCTTACAGTAATATTCCCTTTCCCTCATTCTTCAAACAGTTTAAATGTGTCTCCTAATAATGTGCTTAAGAATGGAAAGGCTAGACAAGTAACCAAAAACCACAGATGGATTTTGGTTCAGATTAAGTTTATACTGTTACACCCAAAGCCCAGAACTTCAAAATACCACCATGAGACCAAATTCAATGCAAAAGCAAAGGATCATTATCGTGAGTTAACTCGGGGCCCTCTGTTCGTCTGAAGTGTTAGCAGCAGCAGTAATAGCAGCAACAGTAGCAGAGCAGGAGAGACCCCAAGTGGCATGGGGTAGCAGTTTTATTATAGAGGGGAAAGCTTGGGGAATTCCAAGTCTACAGGCTTGGAATTGGCTGACTCCACCCATGGGGTGAGAGGAATTTCTAAGTCTACGGTTTCGGTGGGCTGCCCCCTCTGTGCTAAGGTTAAAAAGGTCATGGTACATCTCTAGGTTAAGGGCTACTACTTACCCAGGGTAACGTCAATGGGGAGTCATGCCTCTAGACTAGAAGTTACTACTTCCCTACTCAGAGATTGGTCTTATTTCCTGACCAGGGATTGGTTAGTTTCTTGTCAGGGGTAGAGATGGCTCTGATTTCAGAACCAAACTGTGCTTCCTTTTCTGATGCGTTTTAGCTTTTAGGCTCCAATTTTAGGTTCAGAGCAGACTTCTTTAACTGGCCCTGATTCTAGGGGCAAATGTGTTTCTTTGGCTTTGGTTTCAGGTACAGGGTGTTCTTCTGTGACTCTGGGTTCAGGGCTCAGGTTCCAGATCCTGGGTGTATTCCTTTCACTGGCTCTGGGCTCTGAGTCAGGGTGCTCAGCAATTGTGCTAGGGCTATGGATCACAGAACTGTAGGAGCCTGGGTCCTCAATAGCACACTTTCTGTTCTTAGTTCCAAATAAGTTTGTATTACAGATCCACACAATTCCATCATATATGCTTAGTCTGTAGACTGTACCTAAAATCTATCAATAGATATATGACCAATTAAAAAATGTAAACGAGGAAACTATTATAGAATTCTGAGGATTCTGGCCTGGCAGAAGTACAATAACTGTTTCAAAGAAAGACAAGAAACATATAATTATGGACAGTGAGAACCAAAGAACAGTGATGGCAAGATAATGTCAGTTAGTTTGAGGAAGGGATAAAAAAGGGCAAAAAAGTGAATGTAAGGATAATCTGATTGACCTTAAAACATATATGGTTTGGTGAAAGTAAAAGGTGGGATAAAATAAAGGAATTTGGGAAATTGGACCTTTTGTGGTTTGTTTCTAAGAGACCATCATTGGGAAATGAATAGTTTTCTAGGTGGGATGGTAACAGAAGAAATACTTTATAGCTTTAAATCAAAGGTTTTATGTAATTGGAAAAACGGCATATAAGCTACTACTCACCAGTTATTACAGAATACCTTTGTACTAATAACCCTCAACAAGAACTCAGAAGCTTTTTCCCACAAAAGAGATCGGAATGAGATTCTAAAGCCAATGTGAATGTTGATGCCCTGAACATTTAGTATGCTAATCTCTGTCTAGTAGTTACCTTCATGAGGTTTCACAACTCAAAACTATGAATGTATAAGAATAATCATAAATGGAGTTGATCCAATTCTTTGAAGACTTTCAGCAGTGAACTCCCCAAAGGACACATCACCATAAATGTTATAAGTACAATAATAGCTTGAAAATGAGGCATTAATAGGTTTCAAATAGGTAAATTGTTGGAAAAGGTGCCAGAAAAACAAATTTTGCAACCAAAATTGGAAATTTTTCAGTTGTCTTTCAAAATAATTATTCAGATGCTATGAATATTGTCGGTGAACTTAATAGCTTCTGAATGAATGTATCAATCCGTCTTTGTTGTATAATACCCCGACAATTTGTGTGGGGTGACATTATGATAAACATATTAGCTAAATGAATCCACATTATTAGCTAAATGTACTTAGTTCTGAAATTAGAATAGAAAATGGATATAAAATAACTGGGAATCACATTTGAGGGGACTATATTACAAAAAGAGGCAAATGACCTTCGATAACACAAAATAATTTGGAAAGATATTTTCAATATGATTTTACAATGAAATAATTCTTTGTCTGTAGTTGGATGAGCAGCGGGCTGCGTCCTGTTGCCGGGCAAGCGTATCCCCAAAATAATTACACAGAAACTGTATTCATTGAAATACTGGCGGGCCCATTAGCTCTATACTCTTATTGGCTA
>NW_026068072.1:0-834 GCF_014885135.2 Alexandromys fortis
TGAACACAAAATCCAGCCAACAAAGAGGAAATCTCCCAATGTCAAGGTCCAAGAGATTAGGAGATTCCAGTTTATCAGGTCAAGTGTAGAAGTCCAGGTGCTCTCTATCCAACAAGAGTTTCTCTGCAGCATCAAGACAAACCGCAGTCGGCTGCGGGGCCTTATAGGAAGAGATTTCAATAACTTCCCACAAAGGCTTTTTGTGATGTCACAGTAAGGAATGGACCAGTAACAGCAAAGAGCCCAAAAGATGATTCTCTACCCTGCTCCAGGGACTGCATAACTTTTGTCAAGGCTGTGAGCAAATCCCCAACAAGATATAGCTTAAACAGCAAAGGGTAACCCTCCTCTCAGGCTCTCAGGGGACAGGGAGGGATGGCAGATGAGGAGCTGGGGACTTGGGAAGATAAGTCTGAAGCAGTTGGTTGCATTAGAGAATGAACCCATGGTCTGTCCAAACGCCCTTTGCACTAGGATGCTAAAGTTCTCTAAGTATTCTGATGACTACAGACATCGTCTCCACACTTTGCATATTCCATTCCTTTATCTAAAACTCATATAGATGGTCATCTAAAGGATGCTAGCCCTCCCCGACACTGGGATGCTGTAATGAAATGGACTGTACCTCATGGTACACATGACAGTTTTGGGTCTTTTTTGCAGGGCGTTGGGCTGCAACATAGCAAGTGTGGAAGATAGTTACCAGGGTGGATGAACATTTAAGTGCTTCAAAGGATTTATGAGATAATAGAGGGCACAGGCAGATGTGATAAACATTCACATGGTGATGAAATAGATGGCTTTTTACAGCTTGTCCATACTAATAAACTTTGA
>NW_026068072.1:6528-8433 GCF_014885135.2 Alexandromys fortis
GGTTTTTTCCTGTTGCTGAGACAACAGTGACTTGAGGAGGTTGGAGGGTAGAGTCTGCTGTGGCCGTGGGAGCTGAAGGCGGCCTCTCACATGGCATCCACAGTCAGGAAGCAGAGAGCCTCTCCAGATGGAGCTTTAGCCCCAGCTCCTATATTTTGGTTTGGAAACAAGGTCTCATGTAGCTTCACTGGCTTCACACTGTTAGTAGCCACGCAGAGCTGCACCTTCAAGGGTAGTCGCTGTGTCCATGACAGGTGATCTTTTATTTCCAGATAAAGCTTTGCAGCACACACTGGGCATGTGCAGGAATGTGCCCTCCCCATAGGAACAAGTGTGGCCTTCCTATAAATTCACACCTGTTCTTTGGTTTGGGAGAGCCCGGCTGTAAAGACGATGCCCCACTTCTCCTTCCTGCTGCAGCTGATAGGTCCTTCTTCCCTCACTTCCCTCTAGGTGTTTTCATTTTGGCTTTGCACTGGCCAAGAGGAGAATCCACTGAGGTCCATCATCACTGGCCTGTCACATCTCACAGAAGGATGCGCTCACATCTTTCCTCCATGTCAGAATGTATTGAATAACACTAAAGCTGTAAGGCTGAGCAGTTTTAATGATGGCGGTTTGTACAAGTCTGCCTATCTTGGCAGTTTGGCCAAGGCAAATTTTGGTTCTTGATTCCAAACCTTTTTGTTTCTTTTTATTTATTTACTTTGAGACAGAGTCTCTCTATGCAGCCCTGGCTATTGTGGAACTAGCTATGTGGACCAGGCTGGACTCAAACTCACAGAGTTCTGCCTGCCAATGGCACCCAAGTGCTGGGATTAAAGGTGTGCACCCCACTACCTGGCATTATTTCCATTTGAAATGCTAATATTAATTCACATCAGACATCACACTGTAAATGTGACTGCATATCTCTCCACAAACATGCAGGTTAAGGAAAGAAAGCCAATGCAGAGTGCAAGGGTTTCAACAGTGTGCTGGGAACGTGATCCACAGAGATAAGGAATGAGGCCCATGTCAGGAAGGAATATGGTGTTACTGCTCCTGGAATCAGGTTTCAGAATGAAGATGCAGAATTCATCTGTGAGATGAACAGTCTGAACCAAGTCCACAGCAAGAAATGGGTCAGAGCATGGAACAGTAGTGGGTCTGGTCCAGGTCCATCAAGTAAGCTCTATCAGTAGTGAGGGAAAGAGCAGAACAGGGGTCCTCAGTCCTTGCACACACAGCATCAGATGGTAGGGTGGTGTGCAGTCATGCCATGGCAGCGTTTTTGTTTGCTGTCAAAGGGTTTTACTGTTTTGGATCACGAGGAATCGAACCCAAGTTCTCACACATGCCAGGCGAGAGCTCCACCACTAAGTTGTGCCCCCTCCTGCCACTGCAGTGTGAGGGGACAGCATTTTATGAAGCCCATGTGAGGGAGTTGTGCCCTTTCCAAACCTGGAGTTTGTGTCTGGTATGTCCTTGGGCCTGATCTACCTGATATGATTTAAATGCAGCCATGTTGTGTGGGTCTCTGCAAATACCACGGGGAGCAGGGTAACAGTCCAATGGTGGTTCAAACTTCAAGTCTGATGCCAAGTAGTTTATTTGAGGCATTTTTAAGCACAGCACAATTTGGTGAAGTTTCCCAATAATTCACTCAATCTCATGTGCACAGCAAAGCTAAAGACATGACCACATCAAAACTCTGTGTTAAGTACAAATGCCATCTTCTATAAAGATGGATTCTATAGATTAACTGAGAAAACAAGTTCGAGATGAGGGTCTGGGTGTAGTCTCGGCCACATAGGTAGCCCAAAGGTCACCAGGCTGTTAAACACATCTGTTCTCACCTTTCTGGGCAGAAAACCAGTTATAGCCTGTTGTTTTAAGGTCAGTAGAAGTCCATAGTGGCCGGGG
>NW_026068072.1:12172-18860 GCF_014885135.2 Alexandromys fortis
GTCTGGTTATAGGTCTAGAGGCAGCTATTGGTGGCCCTGAGGGGCATCAGTATTGTGTTGCCTGACATTTCCTTCACAGCTGGTTTAGAAGACAATGAAGAATGAACTTCCTCAGTCACAGGTGACAATGATAACATTTCAAGGGGGGGAAGAGGGTGGAGTGATTACCCCTACCCCCCCAGGTGAGATTAACCCTTAAGAACCTGAGAGTTCACAGTTCTCAGCCCTAATAGAGTCCTCCCACACATCCGCATCTCAAGTCCCAGGATCCCATACTTTACCAATTGATGCCCTTGCCTAACTGCAGACACTGTCTGAGGCTGGGGCTTGAGTATTTGCTGTAGTTCAGCCAACCTTATCATGTGGGCTGCTCTTTGATTTTCTGTAGCTTGAGGTCTATGGCTGCTGGAAAGATTCTCTTCCGGGGCACACTTAGAAACTTTTATCATGTTTCCTTTTATACTGGAGCCTGTCAATCTTATCACTAAATTCATTGTTGTCCTCAGCACGTGCTGAGAAGCTAGAACTTGGTTAACACAAAGCTCGTTCCTATCCTTTGTTAGATGCTGAGAGCAACTGACCAGCGCAATCACTTTCCTTATTTTGCAACTGTCCAAAGTTTCCTATATAGAACTACCAGACGCATTCCTGCTCATAATTGGTGAATCAGGATAATGGATGGAATTCTTCTCCTTAATTTGTAAAGTGTCCTCACCATGGGCTCTCAGTTCTCTCTGAGCTCCCAGGAGAGGCTTCATTAGCTGTAGCTGTTGGCAAATGGGAAAGCCTATGCCAGATACTTGAAAAAGTCACCCTTATCCTTCTGCTGCTCTGGATCCACTTCTGGTGCCAAAATCTGCAGTAGTCAGGGTTCTTCACAGTTACAGAACTTATAGAAGGAATATCTCTACATATATACACACACAAGCAAACACACACACACAGAAACCCACATAATAAATCCCCATTTATTATACACATATATACAAACATATATGTGTATACATGTATATATGTATATGTATGTATGTATGTATATATATATATATGCGTATAAAACCCTAGAAAGGCAGGAATTTTAAGGAAGGGGAGAATCACAAGTTACAGCTGCAGAGACAGAAAGTTCCACTACAAGACAAGCTCCAGAAGGAAGAAGACAGGGATGGGGTGGCACAGTTTCACAGAGAGGAAACTATTCCCTCCTCCTAAATCCAGGGTTTGTATAGATTCTTCTCTTGTTGTCTTACATTTGGTCTAATTGGTCATGTCACCTGATCTCTGCTCTAAGCCTAGCTCCTGACCTGCATCTGTCCCTGCACACAGACAAGACAGTGACATCTGCAGGAAGATCAAAGGAGTGACATGTATTCATTACAACTCTGCCAAAAGTAAGTGACAGAACGGGTAGAAAAGGAGTGATCGTTGGGCATCTTTCAAACTAGCTGAGGCTTGCTTCTCACAAGGCAAATGACAACAATGAAGGAAATGCCCAAGTGACTTCATGAGCGAGCAAGTGGACCACATTGCTGACCTTGCAGTTTGTTTCGTCCAGATATTAATATGTATATGTAACAATATATACATATGCATGTCAGCACAAAGCACTTGCAAAGAATGCTTTTTCCCACAGCCAGATCACCCACAGTATGGCCTAGAGAAGCTTCTACAGTGTGACCTTCAGCTGGGCCAAGATCCAGCCACTGGAAAGTCAACCAACAGCAGCTGAAGGCATGCTCACAGAGTCTGTTGGCACCCCAGTCAATAGAAGGTGAAAAGTTAGGAGCATGTGTACTCTGATCATTCGCTTCAGACATGCAATCTCTGCAAAGCTAAATTATTTTGGTGTGTATATTTGGTGGGAGAAATAAAGAAGGCAGAAGGGGGAGGGGGAAGACAGGACGAAGTGGCTGCTATCATTTTAACATTTGAAAAATATTAAACCAACATATAACAACTAACCAACACACACAAGGTTCAGGAGCCTGAATGCCACTGAATTCCTGTTCTTTGCTCTTAGGTGCTGAATGCCTGCATTTGCTGGGCTCCAATTTGTTTCCACTTCCCAACAGCAGCCTGATTTCTACCTGGTATGCACTTCTTTAGATACCATGCCCCTGCCTTCTTGGGAAAACTCCAGAGCCTCCTCCAGCTAGAAGATCTAAAAGCTCTCTGCAGACTTTTGCTGTAAGCCTTCCTGTGGGTCCTGCCACAGGCAAGGTCCAAGCACATGACATAACTTTATGAACCAGCCCTGCATCCCTGAGACTTAGGCTTCTGAACCTAATAAAACACTGATGGAGGAGGCAAAGTTAACATAGTCCGGCCAAGCATGTGGAAATAGAAAGGCCTGCTTCTTTGTAGGCTACCTGCCTTCTTCCAGGCACGCTCTTCCAGCTTCTTTAACACCTCACTAAATAAAATGTCTTTTTGCTTTAGTGGCCAGAATCTGTGTGTTTCCTTGCAACCAAAGTATATTAGCAGACAGCCAGTAACCTACAGGGAAAAACTTAGGGTATATACAATTGGCCATTTGCCATAAATAGAGTAAAATACAGCAGCATTCTGTGATGTGGGAGTGATTTCTTATTAATAAAGAAACTGCCTAGGCCCCTTGATAGGCCAACCCTTAGGTAGGCGGAGAAAACAGAACAGGATGCTGGGAGAAAGAAGCTGAGTCAGGAGTTGCCATGATTCTCCCACTCCAGACAGACGCAGGTTAAGATCTTCTCTGGTAAGCCACCTCGTGGGCTACACAGATTATTAGAAATGGGTTAGATTAATATGTAAGAGCTAGCCAGTAAGAGGCTACAGATAACAGGCCAGGCAGTGTTTAAATGAATACAGTTTCTGTGTAATTATTTTGGGTATAAAGCTAGCCGTGCGGGCGGCCAGGTGCCAGGAGGCAGCCCCGCCGCTCTTATCACTACAATTCTGTCTACATCGCAAAAGGGGAACCTCGTTACCTGTAGCGTATAGTGTAGAAACAAGGCTCCAGCTAACACTCAACATGATCTCTTTACTCTCAGCGACCAGATCTTAATTCCTCCTTTACTGGGAGCTGACTGACCTGCTTTAGAATAGTATTCTTTGTCATTTTCCCATGGGGCTCTCATTTTAAATCAATGTCACCATAACGGTTGTTTTGAAAAGACTTCTAGACTGGAGAGATGGCTCAGCAGTCAACAACCCTGGCTGCTCTTCCAGAGGAAACAAAGTTTGATCCTCAGAACCCACTTGATGGCTCACAACCAACTGGAACTGCAGACCCAGGCATCGAACACCCTCTTCTGACCTCCAAAAGCACTGCATGCATGTGTGGTGTAGCAGACGTATACGTAAGCAAAACACCCATACACATAAACAGAAATAAAATAAGAATAAGCTTGGGTGAGTTTACCGGACCCCTAGTCTGAATTTCCAACTTGTCTGGTAGTATATGAGACACAAGTACAGTGAACGTAGTTCTTTGGCACAGAGGACCAGAAACATAACCAAGAATGACTCATTTCTGCATGGCCTTCCTTCCGAGAACCAATGGGAACACCACATACTTCCAAGAACAACATAAAGGCCACACAAAGTGTCATGTGTCTACAATCACAGCACTCCAGGAGTGGATGGAGGATAAGGATTTCAAGGCCAGCCTCAGCTACATAGCAAGATCAGGCCAGCCTGAGCTACAGGAAACCCTGTTTCAAAAATTCCAAAACAAGGGTGTAGAGAGACGGATCAGCAATTAAGAACCCTTGCTTCTCTTACACAGATGGTTTCATAACTGCCTGTAAGACTTCTTCTGATCTCTGTTGACACACACACACACACACACACATATACACACATGAATACACCCATACATAACATGAATAAAACCAAATTTTTAAAGCATTCTAAAACAAAACATGGCAATAAAAAGATAATAATACAAAGAGACAGAGCTGGTGAGTTGAGCTTGGAAATACTAGGATAAAATTTGAATCCTTCTCTTTGTTTGCAGACAGATTTCCTGCATGGGACAATGAATCAGTTCTAGACATGGAACTGGTGATGGCTGCACAGCATTGAGATTCTGTTTAATGCCTCTCAGAGCTATGAGCTGAAATGTGTTTAAACTGATACATGTTGTATTTCACCTACTTTATCACAATGATTTTTTTAAGCTTTCTGATGAAATCTAGTAGCAATCAGAGTTTGAGAACACAGTCATAAGGGGCAAAGACATACAGAAGACACTTCTTTCTGAAAATAGTTGGGTGGCATTTATCTGAAGATGTGCAACATTGTACTCTTTGATTTATTCCTCTTCTAGGAAATTTTCTAATAAAAATATTTGTGAAAATGATCATAATTCCAGCACGACTTCGACACTCTGAGGCTGTTCATGGTTTTGAAGACAGATGTCGCTCTCAAATCAAGGCTGCCCTACAACCTGAAATCATTCAGCTCAGGCCTCATAAGTGTGAGATTCCAGGTGTGTGTCATCACACCTGAATCCTAGTATGATTTTTTAAAGTCAAAGATTTAAAGTTTGAACTTGAGCCTAGTGGATTTGTGAAGTAATTTATTATATATTCACATAACCAAGTGCTAGGAGGGTATTTAAAATTACAGTGTGGAAGAATATTTAATGATATAGAAGTGTTTCAGTATAATGCTAGTGAAAAAGACATGGAGTTTAGCATGACTGAGTTCTGGGTGTGTGGTCTGGTGTGTGCTCTTACCTTGTCTAGCCATCTTTTCCTCTGATTGGTGTAGTTGGGGCTGTCTGTGTCTCTGGTGATCAATCTTCCAGGTGCCCGTGAATCCAAGGCTCCGATGGTTGCTCCTCATGGTACAGTCAGGGTCATGGTTCTAGTCAAACCGTTGGTCACTCTGTTCCTGGAGGTCACTCAGTGGTGGCTCTGCAATACCAGGGGTTAGATTGTTTTCTTGGGGCTGTTTCTGCTGAGGTGGCTGCCTTGGGCCTACTCTGGAAGAGGCGGCTGGTTCCGGCCTGCTCCAATAGATACTGCTAGCTCAGGCCTGCTACCTCAGATGTGGCTGATTCATGCCCAGTCTGACATAGGACTCTGGTGTGGGGCTGCTCCCTCAACAGTGGCTCCCTGTACCTGCTCCTGTGGAGGTTGTTGCCTCAGGCCTGCTCTGGCAGGGGTCACTGACTCAAGCCTGCTCCTGTGGAGGTTGCTGCTTGGGGCCTGCTCAGGCCTGTTTCCATAGATGTCCCTGGCCTGGGCCCCCTCCTGCAGAGGTCCCTGGTTTGAACCCCGTCCTGCAGATGTCTCTGGCTCAGGCCTACTCCCTCAGTAGTTGCTCCCTTGTCAGGTTAATTTAAATTATAAGAACTATTTAGAAACAAGGCTAAGCTAGGGCTGATATAATATAGTATTATTATATTGATAATAAGTCTCTGTGTCATTATTTGGGAGCTTGCAGCCCAGATGAGAAAGTACTCCTACCCTATGGTTTCTCCCATAGCCAGGATCCACGAATCCAGGAACCCAGGGGTGGGAATGGGAACTGTTTCACTCATTATCACTCCTAACCACCCACTAGGAAATTATTTGCTTCCTGTTCCTGAGGTCTTAAGTTCTACTAGCTTAGAAGTTTTGGGAGCTCAGACTTCCCCTCATTATTTTGGGTTTCTGGTGCCTTAGACATTCTTAGCCAACATGCTAAGAAAGGGGAGACAGCATTGGGAGGGATGACAGATTACCAAGGAGAAACTGGGTTGCTTCTTCACAATGGAGAAAAGGAAGATTATGTCTGGAGTGCAGGAGATCCCTAGGGCATCTCTTGGTGCTACCATGTCCTGTGATTAAAGTCAACGGGAAACAACCACAACCTAATCCAGGCAGGATGAGAAAGGGCACAGACCCTTCAGGAATGAAGGTATGGGTCACTCCTCCAGGAGAAGAAGCAAGACCTACCTAAATTCTTATTTATGGTGGAGGAAATACAGAATGGGTAGGAGAGTAAGCTACTTATATCAGCCAAGGCCATGTGACCAGTTACAGGAATGAGGATTATTATTAACATGAGTATTTCTGTCATATTTTGTTAAGAATGTTTTTGTGCCAGGTGTTGGTGGTGCATGCCTTTAATCCCAGCCCTGGGGAGGCAGAGGGAGCTATTCTAGGACAGCCAGGGCTACACAGGGAAACCCTGTCTGAAACAAACAAACAAACAAACAAAACATAAGAATGTGTTTGTGCAGATATTTGTTTTGTTTCTTTTATTTCTTTATCTTGTAAAGTAGAATCAATTGAGATAATACTGGTAGTTATCATATTTAAGCTGAGATACTAATAGAATGTCCCTCAAGATACATTGCCACCTATTGTAAGATATATCTTGCATTTGCAGTTGTATGTTAGATAGTTACATCATGTTGCCATAACTAGGACCTGGATATTGTTTACATTTGGAAATTGAACTTAACATTGGGTTTGTGATGGCTCATCTTGTTTGTCAACTTACTCCATCTGGAATCAGCTATCGCCCCAGCATCTGGGCACACCTGTGAGAGATCACTCTTGATTGGATCGTGTGAGGTGGGAAGACTCACCCTAAATCTGTAGGATTTGAGACTGACAGACCTACTCTAAATCTGGGCCACTCCTTCTGGTGGCAGCCTATATAAAGAAGATGGAAGAAGGAAGCTGATCTTTGCCTGCGTGCCTTCACTCCTTCT
>NW_026068072.1:21996-91431 GCF_014885135.2 Alexandromys fortis
AAAAAAAAAAAAAAAAAAAAAAAAAAAAAAAAAAAAACCCAACCTGGCTTTGACTCAAAATAACAACAACAACAACAACAATAATAAACTATCAATACCCAAAGTACTGGGCATGATGATTCATATCCTTTAGTCCCAGCACTCCAGAGGCAGAAGCAGGCAGATCTCAGTGAGTTTAGGGCCAGCCTGATCTACATAGCAAGTTCCAGGATAACCAGAGTTCATAGTGAGACCCTGCCTCAAAGCCAACCCAAACCAAAATAGAGCCAGCGAGGCTGCTCAGTGGTGAAGGTGCTCACCACTGAATGTGCGAGCCTGACAACCTCAGTTCAAGCCCTGGAACCCGAGTTTGGTCCCCAGAACCCAGGGAAAGTGGAAGGCCAGAATGGAGCTGCAAATTGTCCTCTGATCCCAAATGTGGCAGGGAAAACACCATCTACCCATACTTTAAAAAAAATAGAAAGTAAGTGTTGACCTGGCTAAGGTTTCGATTGCTGTGATAAACACCATGACCAAAAGCACCCCGGGCAGGAGAGAGGTTATTTCTGCTTACAACCACCAGATCACGCCACACCACTGAGCTAAGTGGGCAGGAACCTGGAGGCAGCAGCTGATGCAGAACCATTGAGGGTGATGCTAACTGGCCTGCTCCTCCTGGCTTGCTCAGCCTGCTTTCTTCTACCATCTGAGACTATCTGCTCATGGGTACTCCACCCCTAGTGAACCGCACCCTCCCACATCAATCATCAATCAAGAAAATTCATGGCAGGCTTGCCCACAGGCCAACCTAGTGGGAACATTTTCTCAATTTGGTTCCCTTCGCTCAAATGACTCTAACTTGGGTTAAGCTGACATAAAAGTAGCCAGCACAATAAGTAAATAATAAAATAATTTAAAATTAATTGTAACTATATGCAATATGGTATGATAATAATGAATTTCACTTCAATGAAACACAATTTAAATTACTTTAAATTTTAACTTAATTATTTTTTAATGTGTGCGTGGGGGATGGATCTCAGGGGCCCATGCATGCAGGGACAAGCTTTACCATGGCTTCTCCAGCCCTTTCAACATTTCACAGATCGCAACCACCATTCAAGTTCTTGGTAGCCATGTGTGGCTGGTGCCACGCGTGACTGGTGCCACACGTGACTGATGCCACACGTGACTGGTGGCATGATTGTTGAGGAAGACTCTTGTGGGCAGCAGCAGACATGGGAAGGGCCTTGTGAGAAGGGGGCGTGGTTGACTGGCAAGGGTGTTGGGCTGCTGCTGGCCTGGAGGCTTTCTGGCTATGGACTCCTCCCCTTCCTCCTCCTCCTCCTCCTCCTCCTCATCCTCCTCCTCCTCCTTCTCCTCTTCCTTCTCCTCCTCCATTGCAAAACTTGATCCTGGCTCCAAAGAACCTTGGAGGTTTCTGGAAACAGCCCAGTTTGGGGTATCACTCTTCACCAGCAAAGGGATGTATGGGAACATGGGGGTCAAGCTCCCTCGTGGGAGGAAGATGGGGCCTGGCCAGGATGAAGTGAGGGAAGGATGAAAGCTTGGTATTTTGTTCACAGATGTTTTTGAATTACTTTATAGTATGTGGCCTTGGCTGGTCCAGAACTCTTTGTCCATGTGATATAGTTTTTACATTAATGAAAAACCCCAAAGGATGGAAAACACACATTCACATAAAAGCTTGAATGTGGTTGCTGTGAGCAACAGCATTGCTCATCATAACCACAAGGTAGAGGACCATAATTAGCCGCTCACGGATGCGTGGGGAAGCCACGTCTCCTCCCAGTAACAGCCCTGTATTCACCAGAGAAGGAAGAAATGGGGATGAATCCATGCTCTGGAGGAGTGAGCTTTGCAAAAGAATGGTAAAGTTAGGCAGGCCTGGGGGGGGGGGGGGGGGGGGGGGGGGGGGGGGNGGGGGGGGGGGGGGGGGGGGGGGGGGGGGGGGGGGGGGGGGGGGGGGGGGGGGGGGGGGGGGGGGGGGCTGTGGCTGTCAGAGGCTGGGCTGGAGACCTGCACAGGGAGTGGCTGCACAGTAGATGTGGTTTCTCTTAGGATGATGAGAATGCTTGAAGTTGATTGGATAGTGTGACGCAGTGCTGGGATGCACTAAAAACAGCTCAAGAGGCAACAGGATGGCTCAGCAGGTAAATGTGCTTGTGGCCAAGTCTGACCACCTGGGCTCCCACACGGAGGAAGAAGGGAACTGACTCCTGCTGCTGGCCTCTGGCCTCAGCACCGGAGCTGTTAAACACACACACACTCACCCTCCCCCCCACTCCCCCCCACACTCACTCACACCCCCTGCACACCCACACTCCATTTGCCCTCCCACACTCACACCCACACACTCACCCCCCACTCACACATCACACACACACTCACACACACTCACCTCCACACACACACTCACCCCCACTCACCCCCTACACACCACACACACACTTACACACACACACACTCACCCCACCACAACACTCACACACACTCACCCCCCACACTCACACACACACACATTCAAAAAGATAAAAATATTGAGTGCTTTCATTAAGTAGTGATGAAGAAAATCATACTTGAGAAAAATTAAAAGATGCATTTTGGGGCTAGGGGTGTGGCTCCGTTGATAGAGTCCTTGCCCAGCATACACAAGACCCTGGGTTTGATCCCCGGAACTTCTTAAAATTGACTGTGGTAGAGGCAGGAAATCAGAAGTTCAAGGTCAACCTGTACTACACAGTAAGATTGTCTCAAAAAATAACACACACACACACAGAAGTGTGAAGTGTTAAGACACAAGTCTTAAGTCTTTCCTACTGTGAGTCTGGTGTTGGGTGGTACAGTGACCCCACTCACGGGTATGTGACCTAACTCTGCCCTTGAGAACTGGTCAAGGGGCCCAGAGCCTCTTGGTGCTTCAGCGGCCAAAGAAACCTGCTTTTAAAGTTCTCCTGCCCCAGGGCTGAAAACAACGGAAACCTTGGCAGTGGGACCCAGCGCTGCTCTCAGAGGCCTCCTGGTTGCTGATACTTCTATCCCAGGGCCCCTGGCCCCCGCTCCACCTCCCCCATCCGCCCTTCTGCTCACTCCCAGTTGCAGGCTATGGCTGCTGGTCCCGTCGCTCTCACTGCCATGAGGCCTGCACTTTGCAAGGCTGAAGTCCAAAGTTCAGTCCCTTCGCTAAGCACACGGATAAATATGAACCTTGGAGAATTTCCCCAGCTCCAATGTAAACAGAGCAGGCAGGGGCCCTGATTCACTGGCCGCTGGGGCCAGGGTTGGGGGTTGGGGGTGCCCACGGGGCTTGACTAGTGGGATTTGGGGGGGCAGTGGGTATAGCAAGCCTGGTTTGTGACTGCCAGCCTGCCGGCAAGTAGACACCGGCTGCGGGTGGGGGAGGCGGCTAGCTCAGTGGCCTTGGGCCGCGTGGCCTGGTGGCAGCGGAGCCATGGTTTCTAAGCTCAGCCAGCTGCAGACGGAGCTCCTGGCTGCTCTGCTGGAGTCCGGCCTGAGCAAGGAGGCTCTGATTCAGGCCTTGGGGGAGCAGCCAGGGCCCTACCTGATGGTTGGAGATGGTCCCCTGGACAAGGGGGAGTCCTGCGGTGGGAGTCGAGGGGACATGGCCGAGCTGCCCAATGGCCTGGGGGAGACGCGTGGCTCGGAGGATGACACGGATGACGACGGGGAAGACTTCGCGCCACCCATTCTGAAAGAGATGGAGAACCTCAGCCCGGAGGAGGCAGCCCACCAGAAAGCCGTGGTGGAGACACTTCTTCAGTAAGACCCCACCCTGTCCCCAGCACCCTGAAAGGAGTCCATAGCGGCCCACTTCCTGGCTAGAGTCCTCGGGAGCTGTGGCCTTCAGGCTGGTGGTCTCAGGGGAGAGAGCTCAAGGGGTTCTTGCTGGACCTGCTCCTCTGCTTGGTCCCATATACCCCATATCTTTGAGCGACCGTCTGCAGCCCGGTCCTCAGAAAGGAGGCACGGGCCCGAGGTCACTTTGAAACAGAGGACAAAGGAACCACAATGGTAGAATTCTTTAGCCGCTGTGGTCATTTGTGCTCCTACAAATTCTACCTTCTTTGCTAGGTGGTCATACCCCAGGTTTAGCAAAAAGCCTCTGAGAAGACCCGGCTGAGGTCAGGAATTTCAGGGGATTTCCTGACGCACCAGGGCCTTAAACATCTGACAGGGTGAGCCGGGGGTTTTCTTACCTGAGGCAGATGGTGCCTAGGAACGGCCACTTCCCTGCATAGCCACAGCCCCCACCCACCTGGCTAGATAGCAGGTTTGGAGGCCTCCCCAAACCATACCCCCTCATCTGCTGTCTGGCTCCCCATCTCCTGGAGTGCGGGGTGGGTCCCAGTCTTGATGCTTCCCCTCTCCTCAGCAAAGCAGACCTGGTTACTAATTACCCATGCACCTTTATTATTTCTTTTGTTTTATAAATTTATAAATAGCGAAAGGCTCTGATAAGGCCTGTGATCATTAACTTGTCGGGATGGTGGCTGGGAGATGCCCAGTAGGGGGAGGGGAGAGGGTGACCTAGGGGCTGTGGGGAACAACACCCCCTCCCCATTCCCAAAGCCTCTACATTCATGTGAATATCTCCCCGCTTGCTACTTTTTGTTGGGGTTTCATGGTGCCTAAATTCTCGTAATATGGACATGAGCCCCGAGAAGGAAGCTGTTACTAAAGCTTCACAGATAGTGAAACTGAGGCTCAGACTCGGACTGGGGCAGGAACTATGAAGGAAAGGGCCTAAGGGCTAGCTGAGGAGTTTGTGGCCAATCTCTGGAGAATATTCAAGAAGCAGCCTCTTTTCTGTCCAAGGTCCTGATCCTGACTTGGGGTGGGGGAGGGCTGGTGGAGCCCAGCATTTCTGGAAGTGTTGGGGAACCTCCCTGGGCCTTAGGCAAGGGGCAGGGGAGCAGTCAGGCCCCCTGGCTTGGCAGGAAGAAGAGGGCAAAGGGCTGCCTCTCTGCAGGGGGAGGGCAAAGAGCCAAGTATTGCCAGACCCAGGGCACAAGGAACCTGGATAGGGTGGGGCTGGGCCTGACCTGTTCAGGGGCCCCAGGTGGGACTTAGGGGCTCAGGTGTGAGGCTCAGGGGACAGGGGTGCCAAGGGTCTTCTTACCTGAGTAGGTGGGACCCCTCGATCAGCAGCCCCCATGGTGGGGGAAGTAGAGGCTGGAGCGGGGCTTGGTCCAAAGCTGCTGAGCAGAGGTCAAAGTGCTCCCTGGGGGCCAGCAGAGTCCTGGAAGCAGACAGGGAGAGGGACAGCAGGGAGGATGAGGAGGGAGAGAGCTGGAGGAGCTGGGAGAGCAGAGGAGCCAGGGAGGGCGAGGGTCTCGGAGCAGCTGGGAGAAGGGGCAGGGGACAGAGGCTGAGCTGGGAGGAGGCTGGAGCTCCTCTCCCAGGTTGGTTTTCTTTAATGCTAACAGCGTGCTATTTGCTTTCCATTTAAATTCGAGATGTTGCTATAAATTATCAACCAGCTCCTTGTTCCTGCGGAGTTTATAACTAACTACCTGGGTTACTTATTGTTCAGGTAACAAAGGGGACCTGAAAATGTCCCAGGGACAAAAGTGGGACCTCTAGTTTCAGGACAGGGGAGTGGGAACTCTGGGGAAAGGGCTGGACGACCCCTGCCTGATAAAGGCCAGGGCAGTGAGGAGGTTGAGGCTGGAAGAGGGGGTGGTGAGGACCAACTCCTTAGGGGAGCCGTTGGTTCAAAGCCCTACATTTGAAAGAGGACGGGTGGGTCTGGGGTCTGACCCCCATAAGCTCATGCGTGAGGCCACTGCAGACACCCCAATTCTCCTCTCAGATTTCTGTCCTTCAGATCCCTGCTGTGTGGCCTTGGGCAAGTCCCTTTCCTTCCCTGCCTCGGTGCCACCAGGTAGACAGGGAATAAAGGCAAATTCTCTGCCTTGGTTCTAGTTCTTCTCCTCCCCTCCCCCTCCCCCTCCCAGCCTCCCTCCCCTCCCACTTTACCCCTTCTTTGGTGCCTGTGATGCTGACTTTGGCCCTGGATGCACAAGCTGATGACCTTGGCTTGTCCTGGTCTTCCTGTTCAGGACCACCCCCCTCCTGCCCCACTTCTTCCTTGGCTCTTAGCTCCTATCTGCATGTGGGCTGTACCCCACTTTCTCTCCTTCACTGTGTCCACCTACTTTCTCCAGTTAACCATTTAGTTATTTCATTTGTCTCTGTGTCCATTTCTTTCTTTTTTTTTTAAAAGATTTATTTATTTATTATATATACAACATTCTGCCTCCATGTATGTCCACACGCCAGAGGGTGCCAGATCTCATTACAGATGGTTGTGAGCCACCATGTGGTTGCTGGGAATTGAACTCAGAACCTCTGGAAGAGCAGCCGGTGCTCTTAACCACTGAGCCATCTCTCCAGCTCCTCTGTGTCCATTTCTTGTCTCCAGGGAAAAGCTTGCGAGGTCATCATTCACCTGGGTCCCCCATCCAGCCCTGACACTCCAGGCATGAGGGAGCAAGAGATTAGCCTTCCCTGAGGACACCTAGTCCTCCTAGAGGAGCAACTGGGATCCAGAGTTTTAGCTGGACTGTTAACTGCTTAAACCCCAGCCTGCTGTTTCCTGACCCTCCCTCCCTGTCAAGCAGCAGGGTTCTTCCATCAGGGAGCACAGCAGTGAGGCAGCATGCAGGAGGCTTCACTGGACAGTGCCCTGCCTTGCTTCCCATCCCAGCTCTGTCCCTTTCCAGCCAGCATGGTGGGTTCTGTTCCCCAAGTCCCAGTTTCCTCTGAAGAATGGTAAGGACAATACTCAGTCACCGGGCCAATAGCATGACACACAGCTAAGCAGTATGGAACCTGTAATATGAGTAGTCCCATTTCATAGATGAGCAAAGGAAGGCTCAATGAGGCAAAATGACTTACTCAAGTAGTAAGACCAGACTTGGGCCTGAGATGGCTTAGCCCATGTCTGCACAGCACTCTTAAGTCCCAAGTCTGTCTTTGCATGCTTACCCATGCCCCCCAGCCTGTCTCTGCATAACTCCCAGCCTGTCTCTGCATGTTCATCCCCCCCAGCCTGTCTCTGCAGGCCTCCCAGCCTGTCTCTGCATGTTCACCCCACCCCACAATCATTCCTGCTGTTCAGCTTGACCGGAAATCCTTTCCCATGCAAGACTTTAAAACTTCCAAGAAGATGCCGGGCGATGGTGGCAGCATTGCATGTCTTCAGTCTAGCAGTCAGGAGGCACAGGCAGGTGGATCTCTGAGTTCGAGGCCAGCCTTGTATACAGAGTGAGTTCCAGGACAGCCAGGGATACACAGAGAAACCCTGTCTCAAAACAACAAAAACCAAAACCCTCACAAAAGGTTTAAAGATGTATTAAACTCGGGGTTCCCTCTGGACAGTTTCTAAAACACTCTCACACAAGCACTCGATACGGGGTCTCAAGTGCCAGATTTGCCTCAAACTTGATATATGGAGAGTGACCTTGAACTCCTGTTCCTGCCTCTACCTCCCAAGTGCTGAGATTATAGGCATGTGCCACTATGCCTGCTTTGTTTTGTGATTGTTATTATTAGTATTATTTTATGCAGGGCTTCTTTGTGTAGTTGGGCTGTTCTAGAATTCACTTTGTAGATCAGGTTGACTTCAAACTCAGAGAGCCTGCCTCTTCCTTCACCTCCAGACACTGATTAAAGGTGTGTGCCTCTACAACCTGCACCAGCTTTACGTGATGCTCGGACTGAGTTCGGGGCTTCGTGCTTACTAACTGAGCTATATCCCTGGCCTGAGAAACAGGAAATATCTTTAGTTCTACTTTATATATGAAGAAATGGGGGAACGTGGATGCTAAGCCACATTGCAAGGCCATTGAGAGAGTAGCCGAGCTGGGAATCTTCCTCAGAACTAAACCTGACCCCTTCCCCCTAGTAAGAATTTGGCTTCCTCTCCAGAGGAGTGGCCCCTCAGGCTAGCCTCTTAGCTCCATGGTCTGGATACCAGAGAGCCAAATGCCCAACAGTGGGGACACCTGTTTGACTCCAGAATAGGGAGATAAGATGAGGGGAGAGCTCCACTCTTCCGGGTTCTGCTGAGGGGGCAGGGGCACACAGGGTCACAGTGATATTGATTATAACAATATCATTCCACATACTGAACCCTTGATGTGGGCCAGGCTCTGTCTTCACCCCCACTGGGGACCCATTTACTTCTTCCAGCAGAGTCAGAATGAGTGTGCATATGCTTGCTCGCATGTGTGAGGGAGGGAAGAAGGGAAGGAGAGAGAGAGAGAGAGAGACCTTGGCTGACTATAAGAAAAGCCCCACCTGTACTGAGAGCCAGGTGACCAGTCTCCCTGCAGAGGAGGGAGGAGAAAAAGTAGTGAGGGCCAGAGGGAGGGAGGAGAGCAGGGCGAGGGCTGCCCTTGCCCGAGGAGGGAGGCCACCAGATAAATATGTTTGCAGAAGCACAAGCTGGACTTTGTCCCCGCTTCTCCCAGCCCTGACTGGCACCCGGGAAGGGAAGAGGGGTGAGACTCCAAGGACCCTGAACACAGGGTGAGAGAGGAGGCAGGAAGGAGTGTGCAGGTGGGGTCCCTGGTGATGAGAAGTATTCTTGAGTCCCAGCAAGATCAACCTGGGACAAGGTTTCTCTTTTCTGAGCCTGAGTTTTGCCAGAGGTGGAGCCAGAGTCCAGATGGAACATACTTCCTGGGTTCGCTGTGAGATGTAGGCTGCTCCCAGTGACCCCGGAATTTATCTTCATTTCTTTGCTGTGCCGGGTTCAATTAATCCATCCACTTTCTTTGCGCCCCTGCTGCTCTGGTAACTGCTGCTAACAGGAGGGAGAAGAGGGTCTAGGCCGGTGGTTCTCAACTTTCTTTCATGTTACGACCCTTTAATGCAGTTCCTCATGTGCTGACCCCCAGCCGTAAAGTTATGCTCGTTGCTACTTCCTAGCTGTGGTTTTGCTGCTCTCATGAATAGTCATGTCAATCTCTTTTCCAGGGGTCTTAGGAGACCCCTGTAAAAGGGGTCATGACCCACAGGTTAGCTGGCCATGGCCCTGCCTGTGAGAACCGCATTCTCCAGGCTGTGAAGCAGAGCTGACTTTAGGAAGGAAGGAGAGGGGCTGTGGGGCTGGCTTCAGAGTGCTGGGGGAGGGATTCAGTTGGGAATGTTAGATGCAGCCAGTCCTCTGTGTCACTGAGTTCCAAACCTGCAGATTCAACCAGCTGGGGACTGAAAAGAGTGTAATGGCTTCTGCACTCAACCTGTCACTATTATCTAAACACTGTGTAAAGCGGCCGTTAGGTGGCGCACCTGCTGCAACCCGAGCTGATTAAAGTGGACAGAGGAGGCTTAGGGTCTGTGCAAGTCCTAGCCTACTCCTTTTACCTTCAGAGACAGAATTGCACTGTGCAGCCCCAATGGGCTGCAACTCAATATACAGACCAGGCTGGCCTTGAATTCAGAGATCCACCTGCCTCTGCCTCATGAGTGCTGGGATTAAAGGCATGTGCCACCTCTGACTGGTCTCAGTCTGCACTCTTATACACCCTAGGACCACCTGTCCAGGGGCGGCCTGCCCACAAAAGTCTGGTCCCTAATCAATCACTAATTAAGAAAATGCTGTACAATCTTGCCTACAGGCCAATCCTTCCCACCCCTAGACAGGGTTTTCTTGTGAAGCCCTGGCTGGCCTCAAACTCAGAGATCCACCCATCTCTGCCTCCAAAATGCTGGGATTAAAGGTTTGCACCACTACTGCCTGGTTACAGATCAAGTCTAGCTCATGTTAAGCTGTCTAAAAACAAAAGCCAAACAACCAGACAGGTCGCCATCCATCTACCCAAGCAACCTTATTCATCATCCATCCATCCATTTATTCATCATCCATCCACCCATCCATCTCCATCCATTCATCCACCCACCCATCCATCCATCTACCCATCCATCCATCTACCCATCCATCCATCTACCCATCCATCCATCCACCCATCTATCCATCCATCCATCCATCCATCCATCCATCCATCCATCCATCTACCCATCCATCCATCTCTATCCAGCCAGCCAGCCAGCCAGCCAGCCACCCATCATCCATCAACTCATTCACTTGTATGTCATCCATGACATACTCCATGTCAGGCCATTTTGGGTTCTGGGACCCATACAGTTCTTCCTACCCTTAACAGCTGTTTGAAACTCACTTGGGGGCTGGAGAGATGGCTCGGAGGTTAAGAGTCCTGGCTGCTCTTCCAGCGACAATTCCCAGCAACCACATGGTGGCTCACAACCATCTGTAATGCGATCTGGTGCTCTTCTCTCGTGTGCAAGCAGAGCACTATGTATATAATAAATAAATCTATAAAAAAAAAAGAAACTCCCTGAGCAAGGCCTGTGAGGTGGCTCAGCAGGTAAGAGTGCTTGCTACAGAAACCTGGTGGCTTGAGTTCGAGCTGCAGGACCCATGGAAAGATAGGAGGAGAAAACTGTCTTCCACACACTTACTGTGGCACGTGTGCACATACACGCACACACACACACTCATGAGCAGGTTCAGTAGAGGGGAGGAACTTGGAAGGAGTCACAGTTTGAGGGTCTTCCCTACTTGATGGGCAGTTTCCAGTGGGAATCTGTTCCTGCATCCATGGGTCCCAGTATGGGACCCAAGTCCAGGTCCTACCCACAGAGCAGAGCCACAGTCCTCAGGACCCCAGCCTCACCTGAGGTATCAGGAAGGGCCACTGAGCAGACCCTGTCCTTACTCCCTTCCAGGGAGGACCCATGGCGCGTGGCAAAGATGGTCAAGTCCTATTTGCAACAGCACAACATCCCACAGCGGGAGGTGGTGGACACCACCGGTCTCAACCAGTCCCACCTGTCGCAGCACCTCAACAAGGGCACCCCCATGAAGACGCAGAAGCGAGCTGCTCTGTACACCTGGTACGTCCGCAAGCAGCGAGAGGTGGCTCAGCGTAAGTAATGGCCCCAGCCTGTGTCTTCCCGGGCAGGCCCCGCAGCTCTCCATAGCTCATAGTGGGGTGGGAGTGTTGCCACCCCCATCACACAGACAAGTGAGACAGAGAGGGAGCCAGAAGGATGTCCCCAAATTTACCGCCCACTCTGCACAAGGCACTGAGGGAAGGGAGCAGGGCTGGTACCCAGGATCTGCAGATAAACAAGCTGTATCTCTCCTTCCAGGAGCACACTGCTCAAAGGGAAATAAGAGAGATCACCATGATATAGTAAGACATGGATTTTGGGCGGTGGTGGTGCACACCTTTAATCCCAGCACTCAGGAGGCAGAGGCAGGCAGATCCCTGTGAGTTCGAGGCCAGCCTGGTCTACAAGAGCTAGTTCCAGGACAGGCTCCAAAGCTACAGAGGAACCCTGTCTCAAAAAACAAAACAAAACAAAACAAAAGACATGGATTTTATATGCTAATGACAAATCCAGAAATGGTATTAATTGAGCCCTCACTGTGTGCTGGGCTCGGTGCTGAGGAAAATGGTGAGCAGACTGTGAAGGGAAAGAGGAAGCCCTTCTAGCTCAGGTTTTTTTTTCAGGAAGGTCTGTGAGCAGCATGGCCATTCCTTAGGTCGTAAAGTGTCCCTGCGGAGGTATAAAGAAGGGTGTCGCAATCAAGAGGCACAGCACGAAAAGGCTCAGAGGCAGGGGTACACCCATTACTTAAGCAATGGTTCTCAGCCTTCCTTACTTGGCCTCCCTTTAATACAGTTCCTCACATTGTGCTGACCCCACCATAACATTATTTTATTGCTACTTCATAACTGTAACTTTGCTATGTTACGAATCATTATGTAAATGTATGCTATTTAATCCCTGTGGGATCGTGACCCACAGGCTGAGAACTGCTGGCTTAGAAATCGCTGAGTTTCATACTTGGGAATGAACTCATGGCCTCACACATGGTATGCATATGCATGTGCTCTATCGTGCACAGAGCTAAGTTCCCAGCCTTCTGTTTACTTTTGAGACAGGGTTGTGGCCCAGGTTGGCCTTGAACTCATGGTCTTGCTGACTTGCCTCCCAAGTGCTAGGATTACAAGTGTGTTCTGCCACATCCAACTTGATATCACTTGTTCTCAGGGTTCTCAGAGCGGTCTGTGCCACTTAGGGTTTTTCTGATATGCTCTCATGATCCTTTTTTGCAAAGGACATCCACACAGAAAAGTTCCTATGTTGTGGGGTGTTGATGTGCAGAGGAAGTGCTTTTAAAATCATTGATGAAGCCAGGCAATGACAGCGCACACCTTTATCCCAGCTCGTGGGAGGCAGAAGCAGGTGGATCTCTGAGTTCAAGGCCAACCTAGTCTACAGCGTGAGCCCCAGGATAGCCAGGGCTGCAAAGAAACCCTGTCTCAAACAAACAAAACAAAACAAATAAAAAACCCCACCTAAAACAATAACAGAAAAATGGTTTCTGAACAGCCATGAGATGGTTGGGGGGTAAAGTGCTGGCCGCCCAGTGACTTGAGCTGGACCCCCAGATCCCATGATGGAGGTTTTTGTTTTGTTTTTAGATCTATTTTACTTAATTTTAAAAGTATGTGTATAGACATGTGTCCCTAAATATGTATGCAAGTCTGTATGTTACTTGCGTGTGTTTTCAGGCTGACCATTTGGTACTGGATGACCAACTGGCGTGCTCTGCCCTGGGGAGGACCATCTCTTCCGCTCTCAGCCTTCAATTGCCTTTAGATCTTGTGTGGAGTTTGGGCCTATGCACCCCTCTCCCACACAGTCTGGCATGTTGTTGTCCTTGTCCACCTTGTTCAGCTCATCTTGGCAATTGTCCTGGTGAGACTCTATGGGCGCAACCTCTGACATCCCTAAGAGACCCAGTCTCGCAGAAAATCCCCTTACCCTCTGGCACTCAGTCTTTGTGCCCCCAGCCGGAAATGCTCCCTGAGCCTTCCATACAGCCAGGAGGGGATTGGTTCCATTTTATTTATTTGTTTTGTGTGTGTGTGAGAGAGAGTGTTTTGCCACCATAAGTTAAGTCTGGGTGCCTCCTGTGTGCCTGGCGCCTGCAGAGGGAGGCCAGAAGGCGTCGGATTCCTCAGCGCTATGGTCACAAATGGTGGTGAACCCTGTCGTGGGTGCTGGGAACTGAGTTCTCTGGAAGCGCGACCAGTGCTGAAGCCATCTCTCCAGCCCCCAGTCCAGAGTTTTGAACTTTAAGGGAAAAACTGAAGGATGGGAGAAGAAGTTCGAGAGCTCTCTCAGGAAACTGATCTAAGAATTTTAGGAAAGGAATTTATTGGCTCATGAATGTGAGCAGTTCAGGGCTGTTTCAGGCATGGCTGTCTCCAGGGCCTTAACCGACTTTCACACACTTAGTAGCTTGGTATGGCTCTGTTTCCCTCCTCCCTTCTCTCTCTCTCTCTCTCTCTCTCTCTCTCTCTCTCTCTCTCTCTCTCTCTCTCTCTCTCTCTCTCTCTCCCCCTCTCTCTCTCTCCCCACCCCTTCCTTTCCCTCTCCCTCTCCCTTCCGGCTCACGTGTAGCCCACTGTAGCCTCAAACTTGCTACGCAGTGGAGGATGACTCTTGCACGGTTCCTCCTGTCTCCACTTCCCACATGCTGAGTTCAGAGCTGTGTGCACCATGTTGGCTTGGCTGGTTGGTTTTCTCCTCTGTTGGCATGCCTTCAGGGGCTCTCCTCACAGGGCCACAGACTGGTCCTGGGAACCCTGCGTCATCATCCTATCTGCTCAGTAATCTCAGAGGGGAAACCAGCCTTCCAGTTTTCACTTCAATAATAACAACAACAAAAAAATCCTTTAAAAATATACAAAAATCTACACATCTTTTGGTGGTGGTGTTTTTTTGTATTCTTGTTATTTTATTTTATTTTTTGGAGACAGGGACTCACTATGGAGCCTTGGCTGACTTGGAACCCACTATGTAGATCAGGCTGACTTTGAACTCACAGAGATCCACCTGCCTCTGCCTCCCTAGTGCTGGGATTAAAGGTGCGCACCACCACTTTTGGCTGACATTATTCCTTTCTAGTGAACATTTGGATTATTTTGATCTTTTGATTCTGTGAATCAGACTGCTCTGAATATTTTCGCTTGTGCTTTTTGCTAAAGGTGTGCACACAATTCTATTGGCTACGGAGTTAGTAGGTCTTGGTAGATCCTTGCCCAATCATTTTGCGTTCCAACCAGCAGGGTCTCAGCATTCTAGGGGCTTCCAAATCTTTGTCAACACTTGTTAATGTGGGTCTTCTTCATTTTCACCACGATGTACACGTGGTGATATTGGATTGTGGTTTTTAACTTGAATTATTTTGGTAACTCATGACATTGATCTTATCATATAGTTATTGGAGTTCATTTTTAAGAAGTACATATTTAGGACCAGTTGTGGTGGTTCATGCCTTTAATCCCAGAACTCATGAGGCAAAGTCAGATCTCTGTGAATTAGAGGTCTATATACCAAGCTCTAGGACAGACAGAGTTGCATAGTGTGACCATGTCTCAAAGAAAAAGAAATGCTATTCTTCATGAGGACACTAGTTCAATTCCTAGCACCCACATGAGGGGCTCAGTCACCTGCAACACCCTTTCAGGCCTCTGTGGGCACCCCACACATACGACATGCAGACACAAACAAAAATATTAAAAATAGATAAAGTGTTCCAGGTTTAGGGGCCAAGCTATAGTGTCTGGTATTATTCCTTTAAAAACGGCGTGGTGGGGTGTGTGGACGAACACAGGATAGACGAGACACGCGCAAAAGGAGGAGACAAGACACGCGGCTCCCACGTGGGTGCACTTTAATGGGGAGAGGGAAACACGATAAGGCATGGGGTGTGTGAGACACACAAGGGTGGGGGCAAGAGAGAGCAAGACCTCGTGGAGGCTCGCTTTTTAACGGGAAGCGCAAGGTTATCTGGGAGAAATGACCCGCACCTGGGCACGCCCGCGTGCACAGGTGTCGGTAATCCAGAAGGAGTCTGGGAGCTGTAGTTTCCAAGGGAACAACATCTGGTACCTCAGGTCTTAGTCCAAGCTCCTGTGGCCACTCAGTTGAGTGTGGACAGAAGCAAGATGGTTACCTCAGAGGCAGCATGAGTGGTGTGAAGGGCCACGCTGTGCAGACTGTTGCACCCTGCGCCAAGTTAATTAATTGCTTGTTGGTTTGTTTGTTTGCTTGTTTTAAGACAGAGTCTCTCTACGTAGCCCTGGCTGGGCTGGAATTTGGTATATAGAGTAGGCTGCCCTTGAACTCAGAGATCTGCCTGCTTCTACCTCTTGAGTGCTGGTACTTATGGCACCAAGTCCTCTTTTATCAGTGGATGGGGCTTGACTTTGAGTTGGACTCAGACTTCATGCATGCTAGGCAAGCCCTCTCCCGACTGGCTCACAGCTGCAGTTCAGATTAGATGTGTGTCTCAGCACCTTGGCAAAGACAGAGGGGGTAGGTCAGGTGAGCTGACAGTGAAGGTGGGCATGGTCAACGCCCTACTCACCTTTCTCTGTCCCACAGAGTTCACCCACGCAGGGCAGGGAGGACTGATTGAAGAGCCCACAGGTGATGAGCTGCCAACCAAAAAGGGGCGGAGGAACCGGTTCAAGTGGGGCCCAGCCTCCCAGCAGATCCTGTTCCAGGCCTACGAGAGGCAGAAGAACCCCAGCAAGGAAGAGCGGGAGACCTTAGTGGAGGAGTGCAATAGGTAGGGTGATGTTCCAGCCAGGGCTGAGGCCAAGCCGGGGAAGGGAAGGTGTCTCTGGGTTCTGGGGGAGGAGGCCTCGCCGGTCCTTGAGAACTCTTGCTGTCCATTGAGAGGAGTCAGTTTCTTCCCATTGTTTTGAAGTGAATTCTCAGCATTCCCCACCCACCCGGGCAACACTTGGCGGGGGAGGTGTCACTTGTCTCCTGTCATCTCCTCTACAGCCCTATATCTATTTTGTTCACTTCTTGACTAAGGTCAGAGAGGCTAAGTCCCTTGTCCAAGGTCACACAGCAGGACTCTGGGTCTGTCAATTTCAGCGAGTGGGTAGACTCCGCTGCTCAATGTCTCCTCCTTCCTCTGAGTCTGGCCTGGAGGCTCATGGGTGCCATCTTTGCAGGGCGGAGTGCATCCAGAGGGGGGTGTCGCCATCACAGGCACAGGGGCTAGGCTCCAACCTTGTTACAGAGGTGCGTGTCTACAACTGGTTTGCCAACCGGCGCAAGGAAGAAGCCTTTCGGCACAAGTTGGCCATGGACACATACAACGGACCCCCGCCAGGGCCAGGCCCGGGCCCTGCGCTGCCAGCTCACAGCTCCCCAGGCCTGCCCACATCCGCCCTCTCCCCCAGTAAGGTCCATGGTGAGTGCTGTGGGGGGAGGAAACTGGGAAAAGTGAAAGTGAAGAGGAAAAGGATGGGCAGAAGGGCCAGAGGGCTTTCCCCCACGGGGTGGCAACCACTCCAAACACTCTGCGCTCCACCCCTCCACTGTGGCTTGTGCGCTCCACCCCCCAACCCCACCCCCCCCCCCCAACCACTCCAGTCTCCCGCTTCTGTTTCCGCCCACTTCCTTCCCCCACTCTACCCTCCCTCCTCATTCCACCTCACGCAGCCAGACCCACACACTGGTTCACACCACCCAGACGCTCACCACGCTGCTCACCCCACTCCAGCCTAACTGGCCTCAGGATACTTCAGTACGACACAAGCACTGTGGATCTATGAACTAAGAAACCACGTCAGCTCAACTCAACTGTGTTCAGACCACGGTTCAACCCACCAATTCCCGTGCAAACCATTCAGTTTGACCAAACTAATTCCACGGGATCCAGTTCGTTATGCAGAGTGTATCCCTTGGAGCCTGGGAAGCGGAGCCAGGACCTCCTGAAGACAGGTCCTACAGTATCTCCCCTCACCACACACACCCTACCCTATACAGAATCACTTCTAGCTAGATGACTTATAGTGCCCGACACAGGGTAATTATCTTGCAGACAGTTAACTGCATTGGCTGAGGTCTACGGACAGGGGAAAATCCTGCACCTGTTCGGTACGAATGTGGATTTTTTTTTCAGATTTTTTTTATCTAACATTTGATTGAATCTGAGGCTGCCGCACCTGTGGCTAAGGGGCTGACTGTAAAGCTCAACTCGATTTAGTCCATTTCAATTGGATTTTGATCAGCTCAGCAAAAGCTCAATCCAGCTCAACTCATTTCTGGTCCCACTTAAGGAGATTTAATTTAATTTGGCCAGTTGCAGTCCACTCTGCTCTACTCAGTTCATTTCCATTAAGTTCTATGAGCACCAATTTGGCTCAGTCCCTTTGTTCTTTGAGAGTCTTCTACACAGAGCCGGACACACCAGGCAGTGGAGGACACGGGACCATGAATTAAAAGATCTGGGAGCAGCTAGCACAGGAGGAAAGCCGGGGTGCCAGAAAACAGCTCTGGTGTGGTGAGGTCTGTGGGGCAGGAGAGGACAGGAAAGAGGGCGCTGAGGCCAGACACTGTCCCCACTCCAGGTGTGCGGTATGGACAGCCTGCAACCAGTGAGGCAGCCGAGGTGCCCTCAAGCAGCGGCGGTCCCTTAGTGACAGTGTCTACGGCCTTACACCAAGTGTCCCCCACAGGCCTGGAGCCCAGCAGCAGCCTGCTGAGCACTGAGGCCAAGCTGGTGAGACCCCCGTGTGGAGACCCCTCCTAGCCCCATCTTCTATGGTTGGGAGACAGTGTGGGGACACTCTAACTCACCTTGACTTACCCTCCCAGGTCTCAGCCACTGGGGGTCCCCTGCCTCCAGTCAGCACCCTGACAGCACTGCACAGCTTAGAGCAGACATCTCCAGGACTCAACCAGCAGCCGCAGAACCTCATCATGGCTTCGCTGCCTGGGGTCATGACCATTGGGACTGGGGAGCCCGCTTCCCTGGGTTCCACATTCACTAACACAGGCGCCTCCACCTTGGTCATTGGTAAGCAGGTGGGGGTGAGTGGGGCCTCTGTGCCTCCTGCAGCTTGGGATCTGGAAAGAGCATCCATCCATCCATCCATCCATCCATCCATCCATCCATCCATCCAATTCCTACTTTCTGAGTGTCTGTATCTAGGCACCCATGATCCCAGAGAGTGAACCAAACAGAACCAATAGGCACAGTGTAGAAATTACACTGAAACCGTACCGTCTGAGAAGACTGTGAAAGCAGTAAGGGTGCATTGTGTGATGTTTTCTAGGTTTTTGGCTTTTTTTTTTTTTTTTTTTTTAAGTCTCAAACCCTTTCTATGCAGGAACTATTGCCCCGTGTCTAAGACAGGGAGCTGCTAGGAGAGGGGAGCAGAGAGCAAAGCCAGGGGCTTTGCCATTGCAGTGGAACCTCCAGGGCTCCAGGGAAGCCAGTGGGACAATGTCTCAGCTAAAGGCCTGGAGGGTGTCCCTCAGAGGGTCCGGGTCTAGGGCAGACAGAGTGGCGGGTGTGAGGCTTGGCTGACTCCTGCCTGTCTTGCACCAGGTCTGGCCTCCACTCAGGCACAGAGTGTGCCCGTCATCAACAGCATGGGCAGCAGTCTGACCACCCTGCAGCCGGTCCAGTTCTCCCAGCCACTGCACCCCTCCTACCAGCAGCCGCTCATGCCCCCTGTACAGAGCCACGTGACCCAGAGCCCCTTCATGGCCACCATGGCCCAGCTGCAGAGCCCCCACGGTGAGCATCCCCCATGTTGGCCTAGGGGAGGTGGGGTAGGGGAGGCTGTGGGTGGGCATAAGACAGGGCAGGTGCTGTGGTCTGCTTGTGTGTGATGCAGGCGTCTACAGGCCACCAACCTGTTTGTGTGTGTGTGCACAGGGGCCAGTGTGAACTTCTCAACGTGTGCAATGCTGGTGTCTACTGATCACGTTCCCAGCCTTGCTTGTCTGGGTGCTGGGGTGCAGGCTACCAGCTATTCTCTGAGGCCCTTGGGGCTGCGCATACTTCAGCCTACGACTTTCCCACTTTCAGAAAACTGGTTTGTGGCTATATCACCTTATATACTACTCCAGGCCAGCGTGGGCAGCACTGTTAGCCGTGCAATAACAGATGGGAATTACATGAAGTAGACCAAGGACTCATGCAGGGCTGGGGGAAATAGCTCGGTCAAATGCTGAAGAGGCATCCTTCAGAAGCCACAGGGCATGGGATGTGGCACTGTGTGCTTCCTGTAACTCCTCGGGGCGTGGGACGTGGCACTGTGTGCTTCCTAACTCCACGTGGCGTGGGACATGGTGGTGTGTGCTTCCTGTAACTCCACCGGGCGTGGGACGTGGCACTGTGTGCTTCCTGTAAGCTCAGAGCTGAGGCAGAGACTGACTGGTGATCCCTGGGCTCAGAACAGACAATCTGGCTTGCTTGCTGAGCTCCAGGCAAGTGGGAGAACTTCCTCAAAAGAGGGCAGGTTGAACCTGAGGATCTATTGGCCTCACATGCCTACACTTGTATGTGGATTGAAATGGAAACACACACACATTGTGGATTTTTTTTAACTATTCACTCTTTGGCTTTTTGGAGGCCTGCTACCCAGCTCCTAAATAAATCACACGGAGGCTTATTCTTAGTTATAAATGCCCGACCTCAGCTTGGCTTGTTTCTTGCCAGTTTTTCTTACATTATTTTGACTACCTTTTACCTCTGGGCTTTTTCCTTTTCTTACTTCTGTATATTTTACTTACACTGATTTTTGTTTTTAGAGACAGGGTTCCTCTGTAGCTTTGGAGCCTGTCCTAGAACTCACTCTGTAGACCAGGCTGGCCTCAGATTTACAGAGCTCTGCCTGTCTCTGCCTCCCAAGTGCTGGGATTAAAGGCATGTGCCACCACCACCCAGATTACTCACTCTTACTCCGTGGCTGGGTGACTGGGTAGCCAGGTAGCTGGCCTCTAGGTCCTCCACCTGGTTCTCTCCTTGCTCCTCTTCTTCCTTGTTTTTCTTTCTGTTTGTCCTCTCTGCCTGCCAGCCCCTCCTATCCCTTTTCCTGCCTCACTATTGGTCATTCAGCTCTCTTTATTAGACCATCAGGTCTTTTAGACAGGCAAAGAATCACAGCTCTGGAGTTAAACAAATGCAGCATAAACAAAAGCAACACATTTTTACATCATTAAACAAATTTTCCACAGCATAAAAAAAGTAATACACTTTAAAATATTCCCCAACTCTCTCTCTCTTTCTCACTCACTCACACAGCCTCACATCAGGTCTGCCTAAAGTGGCCTATCAAATGGGCCATGGGGCCAACCTTATGCAGTGCTTCGGGTTCAGACCTTTTAGACTTCAGCATGGAGACAGGGGCTATGGACTTGTGTGAGGCTGAATCTCTGCTGTGGTGGAGTTCCTGGGAGAGTACGGCATTACTCTGTGCTAGGCGAGTGTTCAAGTCTCTTGGAGAGGCTAGATGTGAAGCTGTTTCATGTTGGAGGAGCCCTGGAGACAGAGCCTCTGCCCGCCCACCTAGACGGAGGCCACCGGCCTTTCCTTCAAGGCCTGCATTTGGTACCAGGGCACCTGCGCTTCATGTGACAGCACCTTCGCTGTGGTGCCGCTCAGCATAGCATACTGAGCACAGTACTAAAGAGTGCCCGCACTTGGTACAACAGTGCCGCCTGCATTTAGTACAGCAGCATCCGCATCTAATACATCAGCTGTACTTAGCACTGGCCCCCTGGGGTAACGGGGGACAAACATACCATGAGCTGGAGTTGGTGCTGGGCCTTCCCCTGGCTGCTCCCCATTCGGTTTAGCAGAGCAGGTCCCTATGATGGGAAGACAGGGGGTTCATCTCTTCCAACTGGATCCCCAAGCACTGCCCCATGCCCACTTCCCATAGGGCACTGTCTTCAGGGAAGGGTCCAGGGAGCCACATCTGTGTCCTCTCCTCCCAGCCCTCTACAGCCACAAGCCTGAGGTGGCCCAGTACACGCACACAAGCCTGCTCCCGCAGACCATGCTCATCACAGACACCAACCTCAGCGCCCTTGCCAGCCTCACACCCACCAAGCAGGTAAGTAAGGCCCTGCCTCCTGAAGCCCCACCCAAAGCTCCACACTTCCTTGCCATGGGTTCAGGGCCTTACTCTGGTTGCCTAGGTCTTCACCTCAGACACAGAGGCCTCCAGTGAGCCTGGGCTTCATGAACCATCATCTCCAGCCACCACCATCCACATCCCCAGCCAGGACCCATCGAGTATCCAGCACCTGCAGCCGGCCCACCGCCTCAGCACCAGCCCCACCGGTGAGCGGTCTGCTGTCTCCCAGTAGGATGCGAGGTGGTGTGTGAAATGGACTGAGGGTGGATGGGGGGGTTGCCTCCTGTGTGGAGGTCAGAGGTCAATTTCAGGAGTCAGTTCTCACCTTCCACCATGTGGGTCCCAAGGATTAACATGAAGTTATCAGCTTCTTTATCTTCTTGTCCACCCCGAAGCACTCCTACCCACCAGGCCATCACCCCAGGACTCAGTGTTTAATATTCTTTGAGTGGCCAGAATTAAAAATTCAGTTTTTGTTGGGTGTGTTGGTCACACCTTTAATCCCAGCACTTGGAAGGCAGAGGCAGGTGGATCTCTGTGAGCCCCATGCCAGCCTGGCCTACAGAGTGAATTCCAGGACAGCCAGGGCTTCACAGAGAAACTTTGTTTTGAAAAACCAAAACAACAAACAAAACAAAACAAAACAAACAAAACCCAAAACAACTCAGTTTTTACCCAGGAGTCTGGCTCTGGCCTCATCTGGAAGCTGGGAGGGCTCATGTTCTTACATTATAACAGACCTGCATCCCTCAGCCTGTCCCACTCCACTACTAGGCTTACAGTGCCTGAGGTCTGCGGCTGGCTGTAAGGCAGTTTCTGGAGACACCGTCTCGCTATACGAATGGGAGCCATCTCCCACAGTGATGGCGGCAGATGGGCTGGGCTCGGGTCAGCCCCAGGGCTCGCTCTGTCACTCTCATCAGTTTGGGATCTCTCGAGACAGCGAAGATAGCATCCACACTGTGTACAGGGAGCCGTGGAGCACAGCTGCAGGCCAAGTACATCTGCCGTCTGTCTGGCAGACCAGCAGCAGGCTGGGACACACTGGGGACAGCAGCAGGCAGGAGAAATCCAGGAAGATTCAGTTTCCTCTCTAGTTTAAGGCTTCTGATTAGATGTGTGCAGCCCCCATGGTCAAGGGTAACTTCTTTTATTGAGAGCCAATTCACTGTTAACCACATCTTTTATAGATGTTTTATACACTTTCTGCGGAGCTGCATTTAAGTGTGAGGCCTTGGGTTCAAGTCCCAGTAATGCAAAAAACACTTCCAGCCATGTTAGTGCTTGACTCAGCCCAGCATCTGGGAGGCTTCCTGTGGGCCCGGAAGGGAGAGGGATAATCTAGGCTCTTGGAATCTGTTGTGATTCAGAAAGTGAGACTCTGCCTTCTCCCTCTGGAGCATCCATCCCTAGGGACAGACAGGTGGGGTGGAGGTCAGAGGGGACTTGGCCGACAGCCAGTGACCTCATTTGCTTCTGCAGTGTCCTCCAGCAGCCTGGTGTTGTACCAGAGCTCCGACTCAACCAACGGTCATAGCCACCTGCTGCCATCCAACCATGGTGTCATCGAGACTTTTATCTCCACCCAGATGGCCTCCTCCTCTCAGTAACCATGGTGACTGTCTCTCAGGAGCTGGGTCCCCAGAGCCTGCACTTCCTGCATAGGGGGCGAGAAGGGAACGGCCATGCTGCCTGGAGGACATCTGAGCCTGCCATGTGTTTCCTACCATAGGCTCCTGGCCTTCCCAGAAGTCTTTGCTTTCATCCCATGGTTACTCCTCCAGCATCAGAGAGGGATGGCTCTCTGCTGTCTCAGCTGAGAAGGGGACCACACAAGGCTGGAAGACAGCCTGATCTGGGAAGTGTTTTGGAAGCTGCTTAGAACAGAAAACTTGCTACTTGGAACAGAAAAGGGAAGCCTGTGATGCTGGCACCCCTAGTCAGAGTCTGCAGCCCCCACAGGATCTCTGTGCTGAGCCCTGAGGCCCTAGTTCCACACAGCCGCCTTCTGTCTCTGGTGCATCCCCAGGGCCATTCCACCCTGCGCCAGCACCTATCTGTGGAACACTCGCCCCACCCCAAACAGCCATTTTCCAAGTAGCTATTCTGTGAGGCCTGGGAGCTAAGGGGAAGGCACAAAGGGCTCGTCTAGGCTCTCTGGAACTGAGCCACCCGCTCCCAGCTCCAGGACCGCATTTACTCCCTCTGATGGACATGTCTTCTGATGCCAGCCTCATTTCTTGCCTCCACTAGAAAAGCCGCTTCAAAGATAGGGGTTGTCATCCCTGTTCCTTAGGATGTGTGACTCGCCATGTCCCGGGCCATCAGCTCCTCTGGTTTTAGGGCCCTGCAAACTCTTCCTTCCTGGTGCAAGGGAGGCAGAACTCAGAAGGCAAGTCTGGGCAGTGTCTGGTGGAGAAAATGCTGAGAGCAGCCGAGAAATCACCTACATGGCCTGGGCTGAAAGCCAGGCTGAGGAACCCGAGGTCTTGAGTGTGACTGTGAGAACCCAGAGCACACGTGACCTCATCTCCCTGGGTCTACTGCAGAGGATCTGGCTCTTAGGGGCTCTTGTCTGGGTCTGAAGAGCCTAGAGAGCATTGTCCCCTGCAGCGTACAGTCAGCTATGGACAAGCCTGTACATTTATTTAACTTTTAGTAAAGTCAAAGAAAAATGTATGGAAGCTTCCTGCTTATCCTTCAGCAGCTGGAGGGAAGGCAGAGGGAAGCTGGGCACAGGCCAGGGCCCTGAGGCATAGACAGCCCTGAGACACATGGTCACACGTCTGTTTCTCTTGTGTCACTGGAAATGAGGCGAGGAGACACCACCCGAGCCTGTGCCTCCTCCTTGCAGATTCACTGCAAGGAACCCAAGTCCGCATGGGATGCCGTTCCCGGAGTCTTGAAGCTGGGGTGAGGAAGCAGATCTGGGGGATGGGAGGCTCCCACGTGTGGTTTTTAAGACGTCCCCTAACTTTCAGCACTGAGGGTGGGATGCGGTTCAGTGGTAGAACACTTGCCGAGCAAGCGTGATCACCCAACACTACAGTACTGACAGCGTATTCCTGTCTCCCTACTCAGGAGGCAGAAGCAGGAGACTGGCGGCCGCAGGCCAGTCTGAGCTACACAGAGACTCTTTCAGACAAACAATAAAGCAGAGAGGGTCAGCACCAAGCGGGGCAGTCCCTAGGCTACGTCTTGGGTCACTGATAATTTATTTTCCCTTTTCTCTTTGGTGCTGGGGACAGAACTTACTTGGGGCCTTGCAGCCAAGCCTGCACCCTAAATTAAGTAGGTCCCCAGTACTCTGGCGCCTGACGCAGTAACTGACCTGACTTAGACATGTTTTTATGGATGGTATATTAAAAATTTTGCAGTAAGAAAATTCTGGGGAAAAAAGGAGGGGGTTATCTTTCCTTCTTTTCCTGGCAACGCTGTTGAGTCTGTATGGGCTGGGGGAGGGGTACAAACTTTCCCTGGGCCTCAGTAGTACCCTGGAGACCCTTCCCCTCATTTCTAAAAACCACATGTCACACCTGGCTGGGCAGGTAGGGGAGATGGACGCTCTAAGACTCAGTCTTAGAAACTGGAAGTGCCCTCTGTCCTGAGGTAATAGAACGTTCTGGAACCACAAGCCCAGCTAAAGTCACTGTGGGCGGAGGCGGTGCTGGACCTGGAGAGCGGCTTAGCTTTGCCTGGACTCTACAGGCGCCTCAGCCTCAAGAGCTGGCGGCTATGATGCCTCAGCCTGGAGTCAGTCTGCAGGCCCAGCTGCTGCACACTCTGCTGGGGGGCGCAGGGAAGCCTCCCTGGCTGTCTTGGCCTTTTTCTTCTTTTTCTTCTTTTTGGTCCCAAGTGATGCTGGGTCCCCATTGACGGTGCCTGCCTCCTTTTCCTGTTTCAGGCCTGTGGCTCCGGTTAAGTCAATGTCAGCCTTCTTCTTGGCTTTCTTTTTCAATTTCTTTCTCTCCACCTCCTTCTCCACCTCGGCAGCACAGTGTATGGCTGACTCCTGGAGAATGTCCGAAGCAGACACAGCTGCCTCCCGGCACCGCTGCCACTCCTCGTCACTGTCGTCACTGCTGCCGGGGAGAGCAGCTGGATTAGCAGGAGACTGGACGGGACTCACAGCTACCTTGTCGCCTCTAGACCAGGTGGAGGCAGCCAAGGAGCTGGGGCTCAGGTCTGAGGCAGACTCAGGCTCCAAGGTCAGCTTGTCACTTTACCTTTCTGACCTCAGCACTCCCATCTACAATGAGGACCTTGACAGCACCCAAACAGAGGCAAGAATGATACAGGGAGGAATCTGGCCCAATGCATGGAGAGCCTTAGCTCCCCCGAGAAGACCCTGTGCACTTCCTGCTGGGGCACACTGCCCTAGGATCTGACAGGCTTCTTCCTTTGATCTGGACCTGACTCAGCTACTTCACAGGATCAGCCAGGAGAGGAGAGAGAGGAGAGGCTGTGGGCTCTCACCTGGAGCTGGGGGGCTGGCGTTTTCGGCATGGTTTCAGAGAAGCTTCCTTCTTGTAGCCTCCGGGGATAGATGTGAAGAAAAGGCGGAAGCCTACAAATCGTGGGGATAGAGTCAGGATTGGGAGAAGCAGGCACTGACCCATCCAGTTGTTGAGGCTACAGTCTGTCCTCGGGGCCCCCTGCCATGTGTGTGTAAACTGAGGGCTGGCTTGCTCTTCTGTGGAGCCAGAGGACAGAGGGCTTGAGGGGCACCCACCCACTGGCTGCCAAACCAGACAGTAAGCTTCAGAAGCTTCTGGTGGACTTTGAGACAGCGTCATTCTATGTAGCTCTGGCTGTCCTGCAGCTTGCTATGTAGACCAGGCTGGCCTTGAACTCACAGAGGTACACTTGCATCTGCTTCAAGTGCAGGGATTAAAAGTGTGTGCCACCACACCTGGCCTTCAGAAGCTTCCAGAAGTCAGGAGTTGCATCTCTCACCTGCGGCAGCCTCCAAAGAGGCTCAATTATAGGACAGGATCAGACAGAGTAGACGGGAAAGACTGTGGGACAAGAAGGCAAAGCGCTTCTGCAGGTACCGGAGCTAGCTCACTCTGGGAATGGGTACCATAATGCCTGCCTCAGAGTGTGGGGAGAGCAGATGTAAGAAGAAACCGGCTCCCTGCACGGCTAGCCCTATGGCGCTCCGTGCACACGGTGGACCTCCCCAGGGCAGTGTCCACCAGCACCTCAAGGACTCACCGTCCTCTGCCTCTGCCACGGGCTGCACCTCTGCCTTGCATGGCTTCTTCCACACTTCTGAGACAGCGATGGAGCTAAGGGAGAGCAGGTGCAAGACTTAGGATGACATTATGGGTAGCAACAAAAGTACCTTTTGGTTTTAAATCTAAAAACTTTCTATTTCTTTTTTTTTTTTTTTTTTTGCTGGGTTTGGGGCATAAGACTGTAACCCCAGAACTTGGGAGGGTGAGGCGAGAGGATCTCGAGCTCTAGCGTGCTCCTGCTCACCTGTCCAGCATGGCTCCCAGCTTCTTGGCCACAAAGGCTCGGAACTCAGGTGTGGTCTGAAGCTCATTGCCATCTTCGTCATGCTTGTTCACCTCGCGCCTGTAACACACGGAAGGCCATCACTTCCTGACAGCTTAGAAGCTGCCCCCACAGGAGAGGGCCCACGTGTCTTGTTCCTGCTGCCACCCTGTCGCCTAGCCTAGCACCTGGAACACACAGTGACTCAGAAGCTTCTGTCCGAAGCACAGTACCTGTGGCTTGGCTGGGACGCCGGCACCTGTTTACCTGCAGCATCTGTGGAGCGAGGAAAATGAGGAGTTTAGTTTACAGAGTGGAGGATAGCGGCGTGGGCTAGGTACATTTTAGATGATTTACACGTATGGCTCAAGGGTGTCCCCGGCCCCGCCCATTTCCATTTGGGGTCAGAGACATGTAAAATAATATGGCTAGAGTCTAAAAACTAATTCCTTTTTTGAACCCAGATTTTGTTACATAGCCCAGGTTAGCCTTGAGCTCATGCATGACTAATAGCTGATGTAATGGGGGTTAGAAAGAGGGTACAGGTCATCTGGTTCCGGAGGCCCTGTTAATGTTTAACAAGCAAACCTAGTGTGATATGAGTATGGTTTACTGAACGTCTACTATATGGGGAGTAGGCTGTGGAAGAAGAAACTGGCTTTTGTGAGGATCACTGCGGATGCTGATGGTGGGCAGAGTGATGAACGGCTGAACGACTATTAATAACCAGGTGCCCCACCCGCCGTACAGCTCAGACAAGCGTCGGTGTCCTCAGAGGTCTTACATTCCTGGTGAAAACAGATGCTAAACGACAGTTAAAAAGCACAAAAGAAAAAGACAGGAGAGGAGAGCACAGTGTGTGTGGGGGGCTCTTCCTCCACAGGGGGGCAAGGAGGGCTTTGTGAGGTAACTGATGGACAGAGATCTGAGAGGGGAATACCTGGAGAGTCTTCCAGGCAGGGGGGGAAGCAAGCTGCAGAGGCAGGAACCTGGGGTGCTGATACACTTGTTCTATGTCAGTGCACTCTCAAAAGCCTGATGCCCCTGGATGTGGATGTCTGGGAGATGGACACCTGTCTTCCGTAACATGAAGTCACGAAGAGCAGCTCCCATTATAGCAATGACAAAGTCCTCCCAGGACACAGAAAAAGGCTCCAACTCCAGACCCAGGGTGAGCCATTTAACTCTCCAAGTTTTTGGTTTTTACACCTATAAACTGAGGAAATTACCTCCCAGCAAAGGTAAGTCAGTTCACCAGGCACTTGCCCCCGGATCATGGTAAAAGGAGAGAAAGGATTTCTGATCTCCATATGTGTACGGGGCACCCGTGTGCATGTGCACATGAGTACACACACGCAAAATAAAACGTAATACAAAATTTAAAGAACACTTTTTGTTCCTTTGTTTTTTGAGACAGGGTTTCTCTGTGTATCTTTGGAGCCTGTCCTGGAACTAGCTCTATATGCCAGGCCGGCCTCGAACTCACAGAGATCCACCTGCCTCCCGAGTGCTGGGATTAAAGGCGTATGCCACCACCGCCCAAGCTAAAGATCACTCACTTTTTAAAGGCTATGGAAGCACACGCCTTTAGCCCCAGAATTCAGGAGGCACACACAGACATCTCTGTGAGTTAAGGCCAGTCTGGTCTACATAGTGAATTCCAGTCAGGCCACTAGAGAGAGACCCTGTCTCAAAACAAAACAAACAAACGAAACCAAACACCCTTCACAGTTGGTGTCATACACTTCCGTTTCATGTCGACCCCCTTCCTAGACTTGAAATGTTTACTGCTGTAGGTTGGTGTTTGGGAACCGACTCACTTGTGGGAGTCAATTCTCTCCTTCCGCGATAGGTACTGGGGATCCACACAAGTTGTAGGCGTGTGTGGCAATTGCCATCTACTGATATAGAAATGGTCTAAAGATTGCAGGAATGTTAAAGTAGAGAAGAGTGTAAACGATTTCTTTCCAACATTATATTGTGAACAAGACACTTCAATGTATCTGTAAAAGATTGTAACGGGAGAGCTATAACAATATGGTGACTTCTGCAACAAAGTAGCAGGTATTGTCAAACGACTGTGGCTTGTGGCTCACACGGATGAGAAAAAGATGTTAAATTTCATTTCGTATATAATGAATGTAAAGATGCAGTATTTTTTCCCATTTCAAATCATGGGGTCTGTTGGATTCTCTTACCATGATTAAGAATCCCTATACTGGCAGATTTCGGATTCATTTCTGGTTTGCTAGGGATTCACGGTTAGATAGTCACGGTGACCCAGAATGGGGCAGCATGCGAGGGCCGGGAAAGGCAGGATTCTGAGAATACAGGACGGGGATGCAGCTCAATCATGGTTACCTTCCCGGAGAATGGCAGTAAGGACACATGCAGGAAAGCGCAGTCAGGAGACATTTAGGGCCCTCAGCTGCCTCCGCTGGAATAAAGGAATTGCCCTCCGCGTGAATCTGATCCCCAATTGGTCTCAGGAGCTTCAGAAAGACGCTGCGACTCCTACCCACCATCCATCCTTTCCAGGGCCCAGGGGAAGAACCCCGCTCTTCGGAGAGCCCCATACCGGTTCTAGGTTTTTCTGTCCATTGCGGGCGCTGCTCCAACCCCCAGGCGGGCATCGCAGCCTCGCGGCATCGCTGCAACTCCTCTGCATCGCTGTTGCTACTGCTGCAGCTCTCAGAATCGCTCATTGCACCACCGGGCGCCACCATCTTGAGATGCCGCAAAGAATTGTGGGGGAAACGTCCGTTTTTTGATTTGCCCTTCCTTTCCACATGACTACGTGAATAAGAAGGGACGCTCAGAGCATCATGGGGATTGTAGTTCACAGAACACCATTGGCGGTGCACGGTCCTTATAGATGAACTCCAGAATGGTCTTCCAACCCCTTTTTCCTTTTTTTCTTTTCTTTTTTCTTTTCCTTAGCCTTTATTTTCTTTTATTCCCTACCTCCTTCCATTTACCCTCTCTATATTTCTTGAGTTATTGATTTTTTTTTTTTTTTTTTTTTTTTTTTTGATGCAGGAGCTTGCTGTGTAGAGGCTGGCCTGGAATTTTCAACCCTTTTGGTTCATCCTTCTGTGATCTGGCGTTACACGTACCCCTATGCCTGGCTTCCAGTCTTAACTGGATGGGGGAAAATGAGAGATATACATAGGGAACAATAATATTCTGAAGTCAGCTGGGCGGTGGTGGCACACACTTTTAATCCCAACACTCAGGCAGAGGCAGAGGCAGGAGGAGCTCTGTGAGTTTGAGGCCAGCCTGGTCTATAAGAGCTAGTCCCAGGATATNTTTCATTAATTGTTGTGACATGCATATATATATATGTTTGTGTGTGTGTGTGTGTGTGTGTGAAACAAGGAGGTAATGACAGAAGCAAGATAGCAAGATTAGTTCTTTTTAAGGAAAAATGAATTTATTTATGATTTGATGAAATCAGGAAGGCAGCTAACCACCTTTTAAAGTTCATATTTGATCTTAGGAAGATTGTTAACTATAGGCTTCCAGGGTCTTGCATACCGGGTCAGAATGACTCTTGGAATAGCTGAGGCCTTGCCAGTTACAGCACAGTCTATAGTTCATAGATAGCTGCAGATTAGCACTTGAGAGCCTGTTTGCTTTTTGAACTCCCTCTGTGACCTGCGCATAAAGTGAGCCTCAAGGTGGGTGTGGAATACTGCCATTTGGGGCCCACCCCCAGCATCTTAATTGTGGGGAACTGAATGTGGAGGGTCATGAGAAATTTGGCAATAGTAAAGATTTCTGACTGTGTGTTTCAAAATCAAGCGTGTGATGAACCTGTGATGTCTCTGGCACTTGCATAACCTAAGTGCAGCGTTGACCACGTGATCTGCACACTGTACTGGACGTGTCTTCACACCACAGGGTGCCAATGGAGGCTGGAACTCCTTGGCTTAGCTTGCCAGCCATGAACCGCAGAGTTCTTGCTGTACACACCGTTCTCTGCTCTTAGCAAGCACGGCAGTGCAGCTGCAGCAAACAAAGAACGTTTTTTACTGCCATTCCTTAGCACACATCCAGTCAGTGCATCTCTGAACTGCTTTCTAGAAGAACACTTGTTGTAAAAGTTGCTAACTTGAGTTTCATTAGGAAAAAATGGTTGACTTCTGTGCTGGGTTTAGGGCAGCGTTTCCAACAACTTCCGAAACGGCCTTAAACGTGTGCCTGCTGTTCTGTAGTGTATTTTTGAGAAGAGGCATTCTCAGCATTGATGGTTATAGAACAAAATATTGATCCGCTCTGACAAACATCGAAGTTTTGTGTCCTGTTGTTGGTTGTTTTACTCTTCTGGCTTTGGGGATGGGGCCGCCACCCAGCTCCCAAATAAATCCGCACCCAGAGGCTTATTCTTTCTTGAAAAGCCCTCTGGGTCTTTTCCTTTTCTTACTTCTGCAATCTTCCTTTCACTCTTACTCTGTGGCTGGCTGGGGGGCTGGGGGGCTGGGGGACTTAGTGGATGGCTGGGGAACTGGGTGGCTGCGGGGCTTGGGGGCTTGAGGGCTGGGTGGATGGCTGGAGAGCTGGGGGGCTGAGGAGCTGGGGGGCTGGGGAGCTGGCCCCCAGTGTCCTCCTCTCCTTGTTCTCTTGCTCCTCCCTCCTCTCTCGTTTTCTCCTTATCTATTCTCTCTGCCTGCCAGCCCCGCCTATTCTTCTGGCCCGTCAGCTCTTAGACCATCTGGTGGTTTAGACAGGCAAAGTAACACTGCTTTGCAGAACTAAACAAATGCAACACATCTTTGCAGCATTAAACAAATGTTAAACAGCATAAGCAAATGTAAGACATCTTAAAATAATATTCTATAACAGTGTCCCTCAGTATCAAATGTTTAAGAAAGGTTTATATAAAAGTGAGCAAACATATCTATCTCATTACCATGCAGAATTGTTTTTGTGTTTTTTCATGTGTGTGCATTTATGCATGTTTATGTTATGTGCACATAGGTGGGCATGAGTGTGGAGGTCAGAGGTCAACCTTGAATATTTTGCCTTAGGTGCTGTCTGTCTCCCACATTTTTTTGTTAAGTCAAGGTCATCCACTGGCCTTAAACTCATTGAGTAAGCTGGTCTGCTAGCCAACAAGTCCCAGGGATTTGCCTGGCTCCTTCCCCGGAGTGGGATTACAAGTGTGCATCACCATGCCTGGCTTTTGTTATGTGTGTTTAGGGCATGGAACTCAGATCATTGCAAAGCTAAGCACTTTACCCCTCTGCCCTTTTGAGATGGCTGTACACGTCCCTGGCTAGCCTGGAGTGTGCTGTGTAGACCAGGCTGGCCTTGAACTTACATTGCCCCTCCTGTTTCTGCTTCTCTCATTAGGATTACAAGCATATGTTTGTAATTACACCTGCTTGCTTCAGTCTTTAGTCAATGGCAAAATTATATGCACGCCAAATAGCTTTTTTTAAATTTATTTATTTTTTTTTTGAGACAGGGTTTCTCTGTAGTTTTGGAGTCTGTGTTGGAACTCACTCTGTAGACCAGACTGACCTTGAACTCCCAGAGATCTCCCTGCCTCTGCCTTCCAAGTGCTTGGGTTAAAGGCCTGCCCTACCTGGCTTCAAATAACTTTTTTTAAAAAAGATTTGTATTACACTTATTTATTTATTTGTGTGTGAGCGCACAGGCGTGTGTGCGTGCATGTGCACAGACATGGAGGTCAGAGGACAACTTGAGAGAATCAGTTCTGCACTTCTCCCAGGGGTCAAACTCAGTTTGCCAGGCTTGACAGCAAATACTTTCACCTCCTAAGCCATCTTGCTGGTCCCAAAGAGTTGTTTTAAAATGTATTTCTCCATGATTTGTTCCTGTGTTTATTTTGCCTGCTTATTTTACACACTTCTATGTCTGCGATAATATAAAAAAATATCCTTGAAATGAAAGCAGTCTTGAGTGGAAAGATTTTTAAAGGAGTGGCTGAGAGAAGTTTCAGCAGTTCAGAGCGCTTGTTGCTCTTGCAGAGGACCGGGGTTGTATTCCCAGCATTCCTGTCCAGCTCATTACCCTCCGACCACAACTCCTATTCTAGGCAATCCGACACCAATCTCTGAGGGTACCAGATACGAATGTGGCGCACATACATACACGCAGGCAAAGCACTCACACACATCCAATAAAATAAAAAAAAGCCTTAAAATTTTTAAGTGACCACCATGATCAGAATGTTTGACTCTCCTGCAAACTCCTGAAGAGATGGAGCCTTTGGAAATAATTGACAGGAAAGAGAGCCTTTATCACTGCTGTTAATGCTCCCAGAGCTGCCTTTCTCTCCTTCTACCACATGAGGACATAGTGAGAAGCTGCCATCTCTAAACCAGCAAAAGGTCCTCACCGGGCACCAGTGATCTTGAACTTCTCAGTAAGAAACAAAAGCTTGTTATATATAAGCCTCTGGATTTACGCTTTTTGTTACAGGAGTCTAAATGCACCATAAACAGTGACTTATTCTTCTGGTCAATTTTTTTTTTTTTTGAGAAAGGGTTTCTTGTAGCTCAGTCTGGCCTCAAACCAGTAGTCAAGGGTAACTGAATTCTTGATTTTTCTGCTCCTGTGCGGGGATTACAGGTGTTCGCCCCCACACCTGGTTTGGGAAGTACTGGGGATTTCACAGGAGCCAGGTGAGTGCTCTACCAGTGGGTCTGCCTCAGCCTTGTTCGTTCCTCCTTCAAGGCACCTACAGGGGCTGGACTATGAAGTACACAAAGATATGGCTGAGTAGCCTGTTTACCCTTTGGAAAGGAGATGCTCTTCCAGGCCTGGAGGCAGAAAAGCTAGGGATATATAGAGTATTATTGTTAAATTGCCCAGAAGGTTTTGAAAACCAGTTATAAATTGGACTTGAAGCTATGCTAAGTCCACCAGAAAACAGATCAAAAGGGAGCCTTTGATAGTTTTTTTTTTTTGTCATAAATCCAATCACAACATCCTTTGACAATGAAAATGAGGGGTTTTTGGTTTGCATGTTTTTGTCTCTAGACTATTATGGGCAGTAAACTTTGAGTCAGGGTCTCACTATGTAGCCCCTGACTAGAACTCACAATGTAGACCAGGCTGGCCTCCAACTCACAGAGATATACCTGCCTCTGTTTCCCAAGTGCTGGGATTAAAGGTCTGCTACCATGCACAGAGGGGATTTTTAAAACATTGTCTCATCCTTAATCTCTGAGACTTTGACTCTTTTCATCTGTTTTTTTTTAAACCTTCATCAATCCCCAGAATTGAGAGGCATCTGTAGAAATGAATAAAAACCACTAAAATGGGAAGAAATAGAGGCTGTTTATTCTCAATTTGAAAGGGATTTGGTGCCCTACCTTGCTTTTGATAGTCAGAGGCCGGCACAAGGGGGGTGGGGGCAGGGAAGGCTTCAGGTATGCCCTGATGGAGGTTGGAGATGAGGCAACCTGAAGCTGGATCCGTGTAATTGGTTGAGAAGCCTTTTGGCTTCCTCTGAACAAGTTAAGAGTAAACTACCAGTTACTGACCAAGCCCTGATAGTGTGTGGCCATGAGGCCTGCAGCGGTGGCTTCAGAATTCCATTGTCACACAGAGTGTCTGGCTATTGTCTGATTCCATACGACTTCACATCCTTTTTGGTTCCCCCCTGGACCACCCCAGCGGAGGACTGGAAGGAGGGGTGACTAGGCTGAGTCTCAGAGTGAGCAAAAATCCAGAGACCTTTACAGAGGAAACTAGCTGGGTGCGAATGGAGCTTTCCCCTCCCTCTTCTTGGACAGGTTGAGGGTGACGCTGTCTTGGATGTCATAGGATTTAAAGTCAAACCAGTCCTGCAAGACATGGCCCTGGAACTCCAGCTGCTGCTCCTGAGTTTGAAGGCCCTGCCGATCTTCAATCTGCTGTTTCAGGCTCAGGACAAATTCGAGAGGGTGGATGGCGTAGGCGTGGCTCCTACCATCCGGGTTTTTCACAAAGACCTGGATCTCGGGGGAGATGGTGTCCAGAAGGCAGATGTGGATGTGGGAGAAGATTCCGTAGTAGGCGAATGAGCAGTGGCTTCTGAGGAGCTGCCGGGGGCCACCGGGTTCCTGAAAGGACAGGCGCTGCAGGCCCGAGTAGCCCCGGCTCCGTCGGATTTTGTCTTTAAGCTTCTTTATGGGTTCATAAGGGTTCACCCAGAAGATTAAATCGGAGTGACCCCACTGCTCCACGGTCACCTGGATATCTGGTGCTCTCTGCAAGAGAGGAGATGAGGTTAGGGTCACATTTCTGTCTGATTACCTATTAATTCCCTTAGCAGATTCTTCTTCGCCATAGCAAAATCGGCTTCCTCGTCACTGTCGTCATCAGCAAATGTGTGGGAGCGCTCTGTGTTTATAGGCTCTGCGCGGGGCCTCTCCCAGGAGCACAGTTGCAGCCCCACGAAGCTGGGTCTCCTCCCACTCGGTAGACAAAGTGGTTGCCCCCGCCCACTTAGAGCTCAGTACTCACTGCAGGGCACAGCAGGGTTTTGAAGGACTCTAAGCCTGGGCTTGTAAAACTTTCAAGAAAAAAATTCCTACAGCCCAGCGGGGCGGGGGAAGGGGTGACATATATGTGTCATTCCAGCACTCAGAACGGGGGAATTGTGAGTTTTGAGAGAATCCTAGGATACGCAATGAAGCCTCGTTTCAAAAATCCCAGAGGCACACACTGGGTGGTGGTGGCATAAGCCTTTCATTCCAGAATTTTGGAGGCAGAGGTGGGCAAAACTCTGTGAATTTGAGGCCAGTCTGGTCTAGATAGATAGAGAGCTCCACCAAAGTCAGGGCTACACAGTTTTCGTAAACAAACCCCGGAGGCATACACTTTTCCTCCTATCCACTGGTTTATTTAGCTGCAGCCCCTCGTTTTCTGTCTGCGCCTTATTTTAGAGCCTCTGCTCTAGTTTCTGTCACCAGCAGCCTTTTGTTCTCACATATACACTGCTCAGCCCCTCCTATTCTTCTCTCTTCAACCTGGAGTATCTGGGAAAGATGGATGGATGGATGGATGGATGGATGGATGGATGGATGGATGGATAGATGATAGAGAGATAGATAGATGATAGATAATAGATAGATAGATGATAGAGTGTGTGTATGTGTGTGTGTGTGTGTGTGTGAGAGAGAGAGAGAGAGAGAGAGAGAGAGAGAGAGAGAGAGAGAGAGAGAGAGAGAGAGATGCAGTGTACATGTGGATGGCAGACAACTCTCAGGAGTCATTTCTGTTCTTCCACCATGTGGGCTTCAGGGATTGAACTCAAGTTGGGCCTCAGGTTTAGCCGCAAGCCCCCTTATCCATGGAGCCATCTCACCGGCATTTATATCCTGTCTGGTGCTTTAGGCTCACCTCCAGCTTAAAGTTCCTGCAGGGACTCTTGCCTTGTGATTCTAGCTAGTATTCACCGTCTGTTTCCAGAGTCTCATTAAAGACCTAACTGAGCCTTTGCTAGCAGGTTTTGCTGCCTATTAGCACTGTAAACTTGATTCATTGACCTAACCCCTCTGCAGCCTCAGCTTGTTCTCAAAAATGGAAACAGCAGTACTTACAGTATCAAAGAGTAAAGATAGTGATAATGGTCAACCATCATACAGAATTGTTCTGAAGGTCCCTGGAGACAGCCCCTGGACAAGCACTTCGCAAACTGTAAATGCGAGATTAGCATGCTCTTTGCTGCGTCAGAGATGTACCAGCGTGCAGCGTGTCTGAGCACCTTTCATTAGCGGAGAGTCTCATCTCTTCCTGGAATCTGTCTTGCAGGTTTGTGCAAGCTTGCTTTAGCTTGCTTCTAACGGTGATACCTGCATTCCTTGAGGACAAGGTTCTGACCTTCCAAGCTTCCTCCTCCCTCTCAGCCCAGCCCCCAGTCTAGTTCTGCCTCCTGAAGGCTGACTGACTCGAGCTATCTGAACTCAGCACACACAAGCAGTGATCAGCAATGTGAACCTGATAGTCCAGTAGGGGGAGAGTGGAAGGATGTAAAACTTAAAACCTCAAGGTTTAGAAAGTCACAGAGTGCCCCAAGTTCATAGCTGGCTGGAGAATGGTGTTGTAGGCTTCTGGCCTCTGAAGAGTTGTTCTCCACAGGCACCCAGCTGGGGGAGCCAACACTGTGCAGGGGTAATGGTCGAATTGCCAGGCCACTAACGGTCCTGGGAGAAACCATTACCTTCACATTCCAGCTGGGGATTGGGGAGTCCCTGTTGTCATAGCAACAGTCCTGTTTCAGACACTGGTTGGCCCGCTGAGAAACTATGTCCCATCTGTACCCTTCCGCCACGTTGTGGGTGGGGTCTGCCGGGTCCAGGATGATGGGTCTGCAACACAGAGAGAGGATGCCCAGGCTCCTTCCAGACTGGGGAGATGCTTCTCAGTCACCGCCCTTTCCCACCACTGAGCATCTCCCCATCCCCCAGAGCTGTCAGCCAAGGAGGGCCTCACAATACCACCGGCGAGCAAGGGCATGGGGATGATGAAGTTTTGGAGAGGACCAGGCTGCTGGATGCATCCTGGAGCAATACCAGACGTCCGCTCTGGCAGGGGAGGCCTCTCGAGGTTATGAGAGGCTGCACAAGCTTGCGGCCAAATTTGCTGAACGGCCTTTGATAACAGTGACACCACCAACATTTATTGATTGCGTTTGAAACACTGGGCCAGAACCCAAGTGAGCCTGTTTTAACCCTCCCCACAGTTCTATACGGCTTATTCTTACTATTATTGTCATCCCCGCTTTGGGGTGAAGGAATGGAGGCATAGACTTTAAGGTCTCATGGTTGGTAGAGAAGGTTCTTAGGGTTCTAACTCTACTGCCTCAACAGGGACAGCTCAGCTGCCTCCAAGATGTCCCTCCTGTATGCAAACAATGAATGATTAAACATTACTGGCTTAAGTAAAGTCTGGTGGCCTCCGTGACTCCTTGGGGGAGTGCCTGAGGCAGACTCCGTGTCCCTAAGTAAGAGGGACACTTTTCGTTCCTGGGGCTTGGGGCTCACGAGTAGTGACTCTAGCCCTGTGGTAGACCGTGAAGCAGCTCCTGGGCTGAACTGCACACCCTGAGCTCCATGCCTGCGGCTCCAAGACCCCCCACCATCTGCTGGATGATGAGGGAGCAGCCCGTGCTGTCCCACAGGCCGTCTCAGTCCACACCTAACACCAGTCTCTCTGCTTTTCCTGCCAGATTTGCTGAGAGCAGTGGCCCAGTACCTTTCTCTCTTGAGCTGTTTTCTGACGAAGTCCGCGATGACTGGGTTCTGCAGGCTGTAGTACTTGGTCCAGTAGATGCAGATGAGCTCGTAATCCTGCAGCAACTCCATCACAGTGGCAAGCCCTTCATCCAGTCTGAAGTTAGCATCCTCCTGGGTGCCTGCTTCCCATGCATAGACAGTCAGTAGTTCCAGGGCATAGAGAGGGGGCAGGTTGGCCCGGGGGCACTTGTCTCTTACATACTGCAGAGGGGGAGGGAGACGGAGAGGGATGCAAAGATTAAGTGTAAGGAGGGCATCAGATCCAAGGGCAGAAAGTCCAAAGTCTAATTCTCCTTCTTCTACCTACTAACTGTGTGACTTGACCAAGTTGCTTTCCCTCTCTGGTCCTTGGTTTCTCCATTTTAGGATTAAGGGCCTAAGTTAGTAGACTTCAAATTATATTTGAGTTCAAATTTAGGGGAATATAATTTATTTTTGAATCTCTTGTTCTTCCTGTGTGTGTATGTGTATGTATGTGTGTGAGTGTGTGTGCACATGTGTTTGTGTGCATGTGCGTGTGATGCATTTGTATGTATGTGTGTGCATGCATGTGCATGTGTGTGTGAGTGTATGTGTGCATGTGTGTGTGCATGTGTGTGCGTGAGCGTGTGTGTGCATGCTACGGTGTGCTGCAGGTATGGAGGTCAGAACTCAATTTCGTGAAGCTAGTTCTTTCCTTCAACCTTTACATGGATTCCTGGGGTCAGGTTAAATTCTAGCTCCCAGGCTGTGTTGCAAGCACGCTTAGCCCACTGAGACATCTCACCAGATGGATTTGAAATCCTTTTTGTATGAATAAGTGTGTGACAATACATGTACATGGGAGTGGTGACTAGAGGGCAGCATGATGTACTCCCTCAGTCGCTGTCCTCGGCACATTTTGACACAGGCTCTCTCGCTGTAGAATATTAGCTTAATGTGGATTACATTCGTTTCTGCTGTGGAACATTTGTTTAATGATGCAAAGATGTGTTTCATTCTTTTATGTTGCATTTGTTTAACTCTGTGAAGCTGTGTTACTGTGCCTGCCTAAAACACCTGACTGATTGAATAAAGAGCTGAACGGCCAATAGCAAGGCAGCAGAAAGAACAGGTGTGTCTGGCAGGCAGAGAAAATAGGAGGAGGAAAAGAGGGATAAGGAAGCAAGAGAGATCAAGGAGCGAGGAAAGAAGGGGCCAGCTCCCCAACCCACAGCCACCCAGCCACCCAGCTTCCCAGCCCCTAATCCCCCAGTCCCCAGCCACCCAACCCCCAGCCCCTCATCCCACCAACCCTCCAGCCCCCAGCCCCTCATGCCTCCAACCCCCCAGCCCCCAGCCCCTCATGCCCCAACCCCCCAGCCCCCCAGCCCCTCATCCCACCAACCCCCCAGCCAGCCACAGAGTAGGAGTGAAAGGACAGAAGAAAGAAAAGGAAAAAAGCCCAGAGGCAAAAGGTAGACGGGATAATTTAAATTAAGAAAGCAGGCAAGAAGTAAGCCAAGCTAAGGCGGGGCATTGATGAGAAATAATAAGACACTGGGTGGTGGTGGCACACACCTTTAATTCCAGCACTTGGGAAGCAGAGACAGGCAGATCTCTGTGAGTTTCAGGCCAATAAGAGCTAGTTCCAGGACAGGCTCCAAAGCTACAGAGAAACTCTGTCTCGAAAAAACAAAAATGAAGGAAAGAAAGAAAGAAAGAAAGAAAGAAAGAAAGAAAGAAAGAAAGAAAGGAAATAATAAGCCTCCATGTGTGTGATTTATTTGGGAGCTGGGTGGCGGGCCCCCCAAAGAGTAAAGAATCCATAAACAACCAACTACATTGTGTGTGTGTGTGTGTGTGTGTGTGTGTATGACAGATGAGCACACTGATTAGAAATTAACCCACCCACAGGTAATCTCTTTTTCCTTATGCCAGAATAGCAAATTTATGGAGTGTTTTTGAGACAGAGTCTCACTGTGTAGCCCAGCCTGGCCTGGAGCTCACTATATAGTCCAGGCTGAGCCTCTTGCTTCAGTCTCCCGAGTCTTGTGGTTACAGGTGTGTGCCATCGCGCCTCACCTTTATCTTCGTGTATTTTTATTTTACAAGAAGACCACCATGAATGTGTGCGTGTGAGCACGCATGTGCGCGTGTGCTGGAGCTGTTTCTGATTCCTCCTTTCTCAGTTTAGATAGCTCTACACACCTGGCTACGTTGACATATGCTGGGCACTTCTCAGATGTGTAGTTACCAAGGCTGGTTCATTCATGATGACCAGGACACTTAAACAACCATCACTGAGAAGCAGAATAGTGAGTGGATTTCAGGCAATCTCTCCTCTCCTTTGTCTTGAGCTTGTTGGGTTTGTTGTTCACAAACCCCAGGAGCAGAGTCAGCCAAAGGAGGCCGTAACTATAGGCTGCAAATGTCCCAGTGTGGCAGAATATTTGCTCAGTTAAGCAAAGATGGGCTGCCTTTGTTTAATTGTATAAAGATGGGCTGCCTTTGTTTAACTGTATAAAGATGGGCTGCCTTTGTTTAATTGTATAAAGATGGCTGCCTTTGTTTAATTGTATAAAGATGGGCTGCTGTTTCACCTTGCCTGCCTAAGGAACCTTACTGGTCTAATAAAAAGCTGAATGACCAATAGCAAGGGAGGAGGTATAGGTGGGACTTCTAGGCAGGGGGTGAAAGTAGGAGGAGAAATTTAGGCTCAAAAGAAAAGCAGACAACAGGGAGACGCCATGGGCCAGACAGACAGAAACGGAGGAAGAAAGAAAGTAGGACATACGGAATGAAAGAAAAAAAAGGTAAAGAGCCCTGAGGCAAAACATAGACAAATAGAAACATTAAATTAAGTTAAAAGAGCTGGTGGGACAAGCCTAAGCTAAGGCCGAGCACTTATAATTAATAATAAGCCTCCGTGTCTTTATTTCAGAGCTGGTTGGTGGCTCAAAGAAAATGCCAGCTATATCCTAGCTTTCTCTCACTCTTTCTCCCGCTTTTCCCCTAGCCTTGTTTTCTTTTGAGGCCCCCTAACCTGGCAGCCTCCTGACCTGCAGGTACCAGTGTTTGGCCAGCCACAGAAAGCTCTTGAGCCCCCCCCCCCAACCTGGCAGCCCCTGACCTGCTGGTACCAGTGCTTGACCAACCGCAGGAAGCTCTTCAGTTTAGTTGGCCGATGCTTCACGAAGTTTCTCTGCAGCTCGCTGAAGGATGGAGAGAAACTTCCAGGGTACCCATTAGCCTTGATCAGATTCACATAGACCTCAGGGGGTAGCGGAGAGTTGGGACACGAAGGCCCTGAGGAGAGTGGAAACAGAGACCGAGTGAAGATGCTGGAAGCCCTGGGAACCAAGTAGTCATTTGGGGAGGACCTGGTCATTCTGCGTCCAGGGAGACTTGAGCCCTGAGTGAAGGTCTTTCCAGTGAGATTCATATTCTCTCTTCCCTTGCTCCCCATTTCTCTCTCTCTCTCTCTCTCTCTCTCTCTCTCTCTCTCTCTCTCTCTGATTTGTTTTTTATTTTTTCCAGGGCAGAGTTTCACTGTGTAGCCCTAGCTGTCTTGAAACTCACTCTATAAACCAGGCTGGCTTCGAAGTCAGAGATCTGCCTGTGTCTGCCTCTGCCTCCCGAGCATTGTGGTTAAAAGCGTACGCTATCACCACAGAACTTTTCTGGTGAGGTTCTTTAAACAAACAAACAAAAAAAAACCACTTCATTAAATTTTACTTTGGTGACTTCTTCCATAGACTGGCTTGGCCTCAAACCCTTAGCCATCCACCTGATCCTCTCTCCTGAGTGCCGGGATGAAAGGCACCCTCCACCACACCCAGCCTAGAGGACCAGCTTTGGGCTCTCCATGTTTCAGGTTGTCCCTGGATGTCCCCAGCACTTCCAGCTTTCCTTAAAGTCTGTTTTATCAATAGATCTCTTTCTAGGACATTGTTTGGAATCTGCCACTACTCATAGGGGAGAACCAAGTGCTGGCCACCCTGTGAATGACTTCCTTCCCACTTCTAACACCCATGGAGCAATGACGCACATCCTGTAATCAGTGGGAGTTGGCGCACAATACAAAACTCTTTAGAGTTTGGATCTGGAGATTTATGCATTTTTTATATATCCATGTGTGTGCATGTGTGCCTGCATGAGTTTGTATGTGCACAACACACATGGGTGTTCAAGGAGGTCAGAAGAGGGCACTGGATCCTATGGAGCTGGAGGGTCAGGTAGTTGTGAGCTGCCACATGGTCATAAACTAGGTCCTTTGCGAGAATCTCCCTGGCCTGGTTTGGATAGTAAGTCTTCCTGAAGACACACGTGCTAAAGGTCTAGCTGTCAGTTTGAGGTGCTATAGGGTGGGAGCAGAACCTTTGAGGGGTGGAGACTAGCGGAAGGATGTCAAGCCATTGGGGCCACCTCTTAAGGGAACACAGAGACGCTTCTCTTCTAGATTTCTCCCCCCCTCCCACCACTCCTTCCTGGAAGATGAGCAAGTCTCTTCATCCATACATTGCTCCACGCTATCCTGGTGTGTTGGCCAGAAACAACAGGAAGGAGCGTGTGATTGGTTGCTGAAGCCTCCAACACCATGAGCCCAGCCCCGGCTTGCCTCCTTTTAAGTTGCTTGTCCTGGATGTTTTGTCCCAGGATGATGAAGCTTACGGACATCAGACTGGGGTCACTGGCCTCAGAGTAAAACATGGTGGATAGCAAACACGAACAAAACTGCAGGTGTAGGTAACTTAGCCGCCTAACTCTGAGGCTGCCCCCAGTTAATGGATACACTCTGCAGGGCAACGGGGCGGTGAGTGAGGTGGAAGAGGTTTCTACAGTAACCTTTTGAGTTCTGCAGAGGCTGAGTAAGGCATTTAGTGCCTTCCCCTTTCTGTTTTAATTCCCTAATGAAGTGCGTGTCCCCTAGACCTGCCCTTGCCACAGGTCTGTTTCTGGGAACGAAGTGCGTGTCCAGACACAGCAAGTGTCGTGTAGGAAGGACTCAGTTCCTGATCTGATCCTTTCCTGAACATTCTCTGGTGGTTCCCCAGCAGAGCTCCTCGTTTTCCACAGTGTGCCTCTGTGGTAAGTTTCTGTTTCCCAGCTCCGAGTGTGAGTCTTGAGCACACTGTGGCAGCTCAGCCCCAGCTCAGGACGTGGGTAGGATGGAGGAATGTCTGTGGCCACCAGACGCAGGGGGTAACAGCCTCCTGAAGCTGGCAGGCTGGGCATGTAGGACTTCTGTTCCCCTTACCCAGGGCTCTGTAGGCAGGCACAATGGTGACAGAAATGGGCTCCCAGGTCTCCCTTGTCCGGATAGTGAAGATGAGACCCCTGGGGACTCCTTCGGTCACTCCCAGGTTACAGAACCCAAGGTCCAGCAGGTCTTGGCAATAGAACATCCTTTTCTGGATCAGACTCAGTGCGGCCTGGTGGTGCTTAGCCTCTTCCTGGAAGCTGTGGAAGCAGCTCAGGAACACCACCAGCTCCACATCCGTGGTACTCCTAAGCACTGTGCCGTTCCCGAAGGAGCCCACCTGCAGAAGACAGAACTCTGTCATCCCAAGGCCCTCTGCCATGCACCCAGCAACTTCGGGGCCCTTCACACAATAGATCCCTTTAATATATAGTCTTTCTACAAGGGCTAGGAGAGAAGCGCTGCCGTCCCGTGTCACGGGGTAGACAGGCAGAGGATGAATTTGGTGCTCGGGAGCTCTGGCTGCTGGCACCCAGCACCAGGCTTCCTTATGTTCTCCTTTCTGATACAGGGTCTCCCTGCGCAGTCCACAGCCGGCCTGGAACTTGCTGTGTATCTCAGGCTGCCCTCGACTCATGATCGTCCTGACGGATTCAGTCTCCCAAGCAATGGGACAGATGTGCCCCCACCATAGCAGCCCTTGATTATCCCCTCACTGCACCATCCACCTTTGGAGACTCAGTCTTGTCCAACCCAGGGAAATGCCCGCCCCAAGGGAACAATGACAGAATATCCCTAATCTAAACACTCCAAAATGTTCAAAATCCAAGAGTATTTTAACGCCGCCACGAGTAGAAAATTCCACACCTAATCTCATGTGACCAAAAATATTGTACAGAATTGCCTTTGGGCTATATGAAAACACGAATTTATGAGTAGATCTGGGTCCTATCTTTTTTAAAGATTTATTTATTATGTGTACAGTGTTCTATCTGCATGTTTGCTTCCAGGCCAGAAGAGGGCACAAGATCTCATTACAGATGGTTGTGAGCCACCTTGTGGTTGCTGGGAATTGAACTCAGAACCTCTGGAAGAGCAGCCAGTGCCATCTCTTCAGCTTCTCAGTCCTATCTTAAGATATCTTGTTATGTTTATGTAAATAGGTCAAAGCCTAGTGTGGGGGGATGTCTAAACCCGAAACACTCTGGGCCTTGAGGATCTGATAAGGGGCTCCCAGCCTGTAGAATTATCTACTGCACGGGCTGTGAAACAGTCAGCTTCATCCATCCATGCTCCCTCCCTCCCTTAAATTATATTTGGATGAATCAGGGAGCCGCCGTGACGGTAGGCAAGCACTTTTGTATTAGAACTGTATGCCTAGCCCTGCCCTTGAATCTTATCCTTGATTTATCTGCCGTGTGATCATTAGGAGCCCGAAGTCCATCATGAGTGAAATGGAAACGCTGATGAAATGGGAACCATTAGAACACAGGGAAGGTCAGTTAAAATGCTGAATGCCAAGTGCTGGGTGTGGTGTCCCGTGTCCTGGATGTAAGCAGTGGTGTCTCTTCCTTTTCATCTAGTTGACTCCCCAACTTTCTAGACATTAGTCACCCCACCTCTTAATGGTGGGAGACTGAACTGTTTAATTTTTTATTTTATTTATTCGTGTGTACGAGTGTGTATGTGTATGAGTGTGCATGCGCACACACGTGCATGCCACAGCACACATATGGAGGTCAGAGGACAACTATTGGGAGTTAGTCCCTTCATTTCACCACGTGGGTTCCTGGGATTATACTTGGGTTGTCAGGCTTGGTAGTAGACACCTTCCATACTGAGCCACCCTGCAGGTCCCAGAACCCCCCTGGCATACAAGGCCCTGCATCTCTCTGGCTCACCTCTTTCTCACCCCATGTTGGTTGACCTGGGACTGCTGGGAGAGGGTCAGTCTCCAGGTGGCTACCTTTCCTGGTCAGTGCAGTCACTGCAGAAATTAAAGTCCTGCCATCACAGGCTGAGCAGCCCCAGTGTGCGGCACCAGCAAGGCCATTGAAGGCATTTCTCTTTTCTAATCACCATGGAGATGGCCTGTGACCCATCTCCCCAGCTGGAAATACTGAGGCAGTGGAGCAGAATCTGCTTGCAAGGTCTCCCAGCCAGACAGGGAGTCAGAGGGAACATCAGATGACATGGCCCGTGGCTCTTCTTCCTTACCATCCTGGGATGCTGTCCAATGGACCTCACCCTGCTCCCAAGAAGCAGGCACCTGCTGTCTTTATTCTCCATTTTTATTCTGATCCCAGCATTCAGACTCGGTATTCCTACCCTGAGCGGAAGGATGGCAGCTTGATGCTGAACGTCGGCAAAGGTCGTGTCTACACCGCCCTCTCCCTTCCTGATCCCTCTGCAGGCCCAGCTCTCCCCCTTTCCTAAACAGCTTAGAGCAGACTTCATGACTGGCCTCTGCTGAAATTGCTCACAACTGATTGGTTAGATGAGCATTCAGTCATGTGGAGAGCTCAGCACCCCGCCTGCCCCTCCGCCCGGAATTCCAAGGGTGCAGAGAACGAAGGCTTTGAGTCTAAGGTTCATTCTCTGTGGGCCTCACTCTTTAGGTGTGGCTATCATTTAGTGGGTTAGGGAAGGAGAACTGTGGCTTAGCCGGTAGCATCTGTTGCCATCAAAACTCATACTGTTTGTTGACTCTTCTGCTTCCTAGAATACTTTTTATTCTACCCACTGCTTTCTCAAGTTTGTCAGGAAGGGAGTGGTCTGGAGGATGGCCTTGCCCAAGAGAGAAGTCCCGTGGACCAGAAAGAAGTTCTAGACAAATGTCACAATGAAACCTTTCTGTCTAAGAATTTACCCTGAGAGAATTTTTAGGCCTCAGTGTTGGGCAGTGGGAGATGATGTTCGGGATGCTACAATCACAGAAGGGCAGCGGGAGACGATGTTTGGGATGCTACAATCACAGAAGGGTACTGTCAAAGTCACACAACTGGTGAGAGGAAAAACCCAGAGACAAATCCAGGTCTGTGCAGTGACAGGGCACAAACTGCCACTTCTAAATCACGTGTCTGGGGCTTTGGAGACAGGATTAGTGCAAGGGAGGCACAGAGGCTCAGGGCTGCTAAATTCTTCCCAAGAGCAAAAGTTAGCGCCTTAGGCTTGGAGTCCAGAGTCCTTATTCTAGCCTGGATGTGTGTGGCGTTTGGATATGTCACCCTCTCTGAGTGTCAGTCTCCTTCATGTAAATGAACAATCTGCTGAGACTAATTCTCCAAAGTTGTGTGCATGTATGCTTGTATGCGTGTGCAGGCCAAAGGTCAATCTTGGGTAACATTCCTTAGGCTGTCCATCTTGGTTTTTAACAAAAGGTCTTTTACTGTGTTCTGGGGCTTGCTGATTGGCTAAGCTGGTGGACCAGGGATTCCTGGTGATTCTCCTGTCTCTGTCTCCGCAGGGCTGGAATTCTCAGGAGTGGAAATCACACCCAGGTCCCACCCCTTCCAGGCCTGCCGACCTCTGCGTATCTCGAGTTGTGATTCCCGCTAGCACAGAGGATGGATGAAGGAGCTGGAGGAAGGATTTGGGGGTGGGGATTCTTAGTGAGAATCTTGGGGCACAGTTTGAGTATTCAAACTTAAATCCCAGCTCTGAGGCCAGCTGTGCAGCCCTAAGCAAGCCACATTGCCCCCTCAGCATCCATTATAAAAAAATCTTTCTATTATCAAAAAATTAAAGCATGGACAGATAGGAAAAAATACAAAGATCACTCTGGCACCCAGCACATCAGAGCCTGTCACATCTGTGTCTGTCTGTCTTTTGTCTGTCCAGAGCCTCGAACATGCTAGGTTTGCACTTGAGCACCGAGCTACCGCTCCGCATTTGCTTCATCTCAACAGGCATAGCACGTGAGGCCCCCAAAAGAAAGACTCTACCCCAGCAGACGCTGTTAGACTTGACAAACAGCAGTCTACTTACCAAATGTATCCCATATTAAACATTTACCAATCGTTCCCAAACACACACACTTTCTCTTTCTCCTTATCTGAAACTTGTAACCTAGGCTGTCTTCCTACCCATGATCCTCTTGCTTCCACCTCCCGAGTGCTGAGATCACAGGAGTGGACTCCTCATATCAGGCTCCCCAAACTTTCTTACAGACTATGCGCCAGGATCCAATGAGAGGCCTCACATTGCGTGTGGCCATTATAACTCTGTTTGGTTCGTCTGTAAAGGGGGAAAAATTGTACCTCACGGAGCATAAGCCTTAATGGGAGAACATTAAGGGTTAGGCTACTGTGTTCCCCAAAGGGGGTCTGTTATTAGCTTCTTTACCAGCTCGTTCTGCTCACGGCAGTGGCTGAAGACAGGGAGATGTCAGTGTGAGCTAGGCACTGTGGGCTGAGGCTCCGGCTTTGGGTTTTGTCTTTCTTGGCTGGAAACCCCCTGTGCTGGGTTTTGCCTATCTTGGCTGGGAATGGACGGTCAGTCTTACCTTGACCACTTTCAACACATGCACATCCCGGGCCAGCCCACGCTCTCCATGGAAGGTCTCCCGTCTCAGGAACTCTTCCACAGTCCTCACAGTCTCCAGCACCTCGTCTTTCCATTCTCTGGTTGGCTGCAGCTGCTGAGCCACAAAGGAGTCCAACTTGGAAGCTGGGAAGCTGTACAGCTCCTGGGCCAGTGCCATGGCAGACCCAACCACTGAAGGCTGCCGCTGCAGGGTTATATAGCCAACTCCCCCGCACACACCTCCTTTTTTAAGGCGGCTCCTTCCCAGCGGACCTCTAGCATCCTGTGGTAAAAAGAGTGGGGAAAGAGAGGAACAGGGAGCAATGGGCTAGTTGGGGATCCCCTTCTTGGAGATTTATTGTCACTGGAGGTGTGCTGGGGGATGGGAGCTCGGAGCTGGCAGGTTGGGGCCACCTTAACAAGGCTGGCAGCTGGCCAATTTCTGTGCTGTAAGTTTCGATTCTCAACATTTGTAGTTTCCCTTTTGTGACGTGTGTAAACCGAAATTGGCTTGAGCTTGACCTTCTGGGGAACACCTTGTCTGGATGACTCAGGCCAGCTGCCCGCACCCATTATGGTTTGGAAAGAGAAAGGGCCTACTCATGGTTGTGGGAAGAAGTGAGGCCTCTGGAATCAAAAGGACACTTCCAAGCCCTGTGCCTTGCCAGATGCTTGGCCTCTTGGACCCGCCTATTTTATTTAAAAGAATCTTAAATTTTAAATTATATTTAGTTATTTGGGTTTTTTTGGGGGGGAGGGGGGTATGGGCCATGGCACAAATGTGGGGGGGGGGTCACAGGACAACTTGCATGGGCCAGTTCTCCACTTCCACAACATGGGTTCCAGGAATCGAACTCACATCATCAGACTTGGCAGCAAGCACCTTTAAATACTGAGCCATCTTGCTGACCCAGACTAACTCATGAGGTGACTGTTATCTCTAAACCCAGTTAGTGCTGCTGAAACGTAAGAATACTGAGTAGAGAAAATATGTGGTCAAGAATTTCTGTTTTCTTACAAAACATTTATTAAATGACTGGCAGACACCATATTAGGAAGGCAAAATAAGAAAACCTTCATGGCCCACAGGGCTCTCTGAGCAATGGGGCAAATGATCAGCAAGGAGATTCCTAGACTCTGGTGTGGTGCTTTCTTGGCTACCCTGAGTCAGGGGGCAGGGCCCTAGTAGGAGGCCAGGAAGAAGAATGTATTTAGGGTGCAGGCAGTGCCAGCAAGCTCCTGTTTAGCATGAATCTCAAAGACTGGCATCGGAGGGTGCGGTAGCTTGGAGGCGGAAAGGGTTTGAAGAGGGTGTGAAGCCCTAGACTCAATCCCTCAGAACAACAAACTCAAACAAAGGAGGAATCAGCCAGAAAGGAGGGAGTGAGTGGAGGCTGAGGAGTGGGAACAGCCTGGTGTCGGGGACTCCAGGGTGAAGAGGCCTTGACATTTGGTGAGGAGGGGGTATACCTGGGTGGGGGAGCACAGTGCTTTTCACTCACTTATCCCCGTTTTCCTGTATCCATCCATCCAACAAACATTTACTGAGCTCTTACTATGTTCCAGGCAGAAGAATCCCTGTACCCAGAGAACTTACATGCCAGTGGTAGAAACGGACAGCGAGCAGGATGTATATATGTATATGTATATGTATATGTATATGTATATGTATATGTATATGTATATGTATATGTATATATATATGAGAGTAGGCAAAGGGTGGATGAGAACTAAGCAGAAAAATAAAACAGAGAAAGGGGCCAATAGGGTGTGTGTGTGTGTGTGTGTGTGTGTGTGTGTGTGTGTGTGATTTAGGTACTCGGTCTATATAGTCCGGGAGGGCTTATTTGAGAAGGTGAACTTGAACAAAGACAAGAAGGCAGTGCAGAGTGAGTCATGTGTATGGCAGACGGAAGAGATCTTTTTTTTGGCAGAAGGAAAATAAGAGCATGTGCAAAGTCCCCGCGGTGGTAGTGTGCTTGTTTGGTCTGAGGGATATCAGGGTGCGTAGGACAGAGTGGCCACGGTGGGGAGTTGGAAGGAAGTAAGAACTGACTGCTAAGGAGCGGAAGGCAAACGCTACAGGCTCTTGAGGACAGCTGCCATGACTTCAGCTTCATTCAGAAAGAATAAGAAATAGTTGGAGAGTTCTGAGTAGAGATATCCATGGTCCGACTGATTATTTTGAGTTTTTGAAACAGTGTTTCTCTGTGTAGTCCTAGCTGTCCTGGAACTCACTTTATAGACCAGACTGGTCTTGAACTCAAAGAGATCCACCTGCCTCTGCCTCTCAAGTGCTGGGATTAAAAGTGTGCACCAGCACTGTCCAGCTCTGACTGATATTATTTTAATTTATTTAACGTTATTTTTTGTGCATGAAGGTTATCAGATCCTGTGGAACTGGAGTAACAGACAGCTGTGAGCTACCATGTGGGTGCTGGGAGTTGAACCCTGGGAGTTGAACTCTGGAAAGACGCTGAGCCATCTCTCCAGCCCCTGACTGGTACTTTTAAAGACTCCTTTTGTTTGATTAGTTAATAACTTGAATGTTATATATATATGCGCTCACACATGTATCACACACAATCTTAATAAAATGAAATATTGAAAAGGACACAGCAAATAACCCAAACGAAGATGCCACTGGCACAGAGACAGAGGCCCCAAGACCTCTGCGGAGAAGAAAGGGTGAATGGGAACTAAGCTCGGAAGCAGTTCCAGGATTCAAAGTCTGGATAGATGCAAAGTTCAGCAAAAGAGAAAGAGCTGAAGGGTGAAGAAAAGTAGAATGTTCTGGAAGCCGAGTGATAATACTGTTTGAGAAAGAGGAAGTGGCCCTTTGAGTCACGTGCAGGTGAATTTGTCCTGACTCTGTCCCAAAGGCGGTAGTGAGTCAGAAGCTCGTTGTACAGTGAATTTAGACTCTAGGGCGATTGCGCTGCCACCTTCTGTCCTGAGGATGACGGCAGGAAGGCAAGAGCAGATGTGCAGTCTGGGCCTGTGTAATGGTCCACGCAGGGCACAATGGTGGGCTGGCTGGTGGTGACATGTGCCTTTGATCCAGTACGAGTGAGGCAAAGACAGTCAGATCTTTGTGAGCTTGAAACCAGCCTGGTTGACACGGTGAGGTCCATGTCAGCAGAGGCTACAAAATGAGACCCCGTCTAAAGAAAAGGTGGGGGCAATGGCCTGGACCAGGACTGGACATGGAGGAGGCAGGGAAGGGGGCTTGGTTCTAGGTCTCTCTAGGAGGAACCAGGGAAAAACACGAGCGAGCGACTGCTCAATCTTAGGTGTGGTCCTTAGGCCACCAATAGGAAAAGGAGGGACTGTGGATGTGATGGAAGTTTTGGAGTAAGTCTCTCAGTGAAGACTGGAGGGGCCATGAATGAAGAGGGGGAAATCTGTGAAAATCACTCTTGGCTTCCTTGTCATCCAGATGGTCACTGGTGCCTTGAGGAAAGATAAATCGCTCTAAAATTTAAGTGATGGGAAGAGGGAAAGAAATGTATGCTGTCCTAAAGGGAGCATCCAAAGAGGTGGGGACAAAGTAGTTTAAAAATCTTCCGCATTGCATGTTTATGAAACACAAGCCTCTGAATTCAAGGCCAGCCTGTTCCACAGACAAGTTCTAGGACAGCCAGAGCTACACAGAGGAAGCCTGACTTGGAAACCAAAACTAAAACCAAAACCAAACCAGACAACAATAAAAAAAAAACACTAAACCAAAACAGAAAGAAAGAAAGAAAGAAAGAAAGAGAGAGAGAGAGAGAGAGAGAGAGAGAGAGAGAGAGAGAGAGAGAAAGCGGTCTGAGAGGGACCCAAGAAGCTGCTGTTGATCGGTGGTGGCAGCTTTACAGGAGAGCACAAATCAGATCAGGGTGATGTGCTGGTGAATTGTGATTGCCAGCTTGGCTGGATTAGGAGTCCCCGAGGGATGGCTAAAGCCCATCTCTGCTGAGTCTGTGAAGGAGTTTCTGGAGCCAGTTAGACCATGAGAGCTCTGGCCTATTGGCTTACCCCACTAACGGATTCAAAGTTTGAGCTGACTGTTGGGAGGCAGTGGACCTGCAGACAATGGGGTCTGCCTGGAGGAAAGGAATCGCTGCAGACACATCCTTGCATATTACCTGGTCCCACCTCTTCCTGTTACTACTCAGCTGTTTCCTGTTTGCCAGTGGTTCTCAACCTTCCTAATGGGGCAACCCTTTAAAACAGTTCCTCATGTTGTGGTGACCCCAACCATATAGTTATTTTGTTGCTATTTCAGAACTGTAATTTTGCTAATGTTATGATTTGTATTGTAAATATCTGATATGCAGGATGTCTGATATGTGACCCCAGTGAAAGGGTCATTTGACCCCAAAGGGGTCGCGACCCACAGGTTGGGAACCACTGATGAGAGCTGTTCCATGTCCACTTTGCTGTGACAGACTGATACCTATCAAATCATGAAGAAAATCGACCTTTCTGCCTGACCCCCAGAAGTAACACAGAAGTGCTGAAGAGGAAGCGGGGCAAGGGCAGACCAGGAATGCAAACAAGCCTGTCTCCTGTTCATGGTGGATATCAGTGTACGCTTTCCAACTGGCTCATCTTGATGGAAGGCATGGCATTTTTATTAAGTCAGTTATTAAAAGTCTCTGCTTCCAGGCTGGAGAGATGGCTCAGAAGTTAAGAGCACTGGTTGTTCTTCTAGAGGTCCTGAGTTCAATTCCCAGCAACCACACGGTGGCTCACAACCTTCCGAAATGAGATCTGGTGCCCTCTTCTGTCAGGCAGGCAGAACACTCTTATACACAAATAATATAAATCATTTAAAAAAAAGTCCCATGCATCTAATATTTGATAGTACCTAGCTAGTTTGTAAAAACTGTATATGCTTATGAATTCTTGGAGTATGTCCTACATGCATATACTGTATTTTGAACATATTCTCTCCCCACTCCTTAATTCCTTCCAGATCTATTCCCCATTCTCCCTCCTCTATTTTTATTTTTTTAAAAACTCACTGAGTCCAATTCATGTTTCCTGTGTATGCACAGGTGTGGGACCATTCACAGGAGCATGGTTGATGTGGGAGTGTCATATCAATCTGTTGATTTCATTGGTTGAGCAATAAACCAACTGCTTGGCCTCATAGCTTAGAACATAGATGGGAGGAGAAAACAGAATAGAATTCTGGGCGGAAGAGGAAGTGAGGTCAGACTCTGCCCTGCTTCCAGAGGGACCGGACAGCCGCCATGCTCTGCTCTCCCAGGCAGCTGCAACCCACGATGGACTTAGGCTAGAATCTTCCCGGTAAGCGCACCTTGGGGTGCTTTACACACATCATTAGAAATGGGCTAGTCCAGGTGCGAGAATTAGCCTGTAAGGGCTAGAGTTCAGGGGCCAAGCAGTTCTTAAATGAACACAGTTTGTGTGTTGTTATTTCGGGCATGAGCTAGCCAAGTGGCCGGGGTGTTGGGGACGCAGCCCCGCCGCTCGTATTTCAACACATGGTCAGCACACCAGGGACCACACCTTTAAAGAAAGCAGACTTTCTCCCCCAGCCGGCATCAGATGTCACTGGCTCTTCAGCTGGGAGCAGAGGCTCCGGAGCCTCTCAACCAGCGATGGTGACTGGCTTGATCTTATGTGGGTCGCGTGCAGGCAGCCACAGCTACTGTGGTTTCACACGAGCACTGGTCCTGTCATGTCCAAAAGATGCTGTTTTGCTGATATCCTCCCTGACTTCTGTCTCCCCTTCTTTGATGGCTCCTGAGCCTTGGTGAGGTCAGGTGTGAAATGTGTCCCATTGATGGCCGGGATTGCCACACATGTTTATTCTCTGATATGAATTCATGTTTTTGTATTTCTCTATCTCCGTAGGTCCTGTATTTTTTGAGGTATGAATTTAGAGTTCCTTAGGAAAACCAACATACTAGGTTCATTCACCTTTGTGATTTTCTTTTCTTTCCGAGACAGGGTTTCTCTGTGTTACTATTCTAGCTGTCCTGGAACTAGCTCTTGTAAGGCAGGTTGGCCTTGAACTCACAGAGCTCCTCCTGCCTCTGCCTCTAATGCTGGGATTAAAGGTGTGCGCCACCACCGCCGGGCTTCACCTTTGGGATTGATGAGCTCCCCAGCTATGGATTCTGGGCATGTGTTTCCTCTCATGGAACAGACCTTAAATGCAACCGGGAAGCAGATCCCTATAACGTTCACTATTGCACCTGTGAGCATAGCTTGCTAGGTGGGCATTGCTGTAGCCTGAAGACAACACAGTTGGATACTGCTGACGACCCGCATAGCACCTTCCCGTACTATAAAAGCTGACCACCAGAGGGAGCTTCATGATGTTGACTTTTCCAAGTCCTGTGACCAAAATAGGAAGTTTTGTTGTTGTTTTTGGACAGGACCTCACTATGTAGCCTTACATGGTCTGGAATTTACCAAGGACCAGGTTGTCTGAAAACTCACAGATTTTTGTCTCTTCATCCTGAGCGCTGAGAGTAAAAGGGTATACCATCACACCTGGCAAACAGTAAGGTCTTAGCAAGTTCCGGTGGACAGTCAAGATCAATAGCAAGGGCCTGTATCATTTTGGGGGTCTCCAGGGTACCCCTGACTAACAAATGGAGGGGAAGTATTCCAGGCTGGTGCTGGGATATTTAATGGCAGCATACAGCTCCTGGGAAGAGCACTATTCCCTATGTAGGATAATGGTAGTTAAAATATTTTATGTGGATGTATATGAGCTTATGAAATACCAGGCTTCTATATAGGTTTTCAGACATCCTTAGTGTTAGTTAGTTAGTTCTCCTGCATCCCTCATCTGGTCTATCCTCAAAACTATTCTCTTTTAAATTTTTTTTTTATTTTAATTCCATGTGCATTTTTGTTTTGCCTGCATATATGTCTACATGAAGGTGTCAGATCCCCTGGAACTGGAGTTACAGACAGTTGTGACCTGCTGTGTGGGTGCTGGGAATTGAAACCAGGTCTTCTGGAAGAATAGCCAGTGCCCTCAACTGCTGAGCCGTCTCTCCAGCCCCAGCACCTAGTTCTTAAGTCATTCTGTATTATGACATTTTAAAGATCAGCAGTAAATTTACGGAGGGAAGTCAACACATTCACCATGTTTCTAGTAACACAATTTATTCACACAAAACTGCTCAGGCCTCACCTATTCTTTCTGTTCACCTTCATGAAGTGCCTGAGCCAAGCAATGTCAGTCATTTCACCACTAATACTTGGAATGGCATTTGAAAGTTTTGACAGGGGATATAGAGTCCGTAATACATTGACTTTCTGGAGTGTCAAAACACAGCTTAGCTAAACAGGTTTCTGTGGGAAGGAGGAGAGTCAGTGGTTGGAAGAGGGTGGTTAAATTTAGGGGAAGAGATGGATGGAATATGGGAAGATGGTCTCGGCTTGGAGTCTCTGAAATGCAGAGTATCTTATGAGGATGCCACACACATTGGTGGGGATTGTCTGTTCCGGAACTGCTCTTAAGGGGTAGAGGTTGGGGGTGCTGGGAGGTAGAGACTGCAAATCCAAGAACTATTACCTTGACAACTGTCTGTGTGTCCTTATATTGTTTCGCTGTGTGTATGTGTATTAGGACTCTAGAGGGACAGAACTGATAGAATGAATATTTATGGGATTTCTTAGAGTGGCTTGCAGGCTGTGATCCTGCTAATTCAACAATGGACGTCTCCCAACGGAAAAGCCAAGAATATGACGCTGTTCAATCCACAAGGCTAGGTGTCTCAGTTGATTTTCAGTCTTTGTTGGACTTCCAAAGAAGTAAGTTCTAATGTCAGAAGAGGAATACCTCAGTAGTAGGATAGAAGAACTTGCCATCGAGAGTGAGGCAAGCAGAACAAGGGCAAAAACTTCCCCTTTCTGTGTCCTTTTATATATCCTGCCAGCAGAAAGTGTGGCCAAGATTTAGGGTAGGTCTTTCTACTTCAAATCAAGAAAGATCCTGGTGGTGGTGGCACATACCTTTAATCCCAGCACTTGGGAGGCAAAGGCAGGTGGATCTCTATGAGTTCAAAGACAGCCTGGTCTACAAATCAAGTTCCAGGACAGCTAGGGCTACAAAGAGAAAATTTGCCTTGAGAAAAAAAAAAAAGAAAAAAAATACCTCACAAGTGTGCCCAGCTGCTTAGGTCTTAGTTAATCCCGGATGTAGTAAAGTTGACAGCCAAGATTAGCCACGACAGTGTGTGTTGTGTATGTGTGTGTGGTCATACATTCGAGCCTGTGGGCGTGTACATCCACATGTGCACAGAGACCAGGGAGAGAGGTCAGATGTCTTCGATCACTCTCTGCCTTGAGACATGGTCTTTCACCTAACTGGAGACTAGACTGTCCACCAAGCACCTGGGATCCGCTTATCTTGGGTTATCAAGACTCCTAGATATCAAGAATGCTGGGGATTCAAATTCTGTCCTCAGTATTTGTCGAGAAAGTCCTCTGTCCTTTCATACCTGGAACCTCCCCCACTGGGACTCTCTAGGAGCTGTGCCCTCATTGGATGCATTCCTTTGCCCTCAGGACTTCAGTGCAATGGACCTAATAAAGCCTCTTTTCTTTGTAAGTCAATCCATTTGTGGTGTTGTTGTATTAGAAACAGCTGACACAGGCTTAATAAAAGTGCTCCCAATTCACCCTACCACAGTCGGAACAGCCTTCTACAGTGCTAGCCTCCCTTGGTCTTGGGACTCCTCCCTTAATTACCAGAACCCAAGAAAAAGATCCCCCGCCCCAAACTTCTTAACTTTGTCTTCTGCTCTGCCTGCCTCCTTCCAGGTCCTCTCAAAATCTGCATCCCAGACATCTTCAAAATGGCAAGCCCCAAGTGGTCCAACATCACAGACAGCTCCAACTAGATCTGCACTTTCCTAGTTCTGAATAGTGCCATAGAGCCTGGACAGCAGTGGAATGATGGGAGAAGCGTTAACCAATCATCTTTGAGAAGTGGAATCTAGTTAAGGCGTGGCTACCTGGAGCCCAGGAAGAAAAACTGGGAAGGACCAGGTGTTTGCTCTCTCTGGGTGATTTCCACGGGATACAGCAGAACTTGGACTTTCAGTTCTTGTGGCATGAGTTTTCCCTTATAATAAGTAAAAATATAATTGTTTATCTTTAAGGTAGCCTGGTCATTTCATGAATCAAGCTAACATCTGCAGTGGAACATCCAGCTATCCCAGGATTGGCCAGCATCCCATCTCTCCAGGTTCCCCCAAAGATGCCAATGCCCCCAGAAAGCAGGAAGCAGGCTCGAGAACACAGTGCCCTCATTCCAACATCACCAGCTACCCCTTCCTATTTCCTTGATTTTTTTTATAATAAACAATAGGGAAGGATGTTATCATTTAGGCATTTACACTGGCCTGCTTTCGGGCATCTAGCAGGTCATGTCATGGGCATCAACCAAGATGTGACACTGTAGCCACTGTAGTCACTAAGTAGAGGACTACGGTATTCACGTGACAGTTGATTTCAAGAGTCAGTTTATCTGAACTATAAGATGCCCAGATAACAAACATTCTCTCTCTCTCTCTCTCTCTCTCTCTCTCTCTCTCTCTCTCTCTCTCTCTCTTTTCATTAGTCCTGTTTCTCTGGAGAACCCTGACTAACATCATCCAGTTATGCCCAGGATTAATTAACACCCACAGGGTTTCTCTGTGCAGCTCTGGCTGTCTGGTACTCACTTTGTAGACTAGGATGGCCTTGAACTCAGAGATCCACCTACCTCTGCCTCCCACATGCTGGGATTAAAGGCACTACATCTGAACACTCCTTCTTTTTTCTTTTCTTTAAAGACAGAGTCTTTCTAGCCCAGGCTGGTCTGGAATTCACTATATATCCCAGACAGTTTTTGAAAGTTATGGTAATTAATATGTTTTCTTAGCCCCCACCCCAATAATAAATTTCTCTGATGACACAGTAAGCCTGATCAAGCCAAATTGTAAAAGTGTCTCCTGAGGGAGTTCTCTAGGCCCAGAGATAGAGGCCAGAGAAGGAAAGTTTTATAGATTGCAGGGAGGGGTCACACCATGCCGAACATGCTGGGTTTGTGCTCAAGTATGGTAAAAAAAAAAAAAAAAAAAAAAAAAAAAAAAAAAAAAAAAAAAAAAAAAAAAANAAAAAAAAAAAAAAAAAAAACCTGAGAGTTTTGGTGGGCACTTGGGTGGCTGGCGGCACCAGGGGAGGAAGTTGTAGAAGCCCTCAAGAATGCTGAGCTGGGCTTTTGGCACCTTTTCTCTGCTCCAAGTCTCTCTTCTGGTGGGGTTTGGAAAGGGAGACAGGAATAGGGCTTTCCAGACTGTGTAGGGGCCAGCTGGAGGCTCCAAAAGAGCAGTAATCTTCCTGCCTCAGACTCCTGGGGTTACAGATGTGTGATGTATGATTCCCCTCTGTATGCTGTGAATACCATTGGTTAATAAAGAAACTGCCTTGGCCTCTTGATAGGGCAGAACTTAGGTAGGTGGGGAAAACTAAGCTGAATGCTGGGAGGAAGAAGGCAGAGTCAGAGAGAAGCCATGGAGCCCCACCGGAGATAGATGCTAGAACTTTTCCTGGTAAGCCATAGCCTGGTGGCAATACACAGATTAATAGAAACGGTTAAATTAAGATGTAAGAGTTAGCCAATAGAAGCTAGAGCTATGGGCCAAGCAGTGACTTAATATAGTTTCTGTGTCTTTGTTTCGGGGCTGAGCTGCCAGGCATCCAGGAAACGAACAAGTGGCCCCTCCTTACAACACCTGTGAGCTGCCACCTGGTCTTGACATAGTTTAGCTCAAACTATAATTCATCTACGCATCTGTCACTTGTAACCTGAAGGATGCTGAGATGGGTGAGCTTGGCAAGCCACTGGGCACTCTTGCGAGGGATTTTTATTGTTTTTTTTTTTGTTTGTTTGTTTTTGTTTTTTTGATCAGGTAATTTGAATAGGGGAATCTCACCCAGAGTGTGAGTGGCACCTTTGGGTAGCCCAAAGAGAAGGACATAGAAGAAGGAATCTACTTTCTGCCATCTTGCCCTCACTCTCAATGGGAGGGGACCCATCCTTTTGCCCTCACTATCAATGGGAGGCCATGCATCCTTTTGCTGCGACATTCTTTACCAATATTAGAACTGATATTTTTGGGATTCCAATACAGACTAAAGACCAGCAGCTCTCCGGGATCTTCCAGGCCTTTGCCGATAGACTGAGACCCCAGAGACCGCCAGGCTTGTGGACTGAACAACTTCTGGAGTCTTGGCCTCTCCAGTGTGAGGCAGTCATGGTTGGACTACCTGGACCACATCCTGTAAGCCAATCTAATAAATCTCCTTTTGATATATATGCAGCCTTTCCGCTCTGTTCCTTTGGGGGACCCCGAATCATCCAGAATCTTAAAGAGCAAGTGGACAGTGAGCATTGTTGGGAAACTGAAGGCGTCCACAGAGGTGTGGGTCCCTGGCTGGAGAGAAAAGAAGTAAACACAGGGGACAGAGGAAACCCAAGGCCTCTTGTTTGAGGTTCCTCCCTGAAATCTCAGTGTTTCCTTATCTAATTTCTCACTGGCGCTAGATCCAAGTCACTGGGTTCTTCCCCGGTTCCCTGCTAACTGCAGACTCATTCCAGCTCAGGTTTCCACAGGCTCCTACAAGTTCTGAGCGCCTTCCACTCCTTCCCTGAAGGTCCTCACACTTTATCTCCACACACATGGGCAGAGCAGCCAGGTCCCTGCGTCTGTGAACTACGATCTCTTCCCCCTTGGGACTGCTGGAGCATCTTGAAAGAAAGCAACTTCATCCCTAGTCCGTCTCAACGCCAGAGACTTTCACAGAAATTTTTGTCAGTGTCTTATAGTAAATGTTTCTCCTCCCTCTTCTCCTAGTATGAAACAGGAGGTAGGGCTCTGGGTCAGTGGGTGTAAGTGTTGACTGATGGCCTAAGTTCAGATCCTAGAGCCTACGTAAAAGATAAAGGTAGTAACACAAGGGTCTATAATCCCAGTGCCTATACCCAGAGAGGGACGTGGAGACAGGACATGCTCCAGCCCACAGCCCATCCAGCCTGGCTTGAGCAGTGGGGAAGAGATCCTGTCTCCAAAACAAACTGGAAATTGAGGACCAACACTGCAAGGTTGCCCTCTGACCTTTCCATGAGAGTCATGGCATTCCACTGTCTGCACCCATTCGCACAAACAGGTTCATCAACACATCGGCGTATGGTCACACAGGTGACACGCAGGTAACACATTCACTCTCCCTGCCACTCCCACCAAAAAAAGAAAACCAAGACAAGCAAAACAGGAGGGAGTCATTTTCTAGGAATTCTGGGCCCAGCAGACAAGTATAAATTTGAAGGTAAACATGCAAATGTAGGCATACAATGTAAATGAACTCTACTGGCTGGGACTTAATCTCATGGTTATACTCAGTCACCAGGAAGACCCGGAAATAGTTTTTAGTTTTTAACAATGTATCGAGCTTAAAATTCTAAAAATAGAAAACAAAAATTTCTATTGGTAGGAAGGAAAGCTAGGAAGGCTATTGTAGAAACAGATTCCTCTGAATGAATAATTAAAGGGGAATCTGTAGTGTAGATAGAGCAGGAAATTTATAGAATAAGAATGAATGTAACTTGGTGTAATGTAAAAGCATTTCTTCTTGTGTGTGGTGTGGAAAATTACTAAGGTGAAATATTAAGAGAACATTTGCCCGCTTGAAGGCTGCCACACCTATCTGGCCCTGCCAGATGGGGGGGGGTGTGCTGCACCCAGCAACTGTGGTAATGAAATAATCTTGCCACACAAGAGGGACCCCCACCATTCTGTGGCCAGTCGATACTGATAACCTAGGATACCTGGTTATCGGAAGGATCAAACGAGGGGCAGCTTCAAACTGACTTAAAAGAGAGGGCTGAAGCAGGACGGTCATCTCACTTCTCACAATAGCTCTGGCATCAGGCCTCCGTGGAAAGAGAGATCCTCCAAGCCTGCCTCCCAAAAAACAGCAATATTAAACGCCTTGCCTAAACATTTAATGCTCTGTCTCCCGAGTACAGAGCTTTGTCTCCCAAAAACAGACATTTAACGCCTTGCATCCCGAATGCAAAGCCTCATTTCCTGAGAGTGGACATTGAAGGTCTGTCTCCCAAGAACAGACAAGATACTCTGCCTTTCAGAACGCTTTGCCATCCCGAGAGCAAAGCTTCGTCTTCGAGAGTAGAGCACTAAAAGCCTTGTCTCCCGAGACTCGGTCACCCAAAAAGCCGAGTCCAAAGGCCCTACATTCTGAGATAGACTACCACCAGGCCATAGGTCAAGGATTGATCCAGCACCCGATACCAGCCTGGAACAGAACATTGGAACAACCTTATTTCCCGAGTGCAGACTACGGGGTCAAGAGTAGAGCCTCGCTATCCAGCCCCCTAGTGTGGACCAGGAGCCCAGCCTGAAGAAATTCAAAAAGCTCCTTTTAAGCCGGGGAATACCAGGTTGTATGATGCTATTTCATGCGTGTGTGAGATGTTAAGAGAAGAGCATAGACATGTTAATACATATGTTTAGTGTGTGAAAAGTTGAGATATCTTATAGATAATTGATAAGATTAGGAAATGTTAATGGACAAGTTAAGGTTAAGAAGTGTTTTATGAAAAAGTGATAAGTTAGATTAAGGTTATGAATTGGTTTTATGTATTAGGTTTAGTAGGATTAATAATTGTGATATTGAAGTGCCTGTGTGTTGCCCATCATCAATCCCCCATGCCTACTGAGATTGTAACCCCCATTGATGCATTGGGTATTGAAGTTGCTAGTAAAGAATCATCATAAAAACAATTCTCTTGCTTGCTCTGGTCACTCATCGCTCTCTGGGGAGAAGGGCACAGAGTCCTCATAGATATCACTTGAAAAGAACCTGGAGCTGAAGTCCCCCAGCTCGTGACAGCTATTGAGAGAAAGTAGGATCTACTGTCAACATCTCCCCTCTGTTTTTGTTGCTTTGACTCCAGCATAGAACTAAAGGTAAGGAAATCCTCAACATCAGAGTGGACACAACTCTTTAGAGCCCCTTCTATGGCCTGTCTGGAAGATGATAGAAGAACTTTGGAAAGAAAAGTAGCTGGTGACAGCTGGTGGCTGCTCTATTTACTTTCACTCAGTTGTCTGTGATGTACTTAGGTGTGTGTGCACGCGCATGTGCTCCCTTGGAAGCTAGAAAAGCTTATTGTGGGTGCTGGGAATCAACCTGGGCTCGGCTCAAGTGCAGCGCATGCTCTCAGTCTGCGCCATCTCCCCAAGCCTCCATCCTGGGCAGGAGGAATAACACAAGTCAGGACTGAGAGGAGAGATCTAGTTCGTAGGCTGGTGGTGACTGGAGGAGGAGCACAGGGATCAGGGGGGGAGAGCTGAGGTTCTCTAAGACAGTAGCATCATGTGGTGCTGGTGGCCACCATCTCTGAACGGGCATACATACTGGTGTGTCAGCTCTATTAGCTGTTAGGAGACATACTTCTGTTCTCTTGGCTATCAAATAGGGCAATGATTACCAATCTAAATCTGTTGTGGTAGTGAAATAAACGGTGTGTGGTCTGTGCTGGTCCTAACACACTGAAAGGCTCCAGAAATAATAGTCCCCAGTCATAGTGTGATTGCCTTAGCCAAGGCAAGGGACTGAGTCTGTCTTGGGTCAGGTGATCTTCCCTCGCCAGTCAGCCACGACTAGAGGGTAAAGTCACTGGTATCAACAGGATTACTGAGAATTGGAGAAGGCTAGAGGATGATGAGGCCAGACTCCTGACCTGTGCCATGCGAGGCCAGGGAAGAGGAGAGAACAGTACCCTCCAGCAGACACAGGAGAGGCTGGATGCTCCCCCAAAAGCCTATCTTCGTTTCTCTTCCTCAGCTTCTGTTTAAACATAATCTCCTATATTCTGTCTTTCTGTCTGTCTGCCTGACTGTTTTCGAGACAGATGTTCTCTGTGTTACCCTGGCTGTCCTGGAACTCACTCTGTAGACCAAGCTGGTCTTGAGCTCAGAGATCCACTTGCCTTTGCCTCCAGGGTGCTGGGATTAAAGGCGTGCATCCCCACCTCCCGGCTGACTTCTTATATTTTAAGCTTTGTGTTTTTCCCCCTCCCATCTGTAAAATGTAGACGTGCTGCCGTTCCTTCAAGTCCATCCAGCTCCAAGGCAGCTGTGAAGACAGTCAATCGACATTGCCTATGGAGACTCTTGGTATAAAGGCCACACGGGTGCGTGGGATTCGGCGTGTGCTGAGGGACAGAGAAGTGAGCTGCACTGAGCTGCTGAAACGGAGGTCTCAGAGGAGAAAAGATGCCCCACCTGGGTTTATTTGGTGACATGAGGGTGATGAAAAGGTACAAGGAGAGCCTGGGAGCAAGGAGGGACAGGCGACTCGTGTAGACTCCCTGGGTGTGAGTGTAGGCTTTGGCTTCTGTCTCTTGCTGCGTGTGGTCTATTCTGTGGGCGAATGACTCTTTCTGTAAGGGCTTGGGGAGATCTGTTCTTGACTGTTTAGCTTCTTTCAACCCTGACTGTCCCAGAAGTTTACTGTACAAAGTCCTACTTTCCAAGATTAAAATGTGTGATTGGCTAAGAGTAGCTACTGGATGGAGTCTACCCTTATCACGTTTGGTCCAAGTGGGTTTAGAGAGAGGGAGACCACATCTGCCCATCAGTATTAGGTTTGCAAAGGTCACTCGGATGCATCTTCAGAGAATGCCATGTGGGCTGGGGGCACCTGAAGCTATGTGGGCTCTACGATGGCATCAGACACAATGAAGACAGTATTGAAGGATGCAACTTCGTTCTTTGGCTCATTTATTTATTCAGTGGGCACAAGTTGAACATTTGCACTGAATTGGTACCATTCTAGACCACAAGGGCCAAGGCATAAGGCGTTCAGGAAAATGAAGTTCCATTAGACTAGAGAGAGAGTTCCAACAAAACAACGTGATTACTCTCCCACTTCCTTTCACAGACGTCTGCTGTGGACGGAGAGAGAAGACAGGAGCCCAAGGTGGCTCAGCCAGCTGCACGGCCACACGGCAGTCCTTTTCAGACTTGAGCATGCATTGCAATAACGTGTGTGGGGGGGGGGGGCGCTTACCATGATGCTGACTGCGAGTCTCAGGGCAATATCTGGCTCGGGTTAATTTTCCTATCTAGGAGGTTCCTGGAGTGATAGTGATTCTGTCGATCTGAGAGCTGCACTTTGAGACTCAGGGGCGGACAAGTCCGAGTCTTCAAAGATAAAAACACGGGTCAAAGGGAAAGGATAACTGACTCAAAGTGATGGAGGCGTGACTCAGCATCAGCGTGAGTTTCGAGTATTTGCGAGACTGGTGTGCGTTGAGTGGGGAAGGGCAAGTAAGTAGGGCTCACCTTGATTATATTAAATAAGACTAAATATTAAGCAAAGAAACTTGAACTTCATTCTGTATGTATGGGGTATGGGAAAACACAGGAGGGTTTCAAGCAAGAGGATATGTTGCTATTTAAGCCCCAGAGAGAATATAGCATCTGGGTAAAGGGATGAGGTGGGGAAGCATATGACTATAGGTGTTGATGCCATTCATAGCCAGACTAGGACTAGACCGCCCTACTGAGCTGGATGGTGTCACAGTCTTTGATCTGTAGCTCTGAAAGGCTGCAATCATCTTCCAGTTCCTCATCCTTCAACATCAGTACCTGATCCTCTATACGAGGCCCTCCAGCATCTTCAATTATCGTCTTCAGGTAGTGGATGGTATCATCAGGGCAGATGGCATAAGGCTTGCTCTGGCCACTGGAATCCTTCACAAAGACCTGGATCTCAGGAGAAAATGTCTCCAGCACCCGGACGGTCACCTTAGAGAATATTCTGTAATCCGACAGGGTCTTCTGGCTGCTGAGCAGTTGCCTCTCCCCTTGTGGCTCCTGGAAGGAGATGCGCAGCTCCCCGCTGGTACCATTTATCCTCCTGATCTCTGCCTTCATCTCCCTGATGGGGCTATAGGGGTCTACCCAGAGTCTCAATGTCTCTTTTTCTCTTTGTTTCACTGTCACCTGAATGTTCCGTGCTGGCTGCAAGAGAGGTAAGAAAGAGCAAGGGCATCTGCCGTTAAGAAGGGTTTGGTTCCTACAGAGCCTCTCCCTTCTAGCTCCTGATAGAATTTACCGTCTATCACGTATAGAGTTTATCATCTATCTATGAGACAAACTGGGAGATGCCGAGCGCTGATGTTAGACAACAGGAAAGCTGCTTGGCCACCCTAGGCTCGGAGTCCCACTCAGTCCCACTGTGTTCCTCGACTTAACCCAAACCGGAGCAACAACTGGTCTCTAAATGATATTCTTCCTGCATGAAACCATGTAGGATCTTCGCCCGTTGTGGGCACACAGCAGTGTGGGCACACAGCAGTGTGGTATTTATGGAAGCCCGGGGATTGCAGCAATGTAATTTAATGTTTATGCCTGTCTTTAGGATGACTGTTCCAGTGTAGCCACTGCCATAGGGTCATAGAATGCTGACAGATTTGCTGAAAAGATGGTTTGCATCTGGAATGGTTCCTGGCAGGCCGCAGGAGATAACTAACCCGCATCAGTCACAGTTCTGGGCTGGTGGGATGTTTGAGGAGATTTAGAAGGCGCGGCCCTGTGGGGGGTTACTAGTATATCACTGGGGGCAGGTTTGGAGGTTTCAAAAGCCCCCAACAGTCTTTGCTCACTGTTTTGGCCTCCTGCTTATCATTGAAGAAGTGAGCGCCAACCCCACGCCAGCTTGCTGCCACACCTCCCTGCCATTATGGAAGACTCATCCCTGTGGACCTGTAAGTGCAAACAAACTCTCCCTTCTGTCAGTTGCCTTGGTCATGGTGTTTTATCACAACCACGGAGAGGTGACGGAAACAGGTTTCATTCTCATATTCGGTTAAGACACTCCTAGTACAGGCCCTTGAGCTGGCATGATCAATATTACCCCATGTCATGCTCAAAAGTGCCCCGATTTAGACTCCATGTCATAGGGCAACGTCTTCTGGATCTGTGTGTATGGCTAGGGAACTGTCTGGAAGAGAATTCAGTAAAGGAATAATGCATTGAAAAATAACAAGTATAATGAGAACGCACGGAGACACGGGCACATACTCCTGCATGTAGGCCCTATTTCGGTAGTGGTCACCTTTGAAAACAGAGTCTGAATTTTCCTGCAGAAGATGAAAAGTGGGTCAAGGGACGGAATTTATGCGGGTTTGGCAGGTCGGGAAAACAGCATCCTCAGCACTGGATTCTGACTTAGTGCACAGAGAGCTGTCACCTCTGGGAGCAAAGCCGTGTCAGCAGTGGGTTGTAGGAGCTTTCATTTTTAAAGAAACATTTAACATTTACTATTTAAATAGCAAAAAGCCTACATTGATAACCCACCAAAGGGGCAAGGATTACTGTAGGGAGAGCCAATGGGCGTGAGTATCTCCATATTGACTACAGGACAGGGCAGGTTGCCTGCCCTTCTTACAGGTCAAAGACCTGAGGCCTAGACGTCTATAGAGGAGAAGTAGGCTGTGACACCTAAATGTGTTGCCTGTCCTGGGTGCTGAGAGACGAGCTGCAGGTACTCCCTGTGAGTGCCGATCATGAGACTATACCGTACCCGTACATCCCAGCTCCCTCTGGGGTCTTGGGTCCAGCAACAGGCCTGCCTCAGGCAGTAGGAAGCTTCTCTGGCCACCAGGTCCCATCCATTTCTACTTCCTAAGTTGTTGGTGGGGTCAGCTGGGTCTAGGATGATGGGCCTGGGGGAGAGAATGGAAGCAGGTCTGTGTTAAGGTCAGGATGCTGGCCTCTGGCACTCGTGTCTGTGAAATCATAAAGAACGTTATTGTTAAGTTGGGAGCGTAGATCCCAGACCCCAGCCCCTTGCATCTATCCTAGCCCCCAGGCCTGAGAGTTGTATTGGTTCTGACTCCAAATCCCAGCATGCCAGGTCCTGACCACTCCCCAGGTTGGGACCACTCCCACAGTGTATTTATTTGAGCTCCCAAAGGAGAAACACGTGGTCCTTTTTCCTTCCTCCTGGTGGTTGCCTGTGGCCTCTGGTCCATCTACCCGAGAGCACCTGGATATTTCTTAATTTGGCTTGATTGGGATTTTGCGTCTGCAGAGAGCTTGCATTAGGAAAAATTCCTAACAATTATAATGGTAAATTGTCATGTGATATTTAAGCTCCCTAAAAAGCTGACTCCAGAGCCACAACACCCACAATTTTAAACCCAAATGTGTGTCTCAAAGTGTGCTTCCAAGACTCTTTGTCTTGGGTCCAGCTGTTCCCCACTCCCCACCTGCCACTCTGTGACGGGCAAAGGGAAAAGAAGCAACAACAGATTGCTTTTATTCTTGGACCTTGAGAACAGCTGGAAGGGGAACCATTTCCGCCCAGAGGCAATGGTTTATCTCTTGCTACTGTGGGGACAGAAAGCTGAAGTGGGAGGCTAACCAGTGGAGAGAAAGATCAGTTGGGAACTCCTGATGCCCCCTCACTGGTTACATGTGTGGGTGTTGCCTTTGCTCCCTCCTGCTCAGGCTACTCCAGTCATCTGCTAGTGGCTGCTTCCCTTTATGGCTAGAGCCACTGTGACCTTGAAGGGATAAACCAGAACTGACTGTAAAGCCTGGGAAAGGCAGGATTGAACAACTCACAGAAAGAGACCTTGGCAACACAGCCACACTTGAAGTTTACCTTTTAATGTTTTCAACTGCAAAAGCCACTTGAGTCCTTTTGTTTTTTCCGAGCCACTTCAGTCAGGGCTTCTACTCCTTAAAGCCATAAATAACATGGTTGAGACACTCACCGGTCTCCTCTCAGCTGTGCTTTGAGAAAGTCTCTGACGGTCTGGTTTTGGAAATCATAGTACTTAGTCCAGTATACGCAGATGTTCTGGTAGTCTCTGAGGAGCTTCATCACGGCTACAAACCCTTCATCCAAATCGAAGCTTTCGCTGCTGTCTGTACCCATTTCCCAGGCGTAGATGGTCAGTAGCTCCAGTGAATATTTTGGGGGCAATGTTACTCCTCTATTTTTACGTCTCAGGTACTGGAAAGGGGGGGGGCAAAATATGAAGAAAGGTGGTGGAGGAGGGAGGGAGGAGGGAGAAGGCAGGAAGGAGAGAGGGAGGGAGGGAGGGAGGGAGGGAAAGCAAGAGAGAGAGAGAGAGAGAGAATGTTCTTGATGCTCTAAGAACTTTTGGGTTCCTCTGTTGCTTTATGTGACACAGCCATGAAATGGTGGGACCTAGGGAGACCATCTGCATATCGATCCATGTTTTTGAGTTAGAATGGAGAAGGCAATGTTACCACATAGTAAATATAGGAAATAACTGGAAAAATCTAAAACATACAGACATCTCAAGACAGAATAAAATGAAAGAAGAAAGGAAAATAATGTCATCAAATGTTTAATTCCTCCTAAATTAATTAAGAAAATTCATGGCACTCTTTATTTGTTTATATATCCTTGGAGAATTCCATAGCTATATACAATATTTTTTGATCATATCCACCTTGGGTACCCTTTCAACTTCTCACCCCCCTCAGATCTTCCTCCTCCTCTTTCCTTCTTTTTATTTTCTTTATAACCCATGATGTTCAGTCGGAGCGGCCCTTGTGTGCATGGATGTGGGGCTGTCCACCAGCCACATCCCTGAGAAGAGAACTAGCTCTCCCTCCCCTGGCAGCCATCCACAGTCAGAAGCTCTCAGCTCTTCCCCACTGATGCGCACCCGGATGCTGACTGGCTCAGTCTTGCTCTGATATCATGCAGACAGCAGACAGTGAGCACCTGAGCTCAGGGAGTCTGTCATGTCCAGGAGACACCATTTCACAGCCATCCCTCTGATCTCCAGCTCAGACCCCTGCCTCCTCGTCCAGTGTTTCCTCAGCCATGTAGACAGGGAGGATAGAAATGTCCCATGTGGGGCTGGGTACTCCCCACTGCCATTTGTTCCCCGCACTGAGCCTGTGGCAGCTGCTGTGTCCTGGGGAAAAGGGATGCTCCACCGGCAGCAGAGAGTTGCACTGTTCCCTGAGTTTAATGACAAGTGTTTAGAAGACAATTTGATGCCATGTTTATTGAATAGAACAACAAGAGTAGATTCTATTTAAAATCCAGGTGATTTTTGAGACAGAGTCTTGCTGTGTAGTCTAGGCTAGCCTGAAACTTGCAATTCTTCTGCTTCAGCCTCCTATGTGCTGGAACTGCAGGTGTGCACAGTGTGCCTGGCCCCCAGTGATTTTTCTCTTGTATGAGTACTGTATGTATGTGTAGGGGGTGTGATGGCCACACATGTGGAGGTCACAGGCCAACCTTGGATGTCAGTCCTCACTTTCACCTGCTAACAAAAACAGTAGCTTTTGGAATAAGAATAAAGGATAGCCAAGGGTTAGGGATGGAGCTTAGAGGCTGACTATCATTTATTCAGTGAGAAAAGGAGACACAATTCAAAATGTGATATACAGCTTATTAGTCATTTGGAAGAAAATAAAAGCATTGCCAAAGTCATGTCATATACAAGAAGTTCAGCCAGGCGGTGGTTGCAGGGAGGCAGAGGTAGGCAGATCTCTGTGAGTTTGAGGCTAGCCTGGTTAAAGAGCGAATTCTAGGACAGGCTCTAAAGCTATACAGAGAAACCCTGTCTCAAAAACACCCCCAAAATTATAAAAAAAAAAATAAGTGGCTATAAGGCTATAAAGTCACATACTCTCTCTCTCTCTCTCTCTCTCTCTCTCTCTCTCTCTCTCTCACACACACACACACACACGTTCAGTTGGAGTTGCCATTATGAGCACGGGTGTAGCATATCACCACACTGATATGCACACATGCACAAAAAAAGTTAATGCATTTTTATGCTGTTTGAATTTTTTATGATGGGTCCATTGCAATAACTACCTCTCTCTCTCTCTCTCTCTCT
>NW_026068072.1:91488-297069 GCF_014885135.2 Alexandromys fortis
ATATATTTCCTATGGAGAGAAAGGGAGAGAGGGATGGTTCAGATAAGTAACCAAAATCTATCATACGAGGTCAGAAATATTCATCTGCAGAAATCTGAGCCAGGGAGTGGGCTTGGTGGGTAAAGTATTTTCCATGCAAGGGTAGGGACCAGAGTCCAGATCCCCAGAAGCAACATAAATGCTCGGTGGATGTTGCAGCATGCCTATAATCTCAGTACTTGCGAGGCAGAGACAGGGGCTTCCTGAAGCAAGCTAGTTAGTAGTCAAGCCTAGGGCCAAGTGAAAGACTGTGTCCCAGTATTTATGGAGGAGGTCAAGGAGACTTGAGACTCCTGACATCACCTGAGGCCTATATACACATACATATGCACACACATGCAACACACGCATGCACACATATGCGCACACACATACATAAACACACACGTACACACATATGTGCACACACATACACAAACACACACAGGCAGGCATGCACACATATGCACATACACACACATAAACACACAGATATACAGATGCATGCATGCATTCAAGTGCACACACACACACAAACTTCACACACAGTACACATAATTTGCAGAAAAGGAAATCACTGTTCTTAAATTATATGTAAATGTGTGTCTGTGATTGGGTATGTGCATGTGAGTGCAGTGCCTTTGGGGACCAGAAGGGGGCACTGGATTTCCTGTAGCTGGAGTTAGGTAGTTGTAAGCTGCCCAGTGCAGGTGTTGGGAATTGAACTTGGGTCTGGTGCTAGAGCAGTGCATGCTCTCAACTGGTGAGCCATCTCTCCAGTCCACTGTGTTCTTAGAGTTGGCCTACTTAGAGCCAGCAGGTGGATGGTAAATCTATGAAATCATGTGCAGCACAGATGGGAAATACCTGCAATTCATGCAGTCTTACAGTTGAGGAGGAAATGACAACGTAAAATGTGCACATGACATAAACAGATGGTGCTCTCACATTCCACGCCAAAGGTCAACAAACGCCGTGTTTGTTTAAAGGGTGGACCACAAAAGCAGTGAGCTAGCATGATTCCGCTTACCTAGTCTTTTAGTGTGAGCAGTGCGAATACAGACAAAAAATAAACGCGGAAAGGCAGTCACTGCATCATTATTGGTTTGCCCTGGGACTGTGTGTGAATTTCAGTGTCTTCCTTATGCATTCTTAGACATTGTTTTTATAATGAGCCTTTTGCGATATGCAGATAACCAGAAAGAATGCTGTTACGAAGCTGTCTGTGACTGCCAAAGAGCACACATTCTAGGGTCAAGCACACTTTTCAAACCTCAGTTCTACTTTCAGCTCAGTTTCCTCATCTCCAAAATGAGGGTAAGGACACACCCACTAGGAGTTAGCTAGAAAGACTGGATGGGCCTAGATCATGGTGTAAACAGAGGCTACTTTTTCATTTCCTGGCTGCCCAGACCCGAATAATCACACAGAAACTGTATTAATTGGGTATATTTCTAGCTAGCTCTTACATCTTAAATTAACCCATTTCTAGTCTGTGTATCACTATGAGGCTGCACCCTACCAGTAAGGTTCCGGCATCTGTGTCCTTGACTCCACCTATTCTCTCTCTCTCTATAGCTCTGCTCAGATTTCTGCCTGGCTTTACTCTGCTAAGCCACTGGCTGAAACGGCTTTATTTATCAACCAATAAAGGCAACACATATACAGAAGGACATCCCACATCATCATGGGACATAGTACTTCATAGTGGTCTCTTTATTATTGTTATCAAAATGCTACATATCTGTGTGTTCTTACTAGCAAGCATTTAGCTGCCCTTGGGGAAGGTGTCACTGGAAGGAGGAGGCTCTAAGCAAGACACCAACACCGTTGCAGCAATAATGCCTGGCTCTGATACTGTCCAGGGCACTGCAGGTCATGAGCAGACTCCATTTATCCTGCCTCTTACCCACTTTTCTCATCCCCGCTCCATCTCTCTTGGTGGTGCTGAGGACTGAACCCAGGGCCTTGTTAATCCCAAGCAAGCTCCCAGCCAACAAAAACATCCCCAGCCCTGTATTTTTTTCCCACTCCTTAAAAAGTGCCCGACTGTACCCACTCTCCCCTCCCTATTCTCCCAGCCCTTACCTGCATGTACCAGAACTTCACCAGCCGGAGGAGGTTCTTCAGTTTAACCGGGCGGCTTTTCACAAAATGTCGCTGCAACTCTGTGAAGCTGGGCGAGAACTCGCCAGGGTAGCCCCTACTCTTTATTAGCTCTTCATAGATTTCTGGGTCTGGTTTCACGTCTCGGGAAAGGTTTCCTGGGAGGAGAAAGTTACCTGGTGAAGAAACTGCAGCTCTTGAGATGGGGAAGACAGGAAAGCCTCCCTTCCTCCCCTCCTTCACCCCCTCCAATCCTTCCCCCGCCCCTTCATTCCTTCCCCCATCCCTCCCTTTCTTCCTCCACCCCCTTTGACTCTTCCTCTGTCCCTCCCTCCCCTCCTTAACAGGCTTCAAACCTCCCTCTCTCCCTCTCCTCTTTCATTCCTCTCCATCCCTCCCTCCCTCCTCCCTTTCTTCCCTCCCTTCTGTCCTTGCTTGACAGGGTCTCTCTGTGTATCCCAGGCTGCCACTGGGCTTATGACCCACTTGCCCTGGCTTCCTGAGCAAGGGGATCACAGTCAGTCTCGTAGAATCCTCAGATCACCTCTGTAAAGAAGGGAATTTAAAGGCAACCATGGGAAATTGCCACTTTTGTAACTCACTTGTGGGCAGATCTGTCAGTTCCCACGATTCTCCTTAACAACATTATCACACACACAAAGTATGAAATGCTAAGGGACGAGAGCCTTGTTTTAAAGATGATTTGATCAGGCTGATTTCAGAATGACTTAGAAGGTCGTTTGACCTGGTGCTTCCCAGAGGGTGGGTAGGAATTCATTTCGATGAATCCCCTTTCCCTGTGCAACACTGGGACATGGGAACCCATGTATTTATGGAGGGACATACATCTTCATGGTATATGCCCAGTCCCACCACCCCACTAAAGAGCACACTCTATAATTTTTCCTTTCTCTGCCCTCTCCCAGAAAGAGGAGACCCCAGAACCATTTCTCTGAAGTTGACCCACTGTAGTAGTATGGTGGCTTTTTTTTTTTGACGTTTTGCTCTTTTGGGGTGCCTGCCACCCAGCTCCCAAATAAATCACACGGAGGCTTATTCTTTGTTATAAACATATGGACTTAGCGTGGCTTGTTTCTTGCCAGCTTTTCTTAACTTATATTGTCCCATCTACCTTTCGCTTCTGGGCTTATGGCTTCTGTAAATCTCACTCTTTCTTACCCCGTGGGTTGCCGTGCAGCTGCATGGCTGGGCTCCGATGTTCTCCTCCTCCTCTGGTTCCCCTTCCCAAGTTTCTCCCTGTATTTGCTCTCTCTGGCTACCAGCTCCACCTATCCTTTCTCCCGCCGTGCTATTGGCCTTTCAGAGCTTTATCAATCAGGTGTTCTAGACAGGCAAAGTACCACGGCTTCACAGAGTTAAACAAATAAAACCTAAAAAAAAAAGTAACACACCCTAACATAATATTCCCCAACAACCCACCGCTGGATTTACCCAAAACATCATAAGCCGGGAGAACATCCATCGGAATGATGTCGTCACTCTTCCTGGACTGGACCTTTAAGGTCAGGGAGCGAGGGATCCGATTTCCCTCTCTGTGTTTAACCACAGTGATGTTGTAGGCCAGGCTTTTCCTGCAGTGAAGCAGCTTGCTCTCAATGAAGTTGATGATGGATTCTCGGTTTCTCGCCTGATGTTTGAAACTGGAGAAGCAGCTCAGGAATAGAACCACGTCCTGGTCAGATCTGTGGTTCAGCGTTGTCCCCTTTCCCGAGGAGCCTCCCTGTGAATGAGACACTGCTAAATTGACCTATCCTGAGTTTTGGTGTTTGGAGGTTGAGAGGTAATGGTAAGTTCCCTACACAACCCTTAAAAGAAGTCACTGGGCCGGTGGCAGTGGTACAAGTCTTTTACCCCAGCACTCAGGAAACAGAGGCAGGTGGGTCTACATCAGTCTGAGGTCAGTCGGGTCTACAGAATGAGTTCCAGGACAGTCAAAGCTAAGCAGAGAAACCCTGTCTCAAAAAAGCATACACAAAAGAAAAGCCATCTGTCCCCCTTATGGAGACCTTTGCTTTGGCATCCCTAGTCCCAAACTGAGATTTCCAAGTGTTCTGAAACCTCAAACTTAAAAAAAAAAAACAAATCAACACCTTTTATGTGTATTTTTTTTTTTTTGCCTCACATGTGTGCTTGTTGTCCCCAGAGGCCAGAAGAGGGTGTGGGTCCTTTGGAACTAGAGTTATAGGTGGTTGGAAACCATCATACGAGGCAAACAGCGTATCAATGTCAGAGCTATATCCCCAGCCCCAAACAAATAACTGTTATAAAGCTATAGTGAAACTCAATACTGTGTTTCAAAACAAGATGAGAGGGCACGAATCTCAGTGCCTCCATCTTCCCCTAGACAGTGCCTCACTAGGTAGCCAAGACAGGCCTGACAGTTAACCTGGTAATCCTCCTGCTTCAACCTCCCGAGTGCTGGGGTTACAGGTGGGGGCTGCCACACCCATCTCTGTCAGGTCCCAGAAGCAAAGAGGTTGATGGAGCACTAGACCTGGTAGCTGCCAGCCACGTCAGAGGTTTGGAGGCCAGAACACAAAAGGATGCGTTGTAGCTTTTCAGGCAGCTGTAGCAGCTTCAGTTTAGATCTCGAAAGCCATTTTGCTGACAGCTCTCACTAATCTTTGATGTCAACTGTCTGTTTAGGTTCTTCATAGACCAAAGTACTTTCTAACCTCTGCGGCCATGCACGGCTCAGGGCTCCCAGATAACTTACTCCAGTTAAGGTAAGATGTCTTTCATTTTAGCAAATTGAAGACCACCCACATTTCTGATCCAAACAATCTTGAAAGTTTGTGCTTTTTTTTTTTTTTTTTTTTTTTTTTTTTTTTTCAGAAAGGACTTTCTAAGAAGATGCTGCATTACTTCTCCGGGCCCCTGGAGTCCCATTGAGTCTACCACACACTGAGTCTACCACGCACTGTCTTTCTAGGTAGTCTCTAATAGAACCAATGGCACCAACGTAGGAGAACAATAGGTTTCCTTTACGATCTCAGAGGTCAAGTCGTATTTCTTAAGCACACACACATTTCATGCAAACTGGTGACTGCGCCATTCAGAATCCCGAATTCTCACTGCCACCTTTGTCCTTCAGCTTTGCAGACTAATTTTATGCACAAAACCCTTTTATATGCTTTATCCATTTATTGCTTATGATAAACACAACTAAAGGAGGAGACTGAGGCTCAAGGGGGTGATGTGTCACATCTCCCAAGGTCACTAACCCTGTTATGATGGTTCTGTCTCTTTTTTTTTTTTTTTTTTTGGTTTTTCGAGACAAGGTTTCTCTGTAGCTTTGGTGCCTGTCCCGGAACTAGCTCTTGTAGACCAGGCTGGCCTCGAACTCACAGAGATCCGCCTGCCTCTGCCTCCCGAGTGCTGGGATTAAAGGCGTGCGCCACCACCACCCGGCTGGTTCTGTCTCTTTAAGAGACAAGCCACGCCCACTCCCTGCCTACAGCCTCAGACCCCGACCTTCCCTCTTCCTGTCCCCTCTCTGGGAGAGGCAGTTTCTGCCCCCCCTCCTCTTCTCCTCTCTCTTTCTTTTCCCCCTCCCCCTTTTTCTTCCCCTCCAAAACCCATCTAATAAATATCTAACTTAACTTTACTCTGTACTGTTAAATCCATCCATCCCCCCTCCCTCCCCCGCACATGGGGCCTGCAGCGTGGTTTCGTGCACCGTCCCTGCTTGGACCCCGGCAGCTTGTAGCAAACCCATCTGCATGGTGTGCCTATGTGCCTATGTATCTGTCCCTTGCTTACACCCCCCACCCCCACCTCCCCCGCCCCCGCCCAGGGGACCAGCCACCTTGGTTTGTGAAGACCCGCAGCAAATCCATAACAAACCCCACAGGGCAGAGATGGGATTTGAACCCAGGACCGTTTGTGCTCACCTTTACCACCTTAAGCACCTTGATTTCTTGGCCCAGAAGAGACGCACCATGGAAGCATTGGTCCCGAAGGAACCCCGCAATTCTATCCCAGGCATCCTGCCCTTCCTCTTTCCAGTCCCTCTCGGGCTGCAGGCAGTGTTCTAGGAAGTAGTCCAGCCTGTCCCCAGGAGTCTCGTACAGGTCGGGGATTGGATCCATCACTGCAGGATCAACCTGTCCCTTGGAGTGAATCTTCTGTGCTTTTGCTCAGGGAGAAGTTTCCAGCCCTCCCCCAGATAAACGCTGGGGAAGGAGCTGCAGCATGGAGAGACAGGTCTTAGCTTCCAGGGTGGAGAAGGGCAGAACTCCGGGATGTCTCCGCCCTCCGCTCTGCTTCTGGGGAAAGGAAACCAGGCTTTCTGCAGAATGGAAAGTGAAACTGCTGGGAGAAACAGTTTCCTTTCTTCTAGGACGGGTGAACAGTTGCCAAGGAAGGCCCAGGAGTCTCCCTAGCAGGCTCTGTGTGAGCACCGGATGTGTCTTCTCAGCAGGCCCAGTGGCAGCGGCTGGCTAGATAACCGCATCTGCCCGGTGATCTGGCAAACTCCTTTATTTCAATCTTAAATACTGAAAGTGTCTGGAGCCAGAGACATAGTTACACATAGTTAGACTGAGGGTCATTACACAGCACCCACACTCCCAAGTTCCTAACGACTGTCCTCAGCCTGCCTCCCCAAGGCTGCTCACCAGTGTGACAAATCTCAGCCAAGGTCACATCAAGTCTTGAGGGCCCGACTGTCCAGCTGCAGGGCAGATCAAGGTGGCATCTCTCCGATGTCCCCAGCTGTCCTGAAGATGTGAACAACAATACTCTTGGTTCCTGCTTAGAGACCATCAAGTGGGCAATGTGAGGTTCTCCTCTTATGCAGACCTGGGTCTGGCTATCTTGAGTGAGCCGTGTCACTGGGTTCTGGTTATCAAGTGCAGCCTTGGATATAGTGGGGGCTCCTGGCTGAGCTATTTTTTCATGTCTAAAGGGCATCATTTTTGGGGGGTATACTCATCACAAGTAGTAACCCTCATATCATATCACACAGTAAATGTAAATTTATACATACTGTCTTAGCTAGGGTTTCTATTTCTGCAACAAAATACCATGATGAAAAAGGCAACTTGGAGAGGAAAGGTTTTACTTCACCTTCCAGACTGTCCAGAGTGCAGGGAAGTCAGGGCAAGAACACAAGTCAGGCACTGGAGACAGGAGCTGGATGAAGGCCGTGGATAAGTGAGGGCTGCCTATTGGTTTGCTCCTCATGGTTTGTCCAGTCTGCTTCCCGTTCCCTCCAGGACCACCTGCCCAGGGGTGACAGCACCTGCAATGGACTGGGCCCTCCCACAGTAATCATTAAAAAATGCCCCACAGACTTGCCTGTGGGCCCGTTTATGGAGGCATTTTCTCAACTGAGATACTCTCTCCTCAGGTGACTGTAGCTTTTCTTAAGATGGGGGAATACTTGAAGTATTAACATTGATGCTATAAAGGGTTTACTAATAAACATGCTTATGAAATATGAATTACACAAAGTAGATCTTAGCAACAGGAACACTGCCTCCACTGTGACTAGGACATATGTAGTTTAATGAACAGGCTTGTCCTTCACTTTATTAGCTCCAGGGGAGTGAGTTAGAGCCTTTCCTCGGGTAGTGTGTCCAGTGATTTCCGGGTCCTAGTTTCCCTGATAAGATTTTAAGACAGCCATGTGCCCCTACTCTCTCAATTCCCCCCACCCAATAAATGTATAGGTCGGCTCCCTTTCCACCCCCGGGAATAAGTCATCCGTCAGTCTGTGCTAGATGAGAGGAACTGACTGTTGGCCCGGAGTCTGTCTCTGCCAGGAGCCACAATCATCCTACTCTCTCAAAACGGAGTCTCCAAGGGGAAGGCACACCCTGAAAACCATCATTAGACAATAGGAGTGAGGTAGAGTAGTGATCGCAATAGAGAGTGCAGGGAAACCACTTATTGGACCACTCTGTGGGTAGAGAGATCAAACTGCCAAGGCTGGGGAGGGAGGGGCAGAGAGCATAGAAAAGGGCAGAAGAAGCCTTGCTAGATTTAAAGGGACAGGCTGAAGTCTGTGTGTATGAGATAGTGTGAAAAACTTTCTGCTATCTTCTAAGTTCTCAGCCTAAGAACCAGTTAATCCTAATCTATTAACCTTCTAGTATGACTAGCAGTCCCTCTCTGACTAATTGCTAAATATATCTGTTTTCTCGCAATTAGTGACTTTCATTGTAATCTCTGAAACATATTTCATGATGGCTGCCTAGTTACCCATTGACATTAGCACTCACTCCCCTCTTTAGGGTCTCTGCTCACCAACCCAAGGGTCAGGGCAAGGTTGTAAAAATTCCTTTGCCCAGACCTAATGCTCGGTGCCCTTACTATAAAAGATGGGTTCAGAAACTAGTTGGGGCCACAGCCTAACAAATACCATCTCTGGCTATGGTCTCAGCTAGCTGATAAGCTTCTGTGCCCCATGGTGTTTATTTTTTATTTTTTTATTTTTAAGTTTGCTTCTGGTTTTCCTAGGATCTGATTTCTGGAATAAAGTTTGCTTCTGGTTTATTAGACTGGATGGTGTTCTCATCTTTGCGCAACCCCCCTGGCCCCAACACATGCGACTGTGTGACAATTAGGAGTAAGGGTTGCCATGTGAGCAAGAATCTGCTGTACTTGCTTTCTGAATCTTGGTTACCTTGCTGAAGAAAACGACTTACAGTTCTGTTAAATATTTTCTTGAACCGACAAACCTCTCCACCTATGCAATAAGTCAATCAGACCAAATCAAACCAAATTAAAAGATTGCACAAGTTTAATGAATGCCAACACTCCCAGGTGCTCCCCCAGGAAAAGCATGGGGTGGGGGTGGGGAGGAGAATCTAAATGACCACCAGAGAGGGAGAAGGGGAAACAACAAGTTCCATTGGGGGGGGGCAGCTTAAACAGCCTGTGGGTGATGGTGGGTGTGGTGCTGTTCCTGGCAACACCAATCTACTTCAAGAGGAAGATGGGCATTGAAGAGGCTCCTTATGGAGTTTGATAGCCATTTGGGCAAGAAACTGCTCTTGCCTGGGCTGTTGCATAAACTGGACACAGAGAACCCACAGAGAGAGGACTGCTGAACTTGCCTAAAGGTGAGATGATCTTTCGGGGTTCCTGATTCATGAAAGAGTCTGCGAGACATTCTGCAGGATACAGCAGAAAGTGACTGAACTGTCTTTGAATTTTCCTGCTTCATGGAAATGTCTGCTGGACACTATTGGCCTGAAGGCCGAAGACGGATGCCCCAACAGTACAAAAGAACTTTGGGTGACTGTCCAGGCAGCGAGACGTCTCTGTCATTTCTAGAGTTTGAAGTTTCTTAGTTCTTGTTTGCTTAGGTAATATTATATCCTTCTGGAGTCTTTGATGGAGTTGAAGAATGGATAGTTTTATAGTTATAGTTTTCCTTAGTTATGATAAAAGATAAAGTAGATATAAATATTATAACTGTAATTCTTACTTGATAACTGTTTTGTTATATGTAATTTTACTATGTTAAAATGAAAGCCTTTTTTGTTTAAACAGAAAAAGGGGAAATTATGTGGGAGTGATTTCTTTCTAATCTGTTGCTTTCATTGGTTATGTAATAAAGAAACTGCTTGGTCTCTGATAGGGTAGAATTTAGATAGGCAGAGTAAACAGAACAGAATGCTGGGAGAAAGAAGCTGAGTCAAGAGTCGCCATGATTCTCCCACTCCAGACAGCCACAGATTAAGATCTTCCCTGGTAAGCCACCTCGTGGGCTACACAAATTATTAGAAATGGGTTAGATCAATATGTAAGAGCTAGCCAATAAGAGGCTGGAACTAATGGGCCAAGCAGTGTTTAAATGAATACAGTTTCTGTGTAATTATTTCGGGTATAAAGCTAGCCATGCGGGCGGCCGGGTGCCGGGGATGCAGCCCGCCGCTCCCTATTACAACACACTGAATGGTTTCCTGGCATTCCCTTCTGCCTTGCTTGATTCAGGAGAACTGCGAAGTCATTTGTATCCAGTTTCCTCTACAAATAAAGATGACTTCTTATTCTTGGCTTTCCGGTGCTGTGATGAAACACTGACAAACACCAGCATGGGGGAGGAAAGGGTTTATTTGGCTCACAGGTACAGCCTGTCACCAAGGGAAACCAAGGCAGGAGCTGGAGGCAGGACTCCGGGGAGGAGCTGAAGAAGCCATGGCCCAATGCTACACACTGGCTTTCTCTAGACCTGTCCCTCCTACAGTAATTAGAAATAAGAAAACACCCCACAAACATGCCTATAGTCAACTTATAGAAACAATCCCTCAACTGAGGCTCCTTCTCGCAATTTTTCAAATTGACATTAAAGCCAGCCATTACACATCTCCTCTGGCATAGTTCCAATTTTTTTCTTGGCATTTGTTTGGGGAAGTTTGAGTAGGTATTCCTGGCCATCGGTGTCCCGGTTTTATCCCAGTTGGTGTTTTCTGAAGCTCTTGGAATGAGTTTCAGAGTACCTCAAGCAAACCTCGCAGCGGTGACTACCTTAGAACGTGCTTAGGCCTTTTCCTTTCTTCCATCTGTCGCCTTTCCAAACAGGCTACAGCATTTTAAATTCTCTCCCAATTATTGAATATAATTTCTTTTGTTCTCTTTAGTAGTTTTCTTTCACTTATTACTTCCAGAAGATTCCACCGACATGTTTTACGCCTACGCCTTCTCCATGCTCTACTCTGCTGATTAGCCCAGGTGAGAGTTTTCATTCCTCTTAGTGTTTCCATTGTTCACACCCCATTTTGATCCAGTTCCTATCTCCCTGTTCACATTAGTCTTCAGGGTTTTTTTTTTTTTCTGTCTGCCTTTCCAAAACTAAATAGAGTATTCTAAGTATTCTAAAGTTTTTCGTTATTAAAAGGGAACTTACAGATCACAGCGAGGAAATAGGAATGGGGTCCACTACCCAGCTGTGGCTCACGGGAAGAAGAGACCAAGGAGGGTGGGACCGCAGCTATTTGATACCCAAGTCACGCCCCAACCGGGTCCAGCCTCTTAAAGGCCATTGACTGAAGGAGGTTCCCGACCAGACGTGGCACGGGCAGAAGCGGGAACTTGGGGAGGAGAGTCTCATCAGTGGACATATTTCTGGGTTCCAAGGCTGAGTGCTGCAGGGGTGTTCTCGGTGCTGTGTTAGCTTTCCCGTCAGGCCGGTGTTATCAGCCCATGGAGTCAGGAGATTCTCAGCCCTTCACCTGTCACTTGGCGCCAGGCCTCCTGCTCATTGTCGGACCTTCTTTTTTTGATGAATTCTATTCCTCTGGAACCACGAGCCAAAATGAACCCTGTAAGTTGCTTTGATCATGGTGACAAATACGGAAGTTGGTATCAGAGTGGGCTGCTGCTGTGAGGAACCTGGCCCTGGTTTTCTTTTTCCTTTTTTTTGGCTTTTTAGAATTGTGGGTTATTTTGGAACTTTGAACTAGTGGGCTGTCCTAGCAGGCATCTGGAAGGCTGCAGTACTTGGAGTGATGTGTACTGTAGAAACTTGACCCCAGAGGTTTCCAAGGGAAGCAGGGATTTTAAACAGCAACTTGGCTCAGGGTCATTTGTGAGATATTTTGGCAAAGAATATGGCTGCTCATGCCCCGAGACTGTCATAGGAAGTACATATGCAGATCAATGGTGAAAAAGAACGCCTGGGGCAGAAATCAATACAAAATGTACACCTTGGAAATGCGCACTAGGAAACTTAATGTAACTTTACGTTGTCAAGGCTTGTGCTAAAAAGAGAGGTGTGTGTATACGTGTGTGTATGCACGTGTGTGTGTATGCGCATGTGAGAGTGTATACATGTGTGCGTGTGTGCATGCCTGTGTGTGTGTTTGTCCCATTGCCTCTGCTCCTCTAGAAACTTCGATCAGTGCACGCTTGTCTCCTGTCATGCTCTGTGATGGCCACAGGGAGGACAATGAGCAGAAAAGCTGCTCTTTGGGCAGTCAGCAGAGACGGGGGTGGGGGTGGGGTGGGGGGGTGGGTAGTGGTGTATGACAGGTATGACAGGCAGGAGAGGCTGAGCTGCAGCGGTAACTCTGAACCCAGCACTGGGGTGGTGCCACCATGGAAGGTGCAGCCCAGGGACCATGCATTTTCACTGCCTAGGTATTCCAGGTGAGAGTGACTGTCTTAGTTACTCTTCCTGTTGCCGTGATACAATACACCAACTAAAGCAACAGAAGGAAGGAAAGGCTTACTCTGAATCACAGTTTTATGTGGCAGGATGGTCAGGGCACTGGGAGCTTGAGATAGAGGCTCACAAGCATCGACAGGGAGCAGGTGCTGACTACTGAGTCTTGCTTTCTCCTTTATATGGATTTTAGGACCTCAGCCCAAGGAAGGATGCCATCCACCCTTAGGGTGGGGCTTTTCCACTTCATTTAACCCAATCCAAACTGTCCCAGATAATCCGGAGGCTGGTGTAATCCAGATAAACCCTGAGAGCCATGCTTGAAGGCCTGTCTGTGTGATCCTGTCAAACTGAAAATCAGGGTTAACCAGCTCAGAGATTTTTGAGGGTTACATTCTTTCCATTGCAGCAACATGGGGTCTCTTTTAGGAAGCCCAAGGAATGCAAATGGAGACCAGGTCATTACTCCTCGCTTTCCTTGAGGCCTTGAATTGTGGTGGCCTGGAATGAGATCAGGCTGGACCCTCCACTGCAGAGGTAAGGGACCTCGGGTTGAGCTGTGTGTGCTCCTAATGAGCAGAATTCACATGGGCCTGGCATTCTGGGTAAAGCTGCCTTCGAAACTCTCAGACCAGAGGCTTTTGATAGAGCCCAAGGCCCAGGCAAGAAGTAACAGGCCTCCACTGATGACGGAGCCTGAATGTTAACTGTGCACCTCTACTGCCCTCAGGGTCCCTTCTCATGGTCCTGTGGTCTCCCCGGATCAGCCATCCCTGTACCTTTATAATTCAAACCTGCAAACACAGTCTTCTCTGGACAGACTTGAAGGTTGCAGGCTGGAACTTCCCACTCTACAACTAAAGTGGATTCAAGATGGTTGAATTGGCTGGGATTGTGAGCTGGGAAATAGCTGCCCCCCATGACAAAGCTGCAGATGACAGTAAGGACCCACAGAACAGAGCCCTGGGTTACAGGCGAGCATGCTAAGCAATTAGTCATGCAGTGTCACTGGGCATTAGACTGGCGCAGGGGCAGCAAGGGAAGCCAGGGCACCCTAAGCACGCTCCGAGCCACAGAGCCCTTTTGGCAGGTCCTTGTCCCCTCCAGCATAGACATCGAAGGCAGCAGTAGATAGCGAAGGTTGGAGCTTCAGTGTGTAGAAATGGCCCCTGACTCTCTTTAGGCTTTCCTTAGACCCAGCAGTATGCAGTCCATGTCTGGGACAAATATTTGACATGTATGATCAAATTTGAAGTGCCAGGCTTGTATAGAGAGAACACATTGCCCAGGCCCATGTCACAGATTCCTGAGGAAACCCTCAGGTTGCTGGAGTGAGAGGTCAGAGGAACCGGAGCACCCGAAGGCTGCAGATCTTCCCTCTGGGCCTTGGAGGTCTCTGATCCCCTGAGAGGGTGGAGGGGGGCTCCCTGAGGGCCCCCAAGCTAGAGAGCAGGACTGGTCCCTTCTTCCCTGATCCAGCTCCAGAGCTGTCAGCACCACTCAGGGGCAGTGCACCCCACAGAGGGGCAGCTGCTGGCTGAGGAGCTCCTGCAGGAGGCAGCAGCCTTGGGGACAGTGCCTGGGTGTCCTCCTGCCCTTACCCCGAGAACCCGCTGCAGGGGTAGGGGACACTGACACCAAGACAGTGGACACCACTCAGAGATGCTGAGGCAGCTGAGCTGTGGACCAGGGCAGGCTGGGAAGGAAACTTCCCTGAGTGCCCGCGTATCCCTGCCTGGGTGTTTAACCTCCCAGTAATAGCCCACGCTCTCCCAGAACTCTCTGTGAAGGCTGTAGTTCCTTCATCCCCCGGACAGAGGAGCACTGCCCTCGGTCTCTCCCCAGTGAGAATGTCATTGTGCTCAGGTTGTTCTGGGAGTAAGTACCGGCTGCTCTCAGCAGATGCCCCTGGTGGGAGGAAGTGAGCTCGGATTTGCACTCTGCATCCTTCGGGAGCACAAACGACCGTTAATGAAATACATCACTTTAACATACTCTTTCCAAATCCATCTCTTCTCACCAGGTGGACATGGCCTTGTGCTCTTGTTCCTGTATATCTACAGAACTCAAAATCGGTAATACTCAAACAGTGAAAACCAATCCCAACAGCTGAGGCCAACTCACTCCAATCACAGGCGCATCTGCGAATAAAGTAAGTGGGACCCCAAAAGAAACTGACCCAAAGTCAATATCACAGACCGAGGAAGTCTGTGACTAAATTACTGGAAACAACTCTGTCATTCGAAGAACAGAACACTGCCCAGCAAAGAGGAGATGGGGGAGGAGGGGACTCGGGAATGAGATGGGTGAGACCTCTTTATCTGAAGAGCTCTGACTATGGGTGCATCTTACAGCGAGTCAGCTCAGCTTTGGGTTCTGTGTGAGCAGCTGCTCCTTTCTGACAGTGGCCTCCGGGGAGAACAGGATTGGATGCAGAATCAGTAGAGCAGAACAGAAACAAGGCAGAAGGCGGGTAGCGAGTCGCATTCCCAGAGCCAGGGAAGCTGGTGGTGGACTTGTGGGCAGGGTGTGACATCACCAGGCAGACGAGGAAGCTTTGGTGCACACTGACACCCACACGGGCTCATGGAAGCAGGTTCATGTGTAAGTACAGAAACTAACCCGTGCAGGCCGTGGACGGGCGTGGAAGAGAGAAGAGGGGGGAGTGCAGAGCCCTGTCACCACAGGACACAGGGCTCTGATTTTGGTTAGGTTTTGTTTGCTTTTTGAGACAGGGTTTCTCCCTGTAGCTCTGGCCATCCTGGAACTCGATCTGTAGACCAGGCTGGACTTGAACTCATGGAGATCCTCGTGCCTCTGCCTTTTGAGTGCTGGGATTAAAGGTGTGCGCCACCATTGCTCTGCTGCGGGCATCTGTTTGATGAAACTTGTTCATTATTTTCCAGTGAATAAAGTGATTTTTTTTCCTTTCAAAAACTCATCAGATGGGCTGGAGAGATGGCCCAGAGGTTAAGAGCACTGACTGCTCTTCCAGAGGACCTGGGTTCAGTTCCCAGCAGCCACACGGTGGCTCACAACCATCTGTAATGAGATCTGGTGCCCTCTTCTAGCCAGCAAGCATACAGACAGACAGAACACTGTATAATAAATAAATAAATAAATAAATAAATAAATAAATAAACAAACAAACAAATCTTTAAAAAAAATCATCAGAAAAGGTCATTAAGAGAATGATGTAAAGCATGAAGGGGCATCAATCAAAGGGAAAGTCAGGAATGGGTGAGCAGAAATCAGAAAGGCAGACAGTGAGGGAGCATTTCGGTGCTGACTCGGGGAGGAGTTCCATGGGGAGCACTCATTACAGGATGAGGACGGTGAGAGAGGGCAATACTCTGCAAGTTCATGGAGAGTTGTGGGATGATTTGGAGGAAAGCACCCTAAGCTGAAGGTAACCCCAGGGAATCTGAAGGAGGAACGGCTGAGGCCCCAGCAGGAAGACCCAAAGCGACAGAAAGAAAACTTGAGGCTGTCACTGCAGTCTTTCTGTCAGTGAGATGATGCTGGGGACTTGTTTCCTGGGGGGACACTGGGCGCTGACTGGCAGTGACGAGCCAGTGTGTTCTTGGGAAATCCTGGGCTCCAGGGTAAAAAAAAATCCAACAGGCTTCCACAATAACATCAGAAGAGAAAGCAGGACCTTCCCAGTCGGAAACAGGAACACAGAGAGAGAGCAGGGCCTTCCCAGTCAGAAACAGCAGCACGCTGAAGAGCCTCAAGGAGGGCACAGGAGCTGTGGACGTGGTACCATCATGCTGGCTTTGAGGTGTGAAGGACCGACATCCCAGTGGTCTTGGGCCACTTGGGTCATATTGCTGCCATGATGACTTCCAGAGGAAGAAACAACTGACTTCCGTCACTGAAGTCCTAGAGCAACAGTGACATAGGACAGATGACAGGTGCTCAGCGGGTGTTGTTGTGTTCAGTGGCGACCCGTGATGGGCCTGGTCCAAGGGAGTGATGGCGGGTCACTACATTGAAGATGAACTTCTCTTTAGAGATTTGTTCTAGCAGTGCTTATACTACAAGAAAGGTTTTACTACAGACTGGTAAGAATCAGCTTTCATTTAATATATAATATGCACCAATAAGAAGAAACATATTTACAATGTTAAATAGCCAACACTAAAAACAAAGCATTTGTAACAATGAAAAAGGAGCAATCATATGTACAAAACCCCTATGTCTAAGCTATTAGAGTAACCCATTCCACAGAGGGGGAAAGGTAAGAGCACAACAGCCTCTGTCTTCATGATCACAGTTCCTCCTCCTTGCGGATGTCCTCACAGGATCCTGAAACACAGTAAACCTGAATCTGAGGATGGATGTCCATTGGAGCGGAGGACGGGCAGGCCGAATCCCACACTCTGCCTTCACTGGACACCATTGGCTCTGATGAGAGTGCCACCATGACCTACCTTCCCTCTCCACGACCCTTTCCCTTTCTGTGGTCCATCCTGAGACCCCCAAGGTAAACAAGCACAGCTGCCTGGCTCGTGTTTCTCTTTTTGTGCCCGGCTGTCATGCAACACCACCTTGTCTAACCTACGACTTTCCGAAACCGCAGGTACTAGGACTGGAGATCGAGGGCAGAGCACAAATGAGGCTTGGGTTCTACTTCTCACACCACCAAACAAAGAAGAGGAGGCTGAGGCTGGGCGAGGAAATCAAACGCATTCTAAAGTCCAAGGACTACAAGCGTGTGCATGAGACCAGGACCCACCACAGCAAAGTCAGAAAACGTGGGGAGGGGGATGGAGAAGAGCCACAGAGGAAGAGGTGATAAGAAAATCCAAGAGACACAAATAAGAGCGACATACGAATGGCTGCGTCTGCCTTCTCCTCCATGGCATCATAGAGACATGCTTCTGCGTGCACCAGGGCGGTGACGGTGATGGTGTGGCCTTGGAGAAAGGAGGAGGGAGTTCAAGTCCAGGGCGAGGATCCGAGCCTCTGCTTCACTTCCTCAGACTTCAGTTCCCATCCCTCGGCTCCTGTCTTGGGGTCTTGTTTCCTTACCTGGTCACCGAGGACAAGGTCTGGGGATCCTTTTCTAGTCCAGACTCTACCATAATAAGGACAGTGCCTGTTCTCCTGTTTTTTTCTAGAGGCTGCCACAGTCTCCATGACCTTTTGTGCACGGCAGTGACCTCCCTCCTTGAGTGCTGCCTCGTGACACCCATGCCCTTCTCCACCATTGCTGCCAGTTTTCCCTCTCCTCCTTAGCCTTGCTCCCATAGATTTATCCAATATGGGGAGATTGGAAGAGAGATCAAGAGGACATTGTCACCTCCCTAACTACTCAATTTACTGTGTCCTTACACAAGAGTGCTTGTCTTATGCAATAAAATGACAACCCAACAGACTGGACCTGTGATGACCCGAGGGACTTGGTGGGCATTGGGACATCGCAACAATTCTGTTGCTGATAAGATACAACAAAACGCCAATTGGCAGGTTGAACAAAAGGGCCAAATCCCCCTTGTCCTGTTCTTACCAGAAGCAGATGAGCTGTGCCCTAAAGAAAAGGGGCCAGGCAGTTTTTCCACTGCGCTGAGAAGGTAACTAGCAGCTCTGAACACAAGGAACAAGACTAGGAGATGGGGAACACTGCGTGGAGCAGAAGAACTGGACAGGATACGGGCCCCTTGAACCTGCTGGTCAGAGCCTCTCCCCTGAGCCTGTGGATTCCCAGGCAAGGTCCGCAGCAGGTTGAGGGCCTGTGTGTGCTGCCCCTTCCTACGTGTGCTCTTTTACTTCTGCCTAGCTTCAGAGAGGCTCGGGGGGCCACTGGACACAGGAGTCCCTTTGTGGAAATATCTTCATTGTTCGCTCCCAGTCCCACAATAATATGGGAAATGGAGTCAGAGTGGAGGCAAGAGGTGACTGAAGATGAACTCACCAGCCTTCTCCAGGACCCAGGAGGAGCCACTGGTCTCCCAGTGGCCTGGTTTTGAACTCCTCCCTCCCAGGAGTGTTCATAAAAATAGGTGTGTGGTGAGAAGGCTGGGCAGAGAATGGCTGACATGCTGAGCCTGACAGAGCAGGGAGGAAGGGTGGACTTCTCACCCACCACCCGTGTTGTGCCTGAGAGTGAGACCTGTGTCTCTAGATCCCTTAAACTGTGGGCCAACGTAAATCACAAACCCAATGTCTCATGCACAATCTCCAGCAGAGGGCCCACAATCACTGTCAACAGTGGAGGTGTCTGGCACAGGACCATGGGAAGTGGGGCTTGTGGAGACAGTTACTGTCACCTAGAAAAGGAAAAAGGGTACTCCAACAGTGAGCTCTGATCCTGGAGTCATAAACAAGGGAGGAGGTGGGCATCTCTGCTGCCTGGTTCTGTTCCCTGCCTATGCATACTCCTCCTAGTCCCCAGAGCAGCTCATACACCCAGCGCCTTCCAGGAACCCCTTCCTATACATCTCGACCCCAAGAGGTTACATACCTCCAAAGTCTTCCTCATCGCTGCTCCAGTCCCACTGCCTGTGGACATTCCAACCTGTAGAGATGTGAACACCAGTAAGACAGCGTTCAGTCTTCCTTCTCAGTCCTCTGTGTCTCTCGTAGCGATGGCGGGGTACGGCTTGGAGGAAGGGTGTGCCCGACAGTGAGTGTGCAGTGGTACAGGGAGGAGGCCTTCTGGGAGGGGCCTCAGGAGGAAGCCTGCAGGCTGGCTCAGAAGATAAAGAAAGGTGCTGCTGCCAAGCCTGGTGACTTGAGTTTGATCTTGAGAACCCACATGGTGCAAGGAGAAACTGATTGCCCTCTGACCTCCACGCTTGTGTTATAGCACAGGCTCACCCACTCCCACATACAGTCACACACAGTAAATATATAACGTCACGAGTAGGCCATCGGGCCACCGTGGTTTACTCCTCTCAGAGTGGTGGGCTGTTAAACAGAGAAGGCCAGATGCTTGAATCCCTTGTACTTCCCGCCTCACCTTAGCAACCCTGTTCTTCCTATGGGCAAGTGTTGTGGTGAACCACGAGGATGCTCACAAGAGTCAGCAGATACCGTTGCCGTGCGAGAACAGTGAGCTAAACTTCCCTCTGTACGGTATCGAGGTCAAACGTTTTGTGGTTGTCATGGGAAACTGATTAGCAGCAGGTTATGGCCCTATTCTCTGGATTCTCAAACACTTTCTGACTTCTGTGGACGCTGAGGCCTCCAGAATGGGCCTGGAAGGTCTTAGAAGCCTTCGGGTGGATCAGATTTCAATTCTCCTTACCCAATACAGCCGCTACTTCCAAACTTTTCATGCTCCCCCCTCCATGGTGTGTGTGTGTGTGTGTGTGTGTGTGTGTGTGTGTGTGTGTGTGTGCTGAGGTATCTAAGATCAGAGAATAGAACATAGGCAAAGTGCTCATGAGATGGTATTTTTCTCCTGCATTATAAACTTATGTCCATTGGAGACAGGAGCTGCAGCTACAGGGCTGGGATTCTCAATGTTTGTGTCTTTGAATTAATATAATTTGGATAATGTATTGGTTTAGTGGCTATGATGTTGGATGGCAAAGAGAGGGGGAAGATGAGGCTCCCCCTACTCTTCATGATCTCTTGAGTCATTTGCTGCCCCAGCTCAGCATGCAGCAGGCTCACTGGGCACATACTACAGGAACAGGTGTTCTGTCCTCTAGATACTAAATCAATGAGTTTAATTAACTTCAAGGCCCAGCTGAACTCCAGCAAGGCCCAGAGCATCCTATTCAGAAGAAAGGGCGGCACTGGAAAGAGAAGGGGCAAGGTGTTCGCTCCAGGAGCCATCCTCCCCCGACTCTTAAGCTGGTCATAGTGGACATTTGAACCTGCGTAGGGCACAGCAGGCTGAAGGAGCTGAGGATGAAGCTTTCAGCTCTCCACATGTGAGCAGCATGCTGGCTGAGGTGATGCTAATGAGTGTGGTAGTTGCCTATGGCTGAGCTCTCGGAGGAGAATTCTGTTCCTGCTGTCAGAGTCATGGCCAGACTGTCTGTCCATACGAAGGGGAGGACACCGATAGCATTTGGAAGTGGTGATGTAAAAATGTAACAGGTTTTCAAAGTTACCTTCTGAGGGCCATGAATGGGAGCTAATGGAACAGCCTGGAGCATGGGGTCCTGCCCATCAACATACTAAGTTTGTCCTCTAGTGGAATCAGGACTTCGTGCCCCTACCCTCCCTGAAAGGACAATGCCTTTCAGTTGTCCGGGAGTGCCCTTGAAGGCTCCATCCAGTTTTAGGGTGCCAGATAATAGTCCACCAGCAGTGTTGGCACAAGGACCAATTGGAAGGTGACTTCCTGTGGCAAGTAAGCCATAGAAGCCATCCCTGTCCTGACCATGGGGAGCTTAGGCTCAGAGAATTCAGAAGCCATGGAACAAATCTACTCCTGTTTAAAAAAAAAAAAAAAAAGCAAAAAAAAAAAAAAAAAAAAAAAACACCAGGTGTACTGGAGAGATGGCTCAGTGGTTAAGAGCATTGGCTGCTCTTCCAGAGGACCCTGCTTCAGTTCCCAGCACCCACACGATGGCTCATAAGTTGTAGGAGATCCATGACTCTCTGAGGCCTGCCTCTATGGGTGCTGTATGTATCTAGTAAATTGGCATACACTCAGCAAAACACCATTACACGTAAAAACAAAATTGAAGAAAAAATAAACCCGAGTTTTCATGAAGGATGGCTGCATCTAGCGTGTTATTGCTGGCTAATGCAAAATTGTCCCCCTGCTGAGGAAAGTAACGTGTGAGGGCTAAGCTGCTATGGAACCTTGTGTCGTTTGTCACTCCCTTAAGATTCCATTAACATGTCTGTGTCCTCACGATCACACCGTGATAGCCTTAGCAACAACATCTCAGTTTCTGTGTTCTACACAGACACAGTCAACCTACTAGGGTTTTCGATGGATTCTTCCAACCTTCTGTGATGATCCCTCATGGTGTCCAGGGTGACTAGGAAGAGAGGGAGGCTCCGTCAGTACCCTGCCGCTGCTGCTTGCGGATCATTCGGTAAGTAGACGTGGGGCAAAGACAGAAGGCGAAAGACAGGAACAGGAGGGGATGGGAGGGGAAACTTAGCTCTCAGCTGAAGGCATCCTAGCATGTAAAACTGTCCAAATGGGATGGACATGAAGCACATACTGGGCCCCAGGGACCCAGTCCCATGGCTCTTCTGTCCAGTAAGAACCTGACCTCACTGCCATTATCTTCTTGGTAACTTCTGAGACCTTTTCTTCCCCAGATCTCCAAGTGCTTCTACACGTAATCTCTTCCCAAAGGATTTGCTTACTAGACAAAAATGTGACCTTTGCCAGGTGTGGTGTTGCATGCCTTTAAAACTAGCACTCAGGAGGCAGAGACAGGTAAATCTGTGTGTTCGAGGCCAGGCTAGTTTACACTAGTTTCAAGCTAGCCAGGACTATAAAGCAGTAACCCTGTTTCCAAAAATAAAGTGACGTTTGCTAGGAGAATGTGTTTAATTCTAGACAAATGCTCTCGTTGTTGATTCTCTTTGAGATGCTTTGTAACTATCGGAACAGTGGAAGGCTGTCAGAAGCGTGGTCCTTTTCATTGTCTTCCTTTTGTACAGAAGGTTCAGCAACACCCATGGGGTTAGCAGTTGGCCAGCTCACACGAGACTCTCACAGCAAGACATTCAACTCCGTTAGCATGTGGTGTCTCCACTGCCCGTCACAGGGAGAGCACAGGACGAGGGAGCGGGACTCAAGAGTCACAGCCAGCTGGGACGTTTTGTTACACGGTCTTTTAAATATGCTTGCTAGGGAATTTGAGTGTCTCTAAGTGTTTAGATGATCATCTCGTTAAATATAGTCACATAATCCCATGGTGCTTATCTGCTACGAGCAAGGGATGAGGAAGGCCTAACACAGCCTCGACAGGCATTGACTTGCTGTGGTATAGGATCCTCACCTATCCATGAGGGCCCTTCAAATTTCACATTAATGACTTACGTGTATGCGTTTTGTTTGTTTGTTTTTGTTTTTTGAGACAGGGCTTCTTTGTGTAGCCTTGGCCATCTTAGAACTAACTCTGTAGACCAGGCTGGCCTTGAACTCACAGGAGATCCACCTGCCCTCTGCCTCCGAAGTGCTGGGATTAAAGGCGTGTGCCCCCACCCCCACTGTCCAGCCTCCATGTGAGCTTTTAAATGCAGCCTGGATAGTGTGAGCACTGTGGCTGCCTTCAAGTGATGGGCAGTGTTGGGAATTCCTAGGATGAAATCACACCAGGTGTTTGCCTGAGCCAAAATACCCTGGCATGGTGACTGGGACTAGAATATGGGTCTGAAGCTCAGAGCACCAGCCTTGGGATGCATGCCCAGCTGCTCGTTTGCCTGTGATCATACAGATCCATGAGCCTGGACCAGAAACTCTGCAGTGTCTCTGCATATGTGAAACTGATCTTGATGTTAAGCTAGGCTTGGGTTGAAGGAATAAAATGTCATGGGAAGTGTGAACTTCGTTTCTATTTTGTTTTATTTTGGAGTGTGGGGGTTTATTCCACCCAGACTCATGCATTGAATCTCCTAACCTTTATGTACGCAAATCCACACTACCAGAATAATAACTTTGCTGCTTCCAGCAGCTGTAAATGGTCCTAACTTTCCATTGGATCACCAGCTCTGTTCACCACGGCCCAATTCTCCTTTCAACTGGGAACCAGAATCAGGATGGATTTCTCAACAAAAACAGGCAAGGAAATCTATCCCTCTTGAGTAGTTAAACTGACCCTCAGCATAGGAATGTGGAACACTTACTGTTTTCCTTGACGGAGGGTTCCACCTGTGGCCACAGAAAGGAAAATGATATGAGGGTCAGATCATGCCCAGTCTTGTTTGCTCGAGTCTCTTGTTCACTACGGTAGGCTTAGACAACTGCATGGGGAACAGGGCTAGGCCGTGTCCTAAAATGAATTTAGACAGCACTCGAGGAAGACACAGGCGCCAGCCTCCAGCTGGGAGCTGATATACTCTAATACTTATGAAGATTATCTTGACTCACACGCCAGCTGGCAATGGACTTACACTGGACATTTCTCCACAAAGGGGATTCTGCATGTAGAGTTTAATGTCTGCATTGATTCCCAAAGAAAGAGATCAGTAAAACAGACAAAGAGGGAGCAGGCTTACCTTCTGCACAGACAGTTCCTCCTCCTCTCCTGGGAAGTCACAGGGGACCACCTCCATTATGACCCTGTTGGAAACTGGGAGGAAGCAGGGGACTATCAGCCCACTGGCCTTCCTGATGAAAGATCAAAATCTTGTGTAGGGGCTGGAGAGATGGCTCAGTGGTTAAGAGTATTGCCTGCTCTTCCAAAGGTCCTGAGTTCAATTTCCAGCAACCACATGGTGGCTCACAACCATCTGGAATGAGGTCTGGTGCCCTCTTCTGGCTGCAGGCATACACACAGACAGAATATTGTATACATAATGAAAAAAAAAAAAAAAAAAACCTTGTGTGGTGTGGACACAGAGCTAGGGGGTGGAGGTGGCCCTGTCGACATGCAGTCTCCGCTGCTGCTGGGACACACTCCTTAGTGGGGGAAAGGAGAAAACGGAGCGAACCCAGAAGGAGATGAAAGACCAGAAAGGATGGCAGAGGGACCGAATTGAATGCCTTGCCTCACTAACCCTTAAACAGTACTGACCGGCAAGACCAAAAACGATGGTGCAGTTAAACGGAACACTATGCCTTCGTCAAATTATGTCACTGAAAAGCACGCTAAAACTCAGCTGTGGTGAGGCACACAAGTAATCTCAGCACTTGAGAAGCCGAGGCAGGAGGATATCTGGAGGTTGGAGGCCAACCCAGGGTACCTACTGCTGGAAATGGGTGGTCAATTCTGAGGTTACCAGTGACTGACTGAATGTACATTTGTGTACACGGAATACGGAAATGCATGACCTAGCGCAGCTACAGTTTTCTCTGAAACGTAGGACCTTGACTGCATAGGGTCATTGATTCAAGGACTGAATTCCACAGACCATCATTGGGATGTGTGGGCTCCACCCTGCTGGGTGGCCACAAGCGGGTCCTGGTCCCATGGACAAAATGTCTCTTCCTCTGAGGAATGTCATCTTCGTCTGGGACGCAACAACCTAGGAGATACAAGAGGTGGAAGACACCTGTTGACATCCTACACTGGCTACATTTTATAATTATTTACAGTCAAACACTGTCTGTGCTGGCACATAACAACTGCATATTTTGAGGCAAGTCTGTGTCGAAGTATGTGCTTCTCATCCAATGATAGCGTTTTCAGCATTACTTACTCATCACTATTTGCAGTGAAGGTGAATTCTATAATTTGGGGCAACGTGGGATAGAACTGGAGGACATCATGATGAGTGAAATAGGCCAGGTACAGAAAAGACTGTTCCATATCACATTTGGGATATTAAAAAATGATGGTGGCAGGCAATGGTGGAACACCTCTTTTTTTTTTTTTTTTTTGGTTTTTCGAGACAGGGTTTCTCTGTGGTTTTGGAGCCTGTCCTGGAACTAGCTCTTGTAGACCAGGCTGGTCTCGAACTCACAGAGATCCTCCTGCCTCTGCCTCCCGAGTGCTGGGATTAAAGGTGTGAGCCACCACCGCCCAGCTGGTGGAACACCTCTTTAATCCCATCACTCAGGAGGCAGAGACAGGTATATCTCCATGAGTTCAAGGCCAGCCTTGTCTATAGAGTGAGTTTCAGAACAGCCAGGGCTACACAGAGAAATCCTGTCTTGAAAACCCATAAAACAAAGAGCAAAAAACAAGACAAAGCAAAACAAAACTAACAATGAATCTCCAAGGAGGTGAGAGTAGACCTGTGGTTGGCACTGAGGAGGTCATGTTACAGGTGATCTTTAGGAATATGTTAGTTAAAAAATATTAGTGTGTGTATGTACAGAAAAGTGTGTCGAATCATATGGAGCTGAAATTGGAGGCGTTTGTGAGCTGCCTGATGTGTTGCTGAGAACCAAACCTGAGGACAGAGGTGCTCCTAACTGCTGAGCCATTCCCCAGTCTGAGTTCTGGAGTTTTCTTGGACAGTCTGTGACTGCCCTTAACAAAAAGCATCAATTAGGACATTAAGATGATTGTCATTGGAGTTATTGCTGAAAGTTGGGTCTAATTTCTGTCATTTTGTTGAGTTTGTGGTGTTTCATCAGGCTTCTTTTAAATTACTGCCTCAGAGTTGTTTGTGTGGTCCTGTGGCCCTTTGGGTGTGTTTATCCTTTTCTCTAGTCCTTCCAGTATCCTCTGTAGAACAGATTAATTTCTTAATATCCCAAGTCCTGGTGATTCATTTCTTAATATCCTAAGTCCTCTGTAGAGCTGACTTAGTGGTCATAAATTCCTACATTCTGTTTTGTTTTCCTGACAATAGTATTTTTTTTGTTCAATTTTTAATAAATAGTTTTGCTGGGTATAATAGTCCTGGTGATAGTTGTGGTCTTTAAGAGCTTAAATACATTTCTCCAGGCACTCTGGCTTCAAAGTTTCTGTTGTACAATCAGCAATTACTCTACTGTGCCCACCTTTATAAATTACTTGGCTTTTTTCTCTGGCAGTTTCCAATAGTCTTTCTTTGTTCTGTATTTTAACTATAATATGTTATGGAGAACTTTCCTTTTTGGTCTTGTCTGTGTGGTATCCTGCAGTCCCATGGTACCTTAAGCATTAGAGGCTCAGTGGAGGAAATTGGTATGTGCCCATGTCATGTGGCTACTGGGCTGAGCATCTGGACGAAGGCTTGGCAGAGAACAAGCAGCAACTACACCTCCTACTCGTCCCAGCTCCAACAAGGCCAGGAACAGAGTGGAAATGTCTTAATCACAACCTGAATGATAGCCAAGCCCTCTCTGCCTCCACCATTAAGTAGCTACTTCATTGAACTCGGGGTATTCATTGTCTTAGCAGCTCCCAGACACCTTGAAATCCCACTGTTTCCTTCCAACAGCTCTGGCATCTAGGTGCTGTAATCTAACATTGACTCTGAGCACCTCTCTCTCTCTCTCTCTCTCCCTCTCATATGTGTGTGCATCTGTTTGCCGTGGCATTTGTACAAAAGTTAGATGCCAATTTCTAGTGTCACACCTTGTAGAAGGAGGGCCTCTTTGTTAGTCCTGGCCACCTGGCTAGCTTAGCCCCTAAATAACCACACAGAAACGGTATTAATTAAATCACTGCTTGGCCCATTAACTTTAGCCTCTTATTGGCTAACTCTCACATCTTGAATAACCCATTTTTATTAATCTGTATATCACCACATGGCAGTGGCTTACTGGCAAAGCACGACTATCTCTGTCTGTGGACCCATGGCATCTCTCGGACTCTCTCTCCTTCTACCAGCCTGTCTTCAGTTCTGTCTTCCCGCATACCTAAGTTCTGCCCTATCAACAGGCCAAGGCAGTTTCTTTTTCTTTTTAAATGATTTTTATTGAGCTCTACATTTTTCTCTGATCCCCTCTCTGCCTCTCCACGCCCCAATTCAACCCTTCCCCAAGGTCCTCATGCTCCCAATTTACTCAGGAGATCTTGTCTTTTTCTACTTTCTACTTCCCACGTAGATTAGATCTATAAATCTCTCTTAGTGTCCTCACTGCTGTCTAAGTTCTCAAGGGATTGTGGTTTGTAGGCTGGCTTTCTATGCTTTATGTTTAAAAATCACTTATGAGTGAGTACATGTGATAATTGTCTTCCTGTGTCTGGGTTACCTCACTCAAAATGTTTTCTAGCGCCATCCATTTTACTGCAAAATTCAAAATGTGTTTTTTTTTCTGCTGTGTAGTACTCCATTGTGTAAATGTACCACATTTTCCTTATCCATTCTTTGGCCGAGGGGCATTTAGGTTGTTTCCAGGTTCTGGCTATGACAAACAAAGCTGCTATGAACATAGTTGAGCACATGTCCTTGTGGCACAATTGAGCATCCTTTGGATATATACACAAAAGTGGTATTACTGGATCTTGAGGAAGGCTGTTTCCTAATTTTTCTGAGAAATCACCACACTGACATCCAGAGGGATTGTACCAGCTTGCACTCCCACCAACAATGCAGAAGTGTTCTCTTTTCCCCACAACCTCTCCAGCATAAGTTGTCATCAGTGTTTTTGGTCTTGGCCATTCTTACAGGTGTAAGATGATGGAATCTCAGAGTTGTTTTGATTTGCATTTCTCTGATGACTAAGGGATGGTGAGCATTTCCTTAAGTGTCTTTCAGCCATTTTAGATTCCTCTGTTGAGAGTTCTCTGTTTAGGTCTGTACTCCATTTTTTTAAATTAGATTATGTGTTCTTTTGGTGACCAATTTCTTGAGTTCTTTGTATATTTTGGAGATCAGACCTTTGTCTGATGTGGGGTTAGTAAAAATCTTTTCCCATTCTGTAGGCTGTCATTTTGTCTTGTTGACCATGTCTTTTACTTTACAGAAGCTTTTCAGTTTCGGGATGTCCCGTTTATTGTTTCTCTCTGTGTTTGCACTGCTGGTTATATTTAGGAAGTGGTCTCCGGTGCCAGCCAAGGCAGTTTCTTTCTTCATTAACCAATCAAGGCAACACATAGTCAGAAGGACCTCCCACACCATTTCCCTTAAACAGAAAAGGGGAAATGGTGTGGGAGTCCTCTCTGTGTGCTGTAATTACTGTTAATGAATAAACTGCCCTGATTAATAGAAATGAGTTAAATTAATATAAGAGTTAGCCGATAAGAAGCTAGAGCTAATGGACCAAGCAGTGATTTAATTAATACAGTTTCTGTGTGGTTATTTCAGGCCTAAGCTAGATGGGTGGCTGGGACAAACAGGCAGGCCCTCCTCCTACAGATTGGCGCCCAATGTGGGGCACAAACCCACGACCCTGAGATTAAGAGTCTCATGCTCTACTGATTGAGCTGGTCGGCAGCTGGGACAAACAAGTGGGCCCTCCTCCTACAATACCTTGCCTTCTTATTCGACAACAGGGGTCTCTCTCATTCACTGCTGCATACTATGAGCTAGCTGGCCCATGCACTCTCAAAAGGAGAGGGCACAGTGGGATCACACACACTGGCACTAATTTGTTTAATTTTATATGCGTTCTGGGGATCTGAACTCAAGTTATCAGGCTTGCTACAAGCTCTTTACCCACTGAGCCATCTCCGCAGCCCCGGATGTGGGTTTCACCATGCCCACTGAGAAGAGTTTCTTGTCATTTCTCCTATTGTGGAGTGCCTCTTGCTAGGTTGAGAGTCAAGATTCTCCCCTGTGTGGCCATGCTGTCCTGTACAAAGCTGGAACAGGAAATGTGCTAACACCACTAGGAAAACACTTAAGTCTACCTGTCTGAGAGAAGAACTACAAGTGCCTATCAAGTAATGTGAAGAACTAACTTGAAAATCACTAGAAAATTTGCAACGAGACCGTGACACACTGGTGACACACCCGGGAAATACATCGTGTAAAACTGAGCTGGCCCCTCCGAGGAGAGTGAACGTACCTCTGCAGCAGCACTTCAGGTTTCCCATCCCCGAGAACTCTAGGTATTAACCTAAAACCTGGCTCCACTGCCCTCGGATGGGAACCGTTCAGTTTACCTAGGAATGGAAGGCCAGACGTGCGTCTGCTCGTTGCCATGGTGACCATTCACCATAGAATGTTCAGAGCACCTGCCTTTCCGTTGGATTCTGTTGTAGTGCTATGTGCAAGTGTTTTACGTGCCAAGTGTGTCATGGAAGATGACATGTTTTGTTTCAGAAGATGGATGCCAGATCCATACAGTATTATACTGTCCTTAATGTTTTTTCTTTTTATGTTGTGGCTTGAACTTTGTGCCTGAGCTAGCCAACAAGCAGTCCCACTCCCGTGCTTGTTAAAACTAATTAAATGAAAAACATCTGCCACTATTTTTTCTTGGATTATGGAAATATCATGATGAAAGAGGGATAAGAACTAACATGTTGCCAGGTGGTGGTGGCGCCCACCTTTAATCCCAGCACTCAGGAGGCAGAGGCAGGTGGATCTCTGTGAGTGCGAAGCCAGCCTGGTCTACAGAGCTATTTCCAGGACAGTCAGAGCTATTCAGAGAAATGCTGTCTTGATAAACAAAACAACAACAAAACCAACTAACCAAACAAAAAGCACAAATAGAAAATAAAACAAATAGAAAACAAGTAAAAAAAGAGGTTCAATTCCTCAGTTAAAACAACCATTGTTCCTGAATTGTGCAGACAACTGGTGTATTCATGTAAACATGTAACATGTATTCATGTTACTCTTCTATGATTACAGTCGTGTAACTTATGGGAACCCCCTTCTACGTGTCTCCTCCCCACAAACACAGAGAGGGATGGAAGAACTATCTCTAAAGGCAGTCTTGAAAGCAGTGCAATATGGATGCATCTTCTGCCCTGGCAGAATGAAACCACTCCTAAAGGAGACGTGAGACAATGCATGCCAAGTGCCCCAGGGACGGAGCTCTCAAACCAGAGTTGTCTAGGCCATGCTATGCACTCGTAAGCTAAGGATCATCCCCATTCTACTTCCCAGACTTATGTTTTCTCTCTCTCTCTCTCTCTCTCTCTCTCTCTCTCTCTCTCTCTCTCTCTCATTTTCTCTCTCTCTCTCTCTCTCTCTCTCTCTCTCTCTCTCTCATTTTCTCTCTCTCTTTCCTTCCTTCCTTTTTCTTTTCTTTTTTTTTTTTTGAGATGGAGTTTCTGTGTCCAAGAAATCCAGAAACTTACTTTGAGTGCTGGAATTAAAGGTGCACACCACCACCACTAAGAGGCTGAGGAGAATGATATGTGTATAACCTGTGACCCACTGGCCACATGAAGTGGGAGACAGCTATAAGTGTGCCCCACCCAAAATTCATATACTTATCGAAAATACAAGTTTTTTGTGATTAGAAAAAGGAGACATTTTTGCCCGGTTCTTGGCCTTGCTCTTGGCCAAGTACAGCGTCGTGTCATTATGTCCAAAGGTTGGACCTGCCTAGGGCTTTAACAGACGCCCACTCTCTAGGATTCAAATGACACCAGTCCCTATAGGGACACCATTATATGTTGAGAAGGGGGAAGGAAGACACAGGGAAGACACTGATATTAAGAAAATGAATTAAAAAGACATTTGAGGAAAAGAACTAAATTGATTCTATCTCTAGTAGCGACACCAGAGGCTGGCTTCCAGTCCCTGTAAGGAATGAACCCTGCAGAGTTCACCTAAAGTTGTCGTCATCAGTAACCAGAGCCCAAGGTATTTAGGCCTGTGCCCCTTAAGGTTTTACAACCTGGATGTGGTGGCTCATCTGTGTGGCTGAGCCAGGAAGATGCCTGTGGAATCCAATGGGAATGGCTCTCATAGGCTCATACATTTGAACTCTTGGTTCCCAGTTGGTGAACTGTTGGGAAGGATCAGGAGGTGTGGCCTTGTTGGAGGAGGTGCGTCACTGGGGGTGGGTTTTGGCGTTTCAAAAGTCATTTTCATTAGCTCTCTCTCCACCTGGGATTGTGGATGAAATACGAGCTCTGAGCTACTGTGCCAGCGCCATGCCCCCCTGCTTGCTGTCCCCCCCCCACACCGTGAGGTCGTGGACTCTAACCCCCTGGAGCCATGAGCCCCAAATCAAATGCTTTCTTTTATAAGTTGCCTTGGGTCATGGTGACCTATTACAGCAACAAAAAAAGTGACTAAGACACTGCCATTGAGTTTGGGCTGTCCTGTGTCACAGATAAAACCAGGCCAATCAGGTCTGCTTAGAGACGCTGCTCAAAAGGAAGTGTTTTCTAAACCTGCAGTGCATACTGACTGATGGTATCGAGAGCTTGTGAACTCTGCAGCTTTGATACAGTTACTGCTAGGAATAACTCACTCTGATTTTTTGTGGTGAGAGGCAGGCTAGTTCTTTAGTCAAGGTTGGCCTTGAATTCATAGTTACTTCTCAGCTTCCTGAAGACTGGGGTTGTTGATGGGGAGCACCACACCTGGTCTTTCTGTTCACTTCCTCTGACTAATGTGTTTGAAGTGTGTGTGTGTGTGTGTGTGTGTGTGTGAGAGAGAGAGAGAGAGAGAGAGAGAGACAGAGACAGAGACAGAGACAGAGACAGAGACAGAGACAGAGAGATGCAAGAAAAAAATGCAAGAGCTTGAGATGTGTCTCTTTCTGAGTGAGTGTGAGACTCTCCACTTCCACCCACTTTCCTGCAAAAGATACAGTTTAATTCCTTTTATGACTGAATGAACCTCTGCATATACATACACCAGATTCTCCAGATCTGTTCATCTGTGAATGGACATTGTGATTCCATAATTGGGCTACTGTGAATAGCGGGCAACATTCATGGCTGTGTAGGTCTCCCCGTGGCAAGCTGACTTGGGTTTCTGGGTATCCCAAGACTGATCTAGCCCTACTGCAGGATGGATCCGGGCTTAGTTTTCCAGGGTCCTCCATCTGATCCCACAGTCCCTGCGCTCCCATCCCCATACACGGTGTATAGATGTCCTTGCTGGCATTCACAGGGCTTTGCTTTCTTATTGATAGCTGTTCTGTCCGGGTTGAGATGGGTTGTCAGGGCGGTTTTGATTCCTATTTCCATGATGGTGAAGGATGTAGAGCACTTTTCCTACATTTATTGGTCATTTACTCTTCATTTGTTGTTTCTTTGTTTCACCTGCTACTTATCACTTGGATTATCTGGGTTTTGAGAGTCCCCAATGTTCTTTATATATTGGTCTCAAGCCACAGTCGGATGGATTGCACCACCCGACAAAGATTCGCTCCAGCCAGTGCCCTGTCTCACAGTCGGGTGGATAGCAGGAAAGATACGCTCCAGCCAGTGCCCTGTCTCTTCAGTTGTTCCTTTGCTGCCTTTGCTAGACAGAAGCTTTTCGGTTTCGTGCTATCCCATTTGACAGTTCTTGTTACTGGTTCCTGAGCATTAAGAATCTTTCCTGGGAATTCCTTGTTTGTGCTGGTTTCTTCATGTGTCTTCCCCATCTTTTCCCGTAACAAAAATGTGGTCTTACATGAAGGTTTCTGATCCAGTTTTTACTGTTTTGTTGTTGCTTTTGCTGTCCACGTGTGTATGATATGGGAGGCACATACTGTGGCACACATGTGCGGAGGTCGGTCATCGCCATGGCACACATGCGGAGGTTGGTCCTCACTGTGGCACACATGCGGAGGTCGGTTCTCTCCTTACACCCTTGCATGGGTTCTGGTGATGGCTTCAGCTCTTGGGGCTCGTGTGCTTTTACACACGGAGCCACGCCACTGGCTCCTTGAACTCATCTTTCTCGGGATGAGGGGCAGGCATCTATTTAGTTCTGTATGTAGATATACAATTCCCCTGAACCATTTTTAGAGACTGTCAATGTGTTTGGGCACATTGTCAAAATCAGGAGACTGCTCCCTTGGGGTGGTTTTGTTTATTTGTTTTTTTAAACTCTTATACTCTGTCCATTAGTCTGTATAAATTTTTGCTCTGGTCCCATGCTATTTTTGTCCCCTATGGCTCTGTGATCTGCTATGGAGTTAGGTGTTGTGATACTCACAGGCTTGGAATTTTTAAAATTGCAAGTGCTTTCTTCTCTTTCTGAGAAACTATTAACAGCATTATTTTATAGGAATCCTGAAGTACAACTGAAAACTTTTAAAGAGAAGCAAAGATTTCTGAAGGAAATCTTTATTTGAAATATAATAATTAATGAAAGTATACAGTTCAAATCAAATGCAATTTAAGGAATTATCCCAGGCGGGGTGGTGGTGGCACACACCTTTAATCCCAGCACTCGGAAGGCAGAGGCAGACAGATCTCTGTGAGTTTGAGGCCAACCTGGTTTACGGAGCAAGTTCCAGGACAGGCTCCAAAGCTACAGAGAAACCCTGTCTTGGAAAAACAAACAAACAAACAAACAAAGAATTATCCCAAGTCACATTTCCTCATAAGCTACTGTGTGTGTGTGTGTGTGTGTTGTGATAGTATGTAGGGGACCATATGAGAAGGAAAAGGGGATGAGCCACAGTGGGGGAGAGAGGAGGGAGTTATGAGGCTGAATGGGATACTCCTATAATAATGCTGTAATAAAACACAATAATGTTATAGACTAATCAAAATTTTAAAAATTGAGAGCACAGCCGGGCAATGGTGGCGCATGCCTTTAATCCCAGCACTAGGGAGGCAGAGGCAGGCGGATCTCTGTGAGTTCGAGACCAGCCTGGTCTACAGAGCTAGTGTCAGGACAGGCTCCAAAGCCACAGAGAAACCCTGTCTCGAAAAACCAAAAAAAAAAAAAAAAAAAAAAAGAGAGCACATAGAAAAATATAGAGGATAATTTACATACCAGCTTCTGTTCTCTCTTTCTTAATCCTCAGAATCCACGAAACATACTTCTGAATGTAACAAAACAGTGACCGGGATGGAGTGGCCTTGGGGAAAGGAAGACAGAGTTCAGGTCCAGGGAACACTTGCTGCTCCTGGTGTCTCAGAGCCCGGCCTCAGAACCCAGGGCTTCCTCACCTTTTCTCAGACTGTGCACCAAGGACAATGGCTGGACAAGGGCTCTTTTGCAGCCCAGACCTCACCACTGCACTGACCAACACACTGCCCTTGTTTCCCAAGATGCAGCCAAGTCTCTGTGATTCCTGCATGGCCCTGACTTCCCTCACTTTGTCCCTCCTCAAACTGCTTGCCTTGCCCTGTCCTTGTTTCATCATTGTCCTTTTCCACTTCCACGATCACGGTTTCTCCAGCATGGAAACATTGCTGTAAAGATCAGGACTGCCTCCCTCCCACCCATTTTCGCAGTTACCTACCTGCTACCCACCCAAAACCTTGAGCCCTGTCATGGGACCAGGGTTCTATCGCGTGTTTTAGGAGAGATTTACAAGCGGCCTACAGATGGAGAGCATTTCCTGAGTTCAGGATGACATAAGGGACTATGAAGACATTGGATCTTCACAAGTGCATAGGTGACCAGAAAAAAAAATAAAAACAAGTTGAGAGGTAAAATCAAACTTGTGCAAATCTCCCACTCTATCATTATATCCTACAGGACGGAGATATAAATATAGTGACCTAAAGAGAAGGGAGCTGGCAGTGTTTGCCCTGGGCCACCGAAGAGCCAGCAGTCTAAGGACAGGGAACAGAGTGGTAGATGGAGCAGTGGGGCTGGGCTAAGCAGAAAGGACTCCGATCTGCACCTAGAAGCTTGGTTAACCCCTAGAGGTGAGGCAGGCCAGTAGGAGTGCAAGCCAGTAGATGCGGCCTGCTCCCGCATGCCTCTACAGCACCTGGCCTGCACTGGGTGGCCGGAAAGGCATCTGGACACAGGTCTCTCGGGGGAAGTAACTTCAGGTGCTGCTGGTAGTCCCAGGGTAAAGAACAATAACAAGAAATAATCATCAAGGATGTGTTTCTGCCAGTCTACTTCAAAAGGAGCAGAAACATGTGCCAGACTCCCAGAGCAGCTGTCTAGAGCACACCCGTGGGCCCATGGCATTGCCTTTAAACCAGGAGCGGACAGACAGCTCAGAACAGGAAATGCTGTGAGCCTTCTAGGTGATGGAGTAGGGGTGGGCTTCCTACCCTCCACCCGGCACACCTGTCAAGTCTCTTTCTAGGGTGAACTGTCATGTGGATGTCCTCCCTTATGTTGTAATGACCCAGGAATCGTCTTAAAATCCAGGCACATGCTCATGATACGCTCTCAAATCCCCAGATTATAATCTGAATTCCCTACCTACAGTAGGCATTTTGTTATACCATAGGAGACAGGTTGCAGAAGGTCACTGCTTTATTCTGTCCCTGGACTCTCAGATGTCTCCTCGGCTCTGAAGACTCAAGAGCCTTAGGAAAACAGAAGCAGTCGGCGCAGGCCTTCAGGCGGGAGACGGAAGAGGAATCATTCACCTCTTGGTTTGCTGAGTGGCCCAGGATAGCTCTCACCTCTGCACCTGCCAAGCTAAAATGCCAACTGTGAAGTGCATGCTTTGCTGTATGTGGGTTTGACGAGCAGAGCTGGGCCAGTCTCAGAGCAGCAGCCATGAGAAGATGAGCTTTGTATCACAAACAACCTGTCTACACGGAACACGAAATGTGGGGAGTGGACCGAACTGAATGGCTAATCTCATTACATCAATGTAAAATCGAGAGCTCATTTCTGTCGTAGCTATAGTATTGTGCTGCAAAGACCAAGAGAGAGTCCAACGTGAGGGGAAACTGGCCTGCCCCCTCCCGGTGTTCTGTTGCACACTTAGTCTCTTGCCCTGCTCTGCTCCCACACTCTCAAGCCCTCCATCGGTACGTGTACAACACTAGCTTTGCTTGTGAGGTGCTAGGGACACTAATCTGGTGATGTTAACATCAAGGCCTAGCTGTGCTCTTTGGATGGGCACAGTATGAGGAAGTAATAGAAGTATCAGGGACAGAATGAGGACAAAATATTAACTCCATGAGTCATTCTTATCTCCTGAGCCTAGGTAGAGCCCAGATGGACAGATAGTTCCTCATCTGGGGCACCACAGACTGAGGGATGGAATTTCCAGAAAAATAATATCTTATCCCAGGTAAACTTCATGCGTTTCTGAAACAGAAAAAACTTTAACAGTAGTGTCAACATCGGAACTGGAAGCAGATGAACAGTGGGGAGGGGTTTCTGTTCTATTTTCAGGATGCTTGTACTATGAACTGCTATCTCAGGGCCAACTTTAGCGTCCACTCTCCTGTCTCAGATCCCTGCCAGAATCCAGTGCCATCTCTGGCTACAGCAAGGCTCCGTTTCGGAGGAACTCTCAGCACAGAATTCCTGCTGAAAATGGGACATGGGAAAGGAACTTTGAGACGTTTTAAAAAAGACTTGTGAATAAGGAAACTTAGGAAGAATTCTGACCAGTCAAATGACATGAAGCTTCAATTTATCCAGGAACAGTGATTGTGAAACATATCTCATCCTCATAGAACACTATGAGCATTTCTTGGGTTTGGGTAGGAATCCAGCCAGAAGGACCCAGAGAGAGTGTCAGCACTCCAACAGTGTGAAGGAGCCTAAGATGGAGTGAGAGGAGATGGAAGAGAGGAGCAGGAGAAAACAAGACAAAGGCAGCTTAGTCAGTCATGTGTGCATTGAAGGGCTTGGTGCAGGCCAGGGACCACCCCACCCTGTTCCTGCACCCAGAGGCTGAGCTCAGTCCCTGCCTTCAGCTTCCCAAGCCTCCACATGCACTGCTGTATGTATTGTCTCTCTCTTGATCTGTGCTTGATGAACATCATCCTTAGTTCAGAGTCTGAATTTAATCCCTAGCAGATGTTCTATCATATTTACTGGCTAGTCATTTAGAAATGATAGCATCAGAAAGCTTTGTCTGCAGTCCTGACCTGGCGACAGAGCAAGCAAGATGTGACTGCCTCACCAAAAAAGGTACCAAGCCATGTGGCTAAGCATAGACAAGAATAATGGGCTAATATAAATTATAAGAGTTAATAAGAAGCCTGAGCTAATGGGACAATCAGTTTATAACTAATGTAGACCTCTGTGTGATTTCTTTGGGACTTAATGACTGTGGGCAGGTCAGAACCTGCCAGGACAGAAAACTCAGTCAACGAATGGCGGCCACGTGGACATCTGCATCCACATAAAGCCTGAGAGAGCTTGGGAAGTAATTCTAGACAGAAAAGAATAGAGTTAAACACAGCTTATTGGTAGCAGCATCTTCTCAGGTGGGTTCAGTTTGCTAGAGGCAAATGTGTCTCATCTAAGAGAGGCTTCCTGATTCAGCTTTAGCTGTAAAACCTTGCAGCTCTTTTAAGAGGTCCTGCCATGAAACACTTAAATGGTGTTGATGAAAAGCTGACCACATGCTTTTTGGTTTTCAGCCATAGCAGGAAAAAAACCCTGCCATTTTAAAATGCCTGCCATCCTGCCAGGGCCAACTCTGACTCTTTCAGGCAGGCAGTCTGACTACGGATCATTTGAGGGTGGTTTGTGAGCACACTGCTGCAACTTGCTTGCTGGCAGGGACCTTGAAACACCATAGAGTTGTGGCAATAAACATGGCTACAGTTGGTACCTCTGCCATGAGGCTGGAATCTCAGAAAGCCAAGAAATGGGCTGGATCCAGCCACTAAAGCCATATTGTTTAGCAAATTAAAGACTCATGTGATCAGAAAAAGAGAGATGTATAGTAAGGAGAGTGTCAAAGGTGAAGAAAACCTCTAAAATATATGCAGGCTAAATGTTAAAGTCTTTAAAATAAACAAAGAAGAGAGTAGTTGGGTGTGGTGGCACACACCTTTAATCCCAGCACTTGGGAGGCAGAGACAGGTGGATCTCTGTGGGTTCAAGGACAACATGGTCTACAGAGTGAATTCCAAGATAGCCAAACATACACAGAAAAACCCTATGTCAAAAAGCCAGAAATTAAAAAAGAAATAGAGGTTAAAATAAAGCCATGTAAAGATGGAAAACACACAGAGAATCTGGATACTGCATGTCATTATGTTCTCTTTGAATTGTTTGAATGATGAGGAAGGAGCAATAGCTACCAAAAGATATTTGTTTATAAATGCTGCTGAATTAATCCAAGATAGGTATTTTGAAAATACCTTCACTTCAAAATTGAAGTCAAAAGATATGTTACTTTGGAGAAGAGGTTTTGCTTTTGTATCCACAGAAAATGAGAGGCTATCAATTTATTCTGAGTTAAGAAAGATCAGGTTTGATCAAGAAAGACCACCTGAAAAATCTCCAGTAGGAACAGATGGTCCAAATGTCTGAGTTCTACATCCAGAACAGATTCAAGATGCTGCCTAAGATGATCAAGCCTCACAGGATACTTCAGTCAGGACTTGATCATAATTCTAAATTTTCTTTAGGTCCCCATAAGATTATCAGTGCCCCCAACCAGCAGGAAGTAGCCACACATTCCCAAAAAATGGACTATGGATATTTTCCTTTGTTTAGAATGTTGGTTACAAGTTGTTATGGCTAATGGTCAAGAGAAAAGCTAAACAAAGGATATTAGATTTTAAAAAATGATAATATCTACAAATAATTTGAAAAATATAGAAATGCTACCACTAGCAAATCACTGTGACTAATCATGTACTCAGAAAGCCTACAAACTCATGGAAATTGAAAAGTCAACTACTGAACCACCCCTGGGTCAAGAAGAAATAAAGAAAGAAATTAAAGTCTCCCTGAATTCAACAAAGGGCAAGGCACAATATATCCAAACCTATGGGACTCTATGAAAGCAGTACTAAGAGGAAAGTTCATAGCACTAAGTGTCCACATAAAGAAAATGGAAAAAGCTCACATTAGTGACTTAACAGCACACCTGAAAGTTCTAGAACAAAAAGAAGCAGACTCACCTAGGAGGAATAAAAGACAGAAAATAATCAAATTGAGGGCTGAAATTAACAAAATAGAAACAAAGAAAACAATACAAAGAATCAATGAAACAAAGAGCTGTTCTTTGAGAAAACCAACAAGATTGACAAACCCTTATCCAAACTAATCAAAAGGTGGGGAGAGAACATCCAAATTAACAAAATCAGAAATGAAAAGGGGGGCAAACAACAGACACTGACACTAAGGAAATTCAGAGAATCATTAGGTCTTACTACACAAACCTGTAGTCCACAAAATTGGAAAATGTAAAAGAAATGGACAATTTTTTAGATAGATACCATATACCAAAATTAAATCAAGGCCAGGTGAACAATTTAAATAGACCTATTAAGCTTTAAGGAAATAGAAGTTGTCATCAAAAACTTCCCAATCAAAAAATGCCCAGGGCAGGATGGTTTTAGTGCACTTTTGATCTCTGTTTCCCTTCTGTCCAAAGCAGTGGCTGCCCAGGTCAGAAGCTGTCACACACATCTCACCCCAGAGTTCAGCATGTGCTGGGTGCCAGCCCTCCTAACCCAGCTCAACTAGGGATGTGTACCCAGGACGCTGCACCCCAGACTAAAAAGAACAAGTTGGCTTTTAGCTATTTGTCATTGTCCCTTGGGTGTGTTTTCTAAGGAAACTAAGCATCTTCATCATGTTATTAGATACAGTAACAGGGTTCTGATGTGTATTAGCTCTGCGTGAGGGGTCAGAAGGAGCCGAGTGCTAGAAGATTTACCATCTTCAGATTCATGCAACCTCACAGAAATCTATCACCAAACCAGGTGTCTGTGTCTGCTGCTAAATGTACCTTTGGGTTAATGTGTCTAATGTGACCACATTACAGTGATGGACAGTCCGGGAAAACCCTCAGGCTATCCTCCTGCTAGAAAGGCTTACGATCCAAGCCCTTGGTGTTCAAGCGGTGTTCAAGTGGCTATGTGGTGAATGTAGGTGTGCCCCAGGATATCAGCACCATGATCTATGCTTAGCTGGTCTGAGCCCTTCATTTCTGCACCATCTCTATGTGGGAATCTATCTTAGGAGGGTATACACAGACCTGCACATTCCTAAGGACTTTCTCACAGAGGCCTCCCCGGCCCTCATGCCTACGACACCGCTGCTCCTGGGGACAGCAGTAGACAGTTCATATTCCTCACTGGACCATGGGTCCCATTTATAAAACTCCTGTCCGTTTTATCCAGAAGGAAACTGGGAGCCAGATGAATACTTTTAGACACAGCCGAGCAAAAAAGTTCAACCTTTCTAACATGAACTTTTTGCTCAGGGTATGAGTTAGTTGGGAATATGTATAGTTTCATTGTCTGTGGAGTCTGCCAGCAATTACAGAAATAAAGACACGAAGAGGGCCAGAGTCATCCAAGTCCCATTGTCACAGCTGTGTTATCCACTGCAGTGACTCTAGGGCTGGATAGAAAGGAGGCGAAGGCCACGGCCCCAAGTGAAGCGCAGTGTTTAAGGAGATGCAAGGGCTCTGCATGGAAGCACTTTTGGGTCCCTTGGGGTAGCAGAATTCTTTCTGAAGCAGGCAGGAAAAGGTGCATCGAAGAACACAGTTGCTGTGCTAAGTTGGTATAGGTGGTATCTAATGTGAGAGCAATTGGGCATCGGTTGGCAATGCACTTGCACTTACAGCCTGCCATATACATTGTATATGGTTCCAGGCCTGAAGATGATTGGCAGACAGAAGCCAAGTGAACAACATTTCCATCTCAGACAAGGACGGCTTTACCTTCCTAAGAGGCAGGTCCTCCTCACAAGGAACCATCTCCATCAGGACCTTAGGGTTGGGGAAGAAACAGGAAATGTCAGTACATTGTTCTTGCTCTGGAGCCTTCCTGGTGTGGACAAAGGGCTCTCGGGTAGATGGAGGCCACCAGTTGGCACACACAGACTCAGTTGCTGCTTACGCTGGTGTCCTGGGTGCATAAAGGAATTAAAAAGAGTGGAATCTTTTGCAAATGAAAAATGATATGTCAGGCAGATGAATCCACGAGTCAGTTGAGAGAAACCACTGTCCCTCCCAGCTCTAGCCCTGCATTGCCAAGTTCTCCAGTGACTCTCAGGCATGGCACTTGGAGTACAGATGGTGGACTCTTACTGATCCACACCAGTAACATGACTAGAAAAGATCCTCAGAAAGAAAATGTACTGCCTGACCCCACGGTTATTCGGCAGCAGCAAAGAGCAGTGCTGAGCCGCCCGCACCATCTCATCCACCTGTTCCTCTGAGGCCTGAGAGACGATGACGAGATGACTTGGAGGACAAGGAACAAGGTGTGTCAGAGTGCGCCATCGGGTGCAAGCCTGAAGTCAGTTCTTTAAAGTCGTATCCTTTTTCTAATCAGAACTGACTCATGACCGTGAACTTACTTCTACAGTGTGTCGATCGTATTTTCAGTTTTAAGGTAATTCTGCCACCTCATCTCAGGGTGTTTTCATCATCCCAGTATGAAATCCTGTTCTCAGAATCAGTCTGTTTTCTCTCAATCCATCTAGCAACCTCCAATCTATGTTCTGCCTCTACAGATGCCGTTTTGGGCATCTTATGTCAGTAAACTGCACTGAGAGTAAACCACGTGCATCTATGTTGTGGCGTGCATCTATGTTGTGACACACGTCTATGTTGTGACACACATCTATGTTGTGACACACATCTATGTTGTGACACACATCTATGTTGTGGCATGCATCAGCACTGCACCTTCTTTATGGTTACAAAGTACCCATCATGGGAGTCTAACACGTTTTGTTTTCCCGTATATTAGCTGTTGACAACTGGCTTCTTTCCACATCTTGACTACTAAGGATAGTGGCATTGTGACTCTCATGCCCACGTGAATGTTTGACTTTATTTCTTCTGCAAACATGAGTTGCTGGGCCACATGGTAGCTCTTTAACATTTTCAGACCTGGCTGATCTGTTTCTTCCTAGGTATGTGCAGCAATGTACTGGGGATTCTGTTGCCTCACATCCCTGTCAACACATCTTCTCCCCGTCTGTCCATAGCTGGGCTGACTTTGACTATGGCTCTCTGTACATGACAAATGACTCTTGTCAGCTCTCTGCCTCTTTTGACCTCAACCAGTTCAATATGGTGTGAGATTTATAATTTTTTTTTGGTTTGTTAATGTCTGGTTGAAGTTTTAGTTAAGATCCGAGAGCTCTGAGCTCCCTGTTCCACATGTTCCTGCTGCCATCCCTTCCTAGATTCTCTTAGGCCCATGCCCGTGTACTTGATAGCTAATTTATCTTTAGAATAGTGACTCATCCTTGATGCTGTTGTGTGTCTTTACTAACTACAACACAGACTCAACGCTGTTGGTCAACTGCTCTCGAAGCGCCGGCTCTTCCTTCTGCTCAGGCCTGCTGCTCAGGGAAGCCGTAGACTGGACTGTGTCCTTCAGTGGACATGCCTAATGTTTAGCATTAGTCCCTGTGTCTTTGTTTGGAAGTTGGGTCACATTAGTTAAGATGAGCTTGTCCTGCACTGGTGTGGACTCTGAGTGGCCACCAGTGTGTTGACAACAGGAAAGTGTGGACACAGAGACACAGAGGCAACCGGGACATGTGGTGGCCAGCAGGGAGTGGAAAGCCAAGGTCAGCCAGGGATTTCAGCAGAAACCAAGGAAGCAGACAAAGACAAGTGTCCATAGCTTCCAGAGATTGGGCACATTCAGGACTGTATGGCCGTCAAACAAATGAGATCCCTCTAACACCATGACATGGAAGTGTCCAGAATGAAGTGAACATCTTTCCACTTGTCTAAGCCACATGGTGGTTTGTTCTAGCAAACCCAAGACCCTACCAAAAGCTCCTCTATTAAGAGTGGACATTTGGGCCAGGCGGTGGTGGCGCACGCCTTTAATCCCAGCACTTGGGAAGCAGAGGCAGGAGGATCTCTGTGAGTTCAAGGCCAGCCTGGTCTACAAGAGCTAGTTCCAGGACAGGAACCAAAAGCCACGGAGAAACCCTGTCTCGAAAAATCAAAAAAAAAAAAAAAAAGAGTGGACATTTGGGTTGCTATTTTGCGCATAGTCTCTGCTATGTTGTATATCTCTTATTTTTTTATTTTATAAGTGGAGGGAATGCAGAAGGTCCCTAGTGAGTACAGACCCAAGTGAACATGTCTTGACATGGGCTAGCCATGTCAAAGAGCCCAGAGCCTCAGACCCATGGAGGAAGCCATTAACACCACCCCCCTGGGTGAGTGAGATTCAGGGGCATAGTAGCAAAGCCTTCCTTGGACCAAGTGCAAGTGTTGAAAGTGTGTGCAGAATCTGCCCGCCATAGCTTTCTCCACTATGGACTTGTGGTCTGAAGACTGCCCCCCTATAGAGACTGTGCCTATCAAGATTAGCTATACCTGTCTCCTTCTTCAGTTGTAAGCCGTAAACTCTGTGTCCTTGTTTATTTGAACGTAATAACTCTGCCTCCTTGGCAGCCGTGTGCCGTAACTCTTCCTCCCTGCTCTGCTCCACATTGTAAACACACTCAGTTTCTGGGGTGCTGCGGGTTTCTCCAGCCTACAGCCCAGACCACCCAGCTCCCCTACATTTGTGTGTCTCTGTCTGTGTGTATCATTCCCTTGTTGGCATGGTCAGGTAACTGCATGGATATTGTGCAAGAACACTCTTTCCACGCACTTGGATTTTAGGAATAGTTAGCTTAATTTTTTGAATATATTTCCAAAAGGTGATACAGCTTCTGTCTAATAATGCTTACATCCAGACTCCTTGAGGGATTGTATCTACTGTGTATATTCACACACATGCGTATGCACGTGTGTGTGTGTACATTTGTTGAATCTATGTGTTTTGTAATTCTCTAGGGATTGTACTCAACATGTACTCAGACAAGTGGATGATCTGTTAGAGAAACACCCAGCAAAATGCAGAGGAAAGAGGGCTCATGGGCAGAGTCTAGAGGACCAACACAGATCTCCAAGTACCTTATCCAAACAGTCACCTTGGAATTTGTGACACTGCGTATAAAAATATATTATAGAGAAGTGCACCGGAGCCTCAGTCATCAGGGGACAGTGGGCTTAGGGACTAGTAATCTGATACCCTCATCCTCAGACATGCTTAAATTTCAATGTGCCAGGAAAAAAAGTCAGGTGACCACTGTGAATGACCAGTGCTGTGTTTGATGCCCAACTGGCTTGGAACTCAGGGCATTCCGACCAACTGCCCGTGTGACAGTTGCATAAATAATTAGATCTGCCTGAACTGGCCCCACCTGGAGGAGAGTTACGATGAAGGGGCTGGGAGGAGCTGCTGGGTTGGGGCTGGATGGTCCAGGGAAGTTTACGAGCTCCCAGGGTCATATTGACCAGATCTTACCCACCCACTACAGCAGCCTGGACACACATGAGGCTGAGAACTCGCTGCAGTTGCATCACTGTGAGCCTGCACCCCGCCCCCTGCTCACATCCTGGCTCACTGGGACTCAGTCGCTACTGTGCCAAAGGTGCTCATTACTATGGCATGGCTGAAGGAGCCCAGCAAACCCTGCACTGGGGTAGATAGCAGGATGCCTTTAGTGGCTGCTTCCTGGCCTGGCCTGGATTCCTATGACAAGGATCTCTTGCAGGCACTGCAATAGTTTTCTGGGATATCCTGTTTGAACATATTAGCATTTTTACCTTAGTGTTCTTCAGCCACAAGCTTAGAAAGCATATTCAAAAGAGGAACACTGGTGCCCAGGGAATGGATCACAACGCTTAGGTGCCCAGAGAATGGATCACCACACTAGTGCCCAGGGAATGGATCTCTATAATTGGGTGCCCAGGTGTTCTTTTCTTCTGTTGTCCTCCAGCTGCCTCAGGGGCCAGATGGACCACACCCAGATTGGGAAGAGGGTCTTACAGTGTGGCGTAAACTTAAATTGCTCAAGGGTCAGACTCTGGGTTATTTTAGAGAGAGAAGGCAATACAGTGACCCAAATTCCAGGCAGGTGCCTGCTGGCCTCTGTTCGGGTCTCAATTGGAAGCCACGGGGCACGGGAAAGGGACTTCACGTTCTCGCCTATTTACTGGAAAGTCCCTTTGGTTATCTACTGTTCTCAGAGTAGGAAGTTTAATGTAGCGAATGCCCATGATGCCTGAGGAAAAAGGACTGCTGCTTCCTGGCTATGCCTAGGCAACCAGTACTACCAGTCTGCAGAGAGCCCGATGTTTGAGGTTGTTGCCTCTAGCCAGAAAACTCAGGTGTCCATTTGTTAGGTTCAGCTTGGTAATGTGAGCCTTGGTATGGCGAGTTCCCCAGGAGGAGCCGTAATCACCCCTGTGGCCCCATCAGCCCTGTGGAGTGAGCGGAACGTTATTTACTTGACAGTCCATGAAATAACTTGCCCAGAGTCACACAGGTCTCATGGGCCAGATAGAAGAAATGTATTTGGCTTCCTGGGGACAGAGCATCAGCCAGAGTCCACGATGATGCTGTGGACTCCCTACCAAGGGCTTCCCTCACTCCTTTTCCCAGATGTTCTCCCCCCACAGAGGCTGTGGAGAGAGAGTAGGCGCCCCGAAGGCGTGCTTGGCCAAGGGAATGGCATGCAGCTGATCCAGACTCCTCCCTCTGCATTGCGGTCCTGCACTAAACGTTAGGGCGTGTTCCACAAAGGTAGCCACGTGAAGGGGAGAAGACTCTACTCTAGGTCCCGCTTTCTAAGAATTTTGCTCATCAGTTGCAAGGGTGGGCCTCTGGAGGACCATCAGTCTCCTTGGCTCAACATATTCAAACCTTCTAAAGTAGTCCAGGACCCCACTGCAGCTTGCATTCAGCTGGGCAGCCTTGTAAGATCTGTCAATATTGATTACTGGGGACAAAGTAGCTCCGTGGCCAGTGGTTCCCTGGGAGTGGATGAAGCTGTCATGCGTCTGTGTGGTCTCTACTGACCTGACACGTCACCTAGTAAGAGGTTGCTGCTGCCTCCTGCCCACCTGAACTCACTTCCTCCTGCCTCTGCCCAGCACAGGCAGGGGTAGGGTACCACCTCCTCTGAGGGTCCCCCCATAACCATTGGTCCCCTCACTCTAGGTTTCTTCTGAACCAGCCAGGCCCTGCTGTTATCACATAACTCTGCCATCAAATGTCCCTTCCTAACTTGATGGCCATGTCCCTGTGGTCAGCCTGGCAGCACCCCAAAGCAGGGATTCTGTCCTCACCCATCCCATGGGTGCCCCACTCTGAAGCCCCAGCCTCTCCTTTCTGAACACGCCCGAGTCTAAATTGCTCCTAGTGATGTCAGGTTTTGACAAGTGTCTTCAGCTATGTCAGGGCTGGAATTCAGCTTTCCTGCCATTTTGGTTGCTGAGGTGGCACCGAGAGTGTCCTGTCCTAGGAAAAACTGGGTGGGTTTCCCTTCAGATCTGCACTCAGAGAGAATGGTAAGAGGTCGGCACCGTTTTAAGTGGATGTTTGGTAGAACCCAGAGGAGGCTCCCTGGGTCTGAGGTTTGTTTTGCCTCCTAGAAATTTACCCTCGATATAAAACAGACACATGACAAATGAAAAACTGAAATCAGAATCAGTAATGTTTTCATTTGTTTTGCTTTTGTTTTTTTTTTCCTCATGTAACATTGGTGAAGGATCCAGGAATATGACAGAAACGTGGAATAAACATTAAATTTGTGCATTCTTTGGTAATTTTTTGTTTTTTTGTAACTACAAAGCTTTGCTACAAATTTATGCATTTCATTCAAATCAGTGATCTATGTCTATGTGATCCCTAAACATAATTGTGGACTATAAAAATGTAACACCATAATTACATTCCTAACTAGAATTAGTATGTCTGCTTTTGTATCTTTATGCTGTACTTTAACACTTTGTATTACTTAGGTTCTTTTGCTCTGGTTACAAATGGCTCAAGTAGAAAAGCGGTCCCATTCATATTAAGACAGTGTACAAAACTGTAAATAAAATGTGTACAGTGACTTGTCTTTTAAAAAAAAACAGACACATGAGCACCATGAGCTATGGAAGAGTCCAACACAACATTAATAAATCACCCAGTCACTCTGGCCAATCCAACCCCATTTTACAGAGGAGAGGACAGGCAGCCAGGCGGCTGAGAGAGCCAGGGGGTGCAGGCCGCTGACCTCCAGGTGTCATTTTCTCACTATAGGAGTTTGCAGTGAGACAGGAAGGGGCACAAGGTCCCAGGGGAGATTCAGGGCAAGGCAGCCTGGCTGGGAGGCTGTGTAGTTCCAGAAGGCTCCTCAGACATCCTGCTGCTCACATCCAGCAGTCACCGAGGTCTGTCTTGTGACATTAGCTAAGGTTGCTGTGTGTGGGAAGAGTATGACCTGGGTTCTCACTGGGCAGGCCTCAGGGGCAGCTCTGACAGTGACCCAGAGTAGACGAAAGGGCGTCTTTAGGACCCTGGGGTGGAGAAGCTGAATCTCAAGTGCACGTGGTAACTGGGTGGAGCCATCAGTCTCTCCTTACCGACTCTCTTGGAGCCATCCTGAAGCCTCCATTTAATTAGGAGTTCGCCCTTCATGTTTCTCCAAGTGTTTCATTTCTTATGTCCGCACCCAGCTCGCTTGTGCCTTTAACTAGAAACAAGTCCTAGCCGGAGGAGGAGCTCTCAGGACACACATTGACTTCATGAATTGTCCTATGGTCTTGAGCGTTCTCGCCTGGCCACCATGGCTCTTTTCCTAAAATTGAAAGCCAAGGAGGCCGAGGGGAGCGTGGGAGTCCTTTGCCTGGGCTCCCGCCCCTCACCGCACTCCACTGCCCCCTCATCCTGCTCTTCATCCCTCCTCACTTCGCCCGGCTGTTGTGCGTTCAGTGTGAGGACTGCTGAGAAGCACGCCATGGAAGTGCACCACTGGCTCAGCGTGTACCTAAAATATGTGGTAGAACTCAGAGGAGGCTCCCTGGGGCTGAGGTTTTCTCGCCGGAAATTTACCCTCAATATAGAACAGGCACATGAGCAACACGGAACAGGGAAGAGTCCAACCACAACACTAATTCCCTAAATTGTCCACTAAATGTTATCAGTCCGCCCAATCGAAAGTCTGTTTCACAGAGAGGAGAGGACAGGTGCTGTGGACACCAGGGAGGCAGGAAATACGCAGTCATGGGGAAGGTGGGGGTCGGGAGGCTGTGCAGTCCCAGAAGGCTTTTCAGACGTCCTGGTGCTCAGATCCAATGACCGCCCGAATTCTGTCTTGTGATTTTAGCTAAGGATATTGTGTGAGGGACGACACTGACTTTGCTCACTGTTCTGTGTCCTGGATTACACCCATTCCCTCCCTCTCTGTCCACTAACTCCTGTCACAGGCATCTCTAATAGGAGGATATAGAGGAATAGAGACATCCTTCAGTCCAAGGCATCTTTGGCCCCATTACTGTAGGTCTGGAGCCCTTGTCATGGGATTAGGGATAAAGTGAGTCCCATATTGGGTAACTGAGTCATTGCTTAGCATCTGACATCATATTAGACACAGAGACAATACTGAATCTACATACTTCCCCCAAATTCCCAGACCACTAAGACACTAAATGCAAGTATGGAGGTGACACATTTCTCTAATCCCTGAGTCTTTGGGTTAAGGGATCCTGTGTAAGGGACCTGCTAGGATTTGTACAGCACACCGTAGGAATGGATAGAAAAGGCAGCTAGCAGGCTGGGGTCAGGGAACAGTAGGGATACACGTGGAGTCTAGGAATCCAATAGCTCCGTCTGGATAGAGTGACATTCTGGATCTGTTGAAATAGGAGCGGCGGGGCTGCGTCCCCAACACCCCGGCCGCTTGGCTAGCTCATGCCCGAAATAACAACACACAAACTGTATTCATTTAAACACTGCTTGGCCCATGAACTCTAGCCCTTACAGGCTAATTCTCTCACCTGGACTAGCCCATTTCTAATGATGTGTGTAAGCACCCCAAGGTGCGCTTACTGGGAAGATTCTAGCCTTTGTCCATCCTGGGTCGGAGCTTCATGCGTCTGCCTCAGAGCTATCGTGTCTATCCGGCAGAGCTGAGCATGGTGTCTCTGCTCCAGAGAGCAGAGCTGTCGGGTCTCTCCGGGAGCAGAGCAGAGTCTGACCTCACTTCCTCTTCCGTCCAGCATCCTATTCTGTTTACTCCTCCCACCTATGCTTTAACCTATCAGGGCCAGCCAAGCAGTTTCTTTATTGCTCAATGACCTTCCTCCATCATGGATCTGCTTCCCCGAGGGAAGCATCCGTCCTTGGCCTGTCGGTTCTAGCAGAGAAAGCCAGTGGGTCGATGAGGGCTGAGGTACAAGTCCCTCCTGCCCAATCTCTGGGCTTCCTGCCTGGCCCTCAAAGGAACTGAGGAGCAGCTGGACAGACTCCTTTCATCCTTGCATGAGACAGAGGCTGAGCTGAGCCAGCTCACACTTCTCTTTGATGTCATTTGATGTCAGTCCTCAGTTCTGCCCTGAACTCTCAAGTTCTGAATCCCGGAGCTGACAAACTGAGGTGCAGTGTGGAGACTCTCAGCCACCACCTGACACCTGCTAGAGCATTGTCCCCATGATCACAGCTGATGGTGCAGTGTGGAGACTCTCACCCACCACCTGACACCTGCTAGAGCATTGTCATTAAGTCACACCCCAAACTCAAATCCTGTGCACCATACAGTAGATGTGCTACCAAATGTCCCAGGGTTTTGAAAATCCCAGGGACAAGGAAAGGATCTGGCCTCCTGGGAAAGATCCCTTCTAAATAGCAGAGCAAGGAAAGTGGTGGCGATCAGAACCGCCAGCCTGTGGCACACAACCCTGACGGGGGCCCTGAAACACGGAAGAGCAGACTTCTGTGCACTTCTCTTCCTGCTCACTGCACAGGCCCCCCCTCAGTCTCTGAAGCAGAGGGTGCACATGACTGCTCTGGGTACAGTCTCCCATCTCTGGCGACATCACCCATTGTGGCCAGAAGGGCAGCCCGCCAGCAGGCAGAAGTAGGAAGCTCTAGACTGTGGCTGCTGCTCCAGCTGGGGTCTTGGTACATCACACAGGACCACCGCTCTTTCCTTTGGGCTCTCGGACCCACGCTGGGCCCTGCGGAGTCAGAGGCCTTCAGCGAGACATTGGTCACCCCTTGACCTCCTTGGGAGTCGGAATCCCTCAAATGAAAGACAAGAGCTGCAGTCATCACCCCTCAAATCTACACTCCCCCATTTCCCCGAATCCTCCACATCAATCCTAGCAGCAGCAAACTCCAACAGGGCTCGATGTGTTCAGTGTGCAGATGCTAAGGCAGGCTGAGGTCAGAAGCTGGAGAACATTCTATGCATGTCCCCTATGTAATTGGCATTGTGGATTCAGGTAGCCAAAGGTATTTACCAATTCATGGAACTTAAAAGTAGTTTGTGTGGTCATAGGATTGAATGTCTACTTGTGTTTTTGATTAACTGACAGTTGGGTAACAACTAGATGAGAAAGACCTTGAGTTCAAAGATGAACTAGCTCTGACGACTCTCCTGGTGCTCCCCACAGAGGACTAGCTGGATGGGATCACTCGGTGTTCACTAGCGCTCCTGAGACAAATATACATCCGTGTTTGTTTGGGACAGTAAAGCAATGAGGTCAACAACCAGACCCAGAGGGATCCCAGCAGGGCTATGTTTTAACAGAGGTATTAAGGAGAGCCCTGAAAACTCTGGTCTCGATGTGATCAGAGGAGTGGCAGATGTGGGGTGGGGTGCTGTTTTCAGGAGCCTGGCCTCTTTTGCTCCTGACCCTACTGTGGAGACCCAGAAGTTACATCTAATCTCAAGGGGTTTAAGTAGCTGAGTAGGAGCCCTGCCACATCTGAGAGAGATCCTCACATGTGAGCAGAGACTCCTGGGACCTAAGCAGGCTGCCCAGGAAAGGGGAAGAGATTGCCCCCGCCCAGTAGTGACTAAGTAGTACCCAGATCCTTCTACTCATGAGTAGGACATGGGATTAGGAATGATGATCAGAGGCTTCCAGAAACAATGCCAGTGTGGTGTTGTCTGAACCACACAAGAGACCATGAGACCAGCCGCTGTCATCTCTGACCTCATCCTGCCCTGGAGCCTCTGCCCTCTGCCTTCCCTGCAAAAAGAATAACCGCAGCTGTCCTGGGAGAATTGGGACACATTTTCTAACTAAACATGTTTCTAGGCCATGGTTAATGTAATCTACCCAAGGGCTGCTGATAGCTGACTTCTAGAAGCAGGTGAAAAACAGCAAGTGTTTTTATCCTAGACCCGTGGATACCTCATTCTCTGGAGTCTGAGTCTGTCCTGAACCTGGCTCTGTTCTGTCCTTGCTGACCTCTGTCTTCCAGTGCCAGCCTGAAGACAGGAAGCCTGAATCCTAGTCCTTGCCTTTTCCCACCTCCCACATAGCAAAGTGTCTGATGTGTCACTGAGTTCTCGCTTCAGCCAGGATGCCTGCTCCCCACCGACCTGTTCTCTCACTGTGCCAGTAGCCGTGGCTGAACTCAGGTAAGGAGGACATTAACTCAGTCCAGCAACTGTGACCTCCTTCCCTGGGAGCCCTGGCCCTCGTGCTGAGCCCCACCCTCACCAAATGCCTGGGCAGCCAGCTGCCTCTGCCCTCACAGGGCCTCTGGTATTATAGCTCTCCCTACTATTTTGTCATAGCAAATTCATGCCAAGTGCCTCTGGAGATCAGAGATGTGTGGGGCTGTCTCCCGATAAAAAGCTTTGCTCCTGACAAGGGAGGTGTAAAGTGATATCATGACATTTTTCAATTCTATGGTCTTTCCAAATTTCCAAATCCAATTTTTTTTTTCTCTCAAGTTCAGAATTGCCTCATTTTACACAAACGTTTGTGGACGCAAATTATTTGACCAGGATCCTTGTGAGGATTTCAAATGCAATCCAAACCTGTTTCAGCTGGAAACGGGGCCGTAGCTGGGGATTCTCCTGCGTCGTGGTCTGGCCTGCCTTCCTCCTCCAAGCATGTTCAGACCTTAATTAAAACCCTTTGTCCTCGTCCCATCTCCTATGGCATTTTGTGCAGAGTGTGGAAAGTAGCTGGTGTAAGTGCTGGCGGCAGAGTTCCCATCAGGGGAATGCAGTGCTTTGCTCCAGAGAAAACTAGTAGGCTTCTGGAGGGAGTGAAAGTGAGTTTGCCCCAACTCTTCATGGACCCCTTCTTTAAGATCCTTACTAGACCCACATGTGACAAGTGTCTATCACGGAGAGGAGCATCCCACAGCAATGGGAAGGCCAGCCGAACACTGTGCTGTGACAATGGGCTGACCATTCTCTCTGATGCCTCTTCTAGTTGCTAGGCTCGGGGAACGTGGGCAGGGCCAGGAATTAAGCACCCATGGGAAAGCTAGCCCTTGAACTGACAAGCTGATGGAGCATCCCGGCATTGCTGTGGACTGCCTGGTGGCATGTGGCATACAGAGGCCAGTCAGGGATGACATTAGACTTGACACCAGCCTCTTAGTTGAAGATAGGACTCTCTCCCAGGAGGGAGATCACAGGGTGAATGGGTGGTCCTTGACACACATTCGCAAGCCCTCCTTTCTCATACCTGAAAGAAGCAGTCACGAGCTCATTTGTGTGAGCAAACTGCATACCATGTGGAGAATGAGGAGGTGGGGTGAGGTTGGGGGGGCGGACAACTCAGGGGTGGGTGGATCATCCAGTTCAGTTAGTGACCCAGACACCATGCAGAGGCTTTCTTAGATGGTCTTTGTATTTCTCCTCCCCTTGTTTACGGAGCTATATGGGGGATGGTAGAAACAGCACACCGTTTATAGTTTGTTCCTGTGAAGAACAACAAGGGATGTGTCTGGTGTCTGAACCTTGTTTTTGCCTCCACTTCTGGTTTGAAAGGACTTGCTTCGTTACACTCATGGGGCTATCCCACTGGCGCCCCAAGGAGGTCTGTGCACAGAGTGAACCACTGGGTGAGATGGCTGTTGACTTTGGGCAAACTGACCTCCAGGGAAGGCAAAGGTTGGGGACTATTCAGTCCCATGGTGCCATGCCCCATCCTGATGACATGATGAAACCCCAGCAGGAAAGACTGGAGGCCCCTGTTAGCATCTCTCCACTCTGACAGGGTACCTCCCAGAAGTGACTCAAAGCAGGGAAAGGTCCACTTGGGCTCATGGTGTCAGCGACTATCAGTCTATGGGACATGGTGACTGGACTGGCTCCTGTCTGGCTATGGGACACAAGGCAGCTGGTTACACTGTGGGACAGATGGATAGCAAATAGGGCCAGTTTATACGTTTCAAACGCCGACCCCCTGCCTCGACCCAGTGAACACGATTCCTGCCCTGAAGTTCTCCAACTTTCCAAAACACCAGATGGGGGCCAAGGGCTCAAATACATGAACCTGTCGGGTTTTTTCACATTCAGATTGTAACAGTGCCTAAGCTCGGTGGTGATCAATTGATAGGCAAGGGATGTGACATGACCCCCATGCAAAGGACCTCACTAGATGTCACCCATGTGTGTCTTTATGCCAAACCCTAAATATGAATCTAGAGCTTTCCTTGCCTCTCAGTGTAGTTTCTACTGCATTTGCCTTAGTAAGAACTACTAACTACACATCAAGTCTTCTGGAGTCTGGCTGAGCTAGAGAGTCTGAATTGCAACTGGCATCTGATGTAAGGACGGTCTTGGGGTGTCTGATGTAAGGGCGGTCTTGTGGTAGGGCTTTGCCCTTGGCTTGCGACAGCACGTTCTCATTCTGTCCTCGTGGTGTGCCGAAGCTGAGCTGCAGGAACACAGCTAGAGAAAGGATCATTCTGTATGGGAGAATGGGATTCTCTGGAACAGTCAGAACACAAAATACATGGGCCGGGAAAGGAAGGACTACTGAATGGCCGAGGGAGAAATCCCTTTGATTCCTGAGTGACCACTAGGTCACCACAGTTGAGAGTAACTGCTGTTTGGTAACTGATTCCTAAAATTGGCATCTGCTGGCTCCGTGCTTGGCTCCAGAAATGTAAACTCCAAGTACAACAGACAATCTCCTGTTGTTGTTTGTGAGAGCTAAAAATAAATCACAAGAATGAAAACGAGGCCAGGCTAGACCAAGCTCCAGCTGATGTCCATCTGAATAATGGGCTCTGGTGTGTTCTTGGGTAAAGCTATGCCATGTGCTAGCTCTGTTTGCACTTTTAGTGCTGGGTAGGGGATGAAGAAAGGGGGGTCCTGACATCCTGACACAGCTGATGGGGTTGCGACTAGTCCAGCCACAGTGGAAACCCGGTGACCCATTTTCTCTGTGTACATTTGTATGTAGGTGCACACATGAGCCTGTGAACAAGGAGGCCAGAGGGCAGTCCTGGGTGTGCTTCCTCAGGTGTTTCCTTGTGTTTTGAGACAGCATTTCTTGGTGGCCTGGGACTCACTCAGCAGGCTTGGGCTGGCAAGCCCAGGCATCTGCCTGCCCTGTTCCCCCAAAGCTGGTGTTACAGCAACTGCTCCCTTGCCCAACTTTTTTATGTGGACTCTGAGGATCTAACTCAGGCCTTCACGTCCATAACTGCCTGACACATCCACCTGATGGCCATCCTTGGGTTGAGCTGGTAACATGGTAGCAGAAGCAGCTGAGTTGGCCCAGGAGGGGTCTCTGACAGCCGCAGAAGAGGCCAAGCCACCACAGTGGAGATTGCCGCTGCAATGGTCATCAGGGGACTTAGATTCAGAGGAGGGGCTTCCTGGTCTCAGTTGCCTCTCAGCCCAACTTGGCAACCACCGCAAAGTTCTAGCAACAGGCTAAAAGAAAAAGCCCACCGTGGGAAGAAAAGAGCCAGCCTAAGGGAAGAGGGGCCAGAAAATGGCTGACTCTGAGTCTCTGGGCAGATTCCCTTCAGGTTGTGATTTTTCTTTTCCCCTCTCTGTCTGTACTTTCTTCTCCATGACTGCTGCTTTCACTTGCTCTGCCCCCTTCACTTTCACACGTCCCCACCCTGCATCTGCTTCCCTGACCCCCAAACCTGGAGGCTTTCAAATTATCCAATGCGGTACCTTCATCTTCCCAATGACGGGGCTGTTGCCATGGCATTCCCTGGGTTAGTCTTCCTTCCCAGGATGCTCACTCCTCCATGCCATGGGATGAACTCAGTGGCCATGGCACCCCTAAAAATGAAACAGTTGCCCCTGTCCGGAGCCCGACTAGCAAGGGGGTAGCTGAATGCTTTGGCGGTTTCCTTTGAGGGCAGGAAAAAGCTCAACAGGAGGCACCCAGGGGCTTAGACAATAGACCAAAGCAGGGCAGAAGTATCTGCGAGCCTTTTAAGAGAATCTATTGACTCTGGTCAGTGGGAAAAGGCTCAGAGAGAGCTGTCAAACGTCAAGGACCAAGAGTCCCCGGTCCTGACACTGGGAGCCATGACTCTGGCTGCTCTCAAGAGCTGGGTAATCCTGTCTTATGAGGGTCCTAGTTTCCTTTCTGTTGTTGTGATAAAACATCCTGACCAAGAGCAACACAGGAGAGAAAAGGGAGTTGATTTGACTGATGCTCCCATCACTGTGGGGAAGTAAAAAATCAACACAGAGCATCGTGCCCACTGCAGCTAAGGGGAGAGAGCTAAGTGCGCCACGCTGCCTGCCTGCTTCTTATTTAGCTAGCATTCTGCTGTCTTATATAGTGCAGGGCCCCTGCCTAGGGAATAGCGCTGCCTACAATGGGCTTGTATGCCCGCAGGCCAGCCTGATGTAGGCAATTGCTTCCCAGGCAATTCTAGGTTATGCCAAGCTGATAGTTAAAACTAACCAGGGTGGAGAAGCTTGACTCCCAAGGCATCAAGAGCATAGGGACACTTACAGAGCACCCCTCTGCTGCTGTCCCTCCCCCATTTCCTTCTCGCCTTCCTGCCTACCCATGGTTTCTATCCAGATCAAACAAACGGGTCTAAGCCAGCTAGTTGGCAACATCTCAGTTGCAGGAACTTGTGCATAGGATTGAATGTAGGGAAAAAATAAAAAGCTTGGAAACTCACACTTGCCCATTTTAAATGATGCTGGCCTAAGGGTAGACATGCATAGGTAACGGAGTCCTCAAATGTGAAGTCAATCTGACCTAGCAGGGCTAGCAAAGCCATAACCTGATAGCCTTTTTGACAGATGGTGTTGCACTCCTGTCTTATTACTGTGACACCAAAGCAATGTAAGAAAGAGGTTTATTCTGCCTCACAGTACTAGCGGATACAGTCTGCTGTGCTGGGCAAGCGTGGTGGATCACATCACACCCGTGCTGGGCAGGCGTGGTGGTGGTGGTGGATCACATCACACCCATGCTGGGCAAGTATGGTGGTGGTGGTGATGGGTCATATTGCACCCGTGCTGGGCAGGTGTGGTGGTGGTGGGTCACATGGCACCTATGCTGGGCAGGCTGGTGGTGCACCCACAATCGAGGAGCAGATGAAGGCTCATGCTCCAGTCACTTTCCGCCTTCGTTCAGTCTGGGGCTCCAGCCCAGGGGATGGGCACTGCAGCTTGCCTGATCTAGATAAGCCCTTGCAGACGTGGCCCCAAACGTGCTTCCACAGTGATTCTAAACCCGGCAAGCTGCTGCCAATATTTAATCATCATAGGTTGTCATGACAACAGAGAACCTATGTGCAGAAAATGAAGTTGGACCTCTACCTCACACCAACTCGGAAGCTGGTGTCACCTGCTTCCCTAGAGTCAGGAGTTAGAGCTTCTGTTCAGTAAGAAAACACCCAGTAAGCATGGCCCTGGGTCCAGCCCTCAGTTCTGAGAATAGGTCAGTAAGGATTAAAGAGTGGAGTACTTAGGAGGCCGGAGGCAGGGCGATTGGGCTTGAAGCCAAAACTAGACACAAGTTTGAAAAATATTCCTCAGAGAGCTGGACAGACAATAATCAGTTGGCCCAGGAACTCCACTGCCCAGTCCACTCCCCAGGAGAAGTTCATTAGGTGTTCATACAGGAGCGGACGCATGGATCTTCATAGTGGTTACATCTTCAACACCACGTCCCAGAGGAAGGATGTATCCATTCGGCGCATGTTTTTCAGCTGTGAATAATGGCACGCTGTGTCGATGTGGGTGAGGTGGGTGAGGCTTAGGAGAGTCGATCACATCATAAGCCCGAGCAGGGAACACGACTCAGCTCATCAAAGTGCTTGCTGGCAGCGCTGACAACCTGAAACCAGCTGCAGTGATACACGTATAGCAGCCTTTACGGTGAGATGCGGAGACCGTGAAATCAGCAGCCAGCTCTTGAGCTAGCTGAGGCTGAAGCACACTGGGAGGCTGGGACTGGAAAGAGACAGGCCTTCAAACACAAAGACTCAAGGGAAGAAGCAACTCTCCCTCTCCCACAGTCGTTCTTTGACCGCCACATGCTTGCTGTGGCATGCACACACCCCACACTCATTTCCCCCCCACAAAAATTTTAATCCTATTTATATAAAATGTTATAATAAGAAAATTCAAAGGAAGGAAGAGTAGGTTTCTAAGCCGTGGAATGGGGTGGCGGTGCCAAATTGGTGTTAGTATCAGGCTGGTAAAAGAGTGTTAGCTGTAGAAGCCCTGTGTGCTTGAAAACCAAACGCACTCCTTTGAGACATGAATTTTATGGAAAGTAGGTTTAATATAAGAGAATGAGGTGTAACATGTCCATCCCCACCCCCACCCCCACCACTTGTAAGTACAGCCTATCTGAGAGACTCATATGTCTGTGTAAGTGTAGGCCACATGTGCACAGATGCCGTCAGAAGCCAGCTGGGGATACAGGCAGTTGTGAGCTGCCCTACATGGTTACTGCGCACCAGAGGAGGACTCAGGGCAGGATGGGACTCTGTGTGGAAATTGTTTGCAAAGAAAAAAAATCATCCAAGGAAGAAATCCTAGGCAGAGCAGCAGGTACTCCCCACTCCCCACTGTTATCACTCTCGTCAGCGGACAGCTGGGTTCTCCAGGGACCGTGGTGGAGTCATGTCTGGGCGGTAGTGGAGCTACTTCCCATTAACTGCAACTTGCTTTTAAAATCATGTAATATTATATATGTTGTGGGGGAACATGTGGTATAGAAGATGGGAGGGCAGCTTGCAGGAGGATGCTCTCTGCCTTCACCATGAGGGTCCTGGGAGTCAAGCTCAGGTAGATAAGCCTGGTGGCCAGTGTCTTTGGTGGTTGAGTTGTCCCAGCTTGTGCATTTTGACACTGCTGAACAATTCCTGGATGGACAGTGTATCTGGCCACCAAGGAGCACCCCCTGTTAAGCCCTGGTTTGGAACTTAACTATTCTTTTGCTTCCCCGTGTCCGAGCAAGGCACGAAAAGCTGCAGTCAGAGGAGTGGGGAAGAGAAGGAGGAGGAAAGAGCGGCAGATGGGCTGAGACATTGTGGAGATAACTGTTGTCTGACTTTCCTTGGGGAGACGCAGGAGAACTCTACTCAACTTAAACAGGACACAGATGGTGTCTTCAAAGAGTTCACCCAAGCATAGCTTTGTGAGCCAATGAGTTTGTTGTGGTCATGTTAAGGAGCATGGGTATCCCAAAGGATGCCACACCTTACCAAAAAGCATACAAGTCAGGAAAGCTCTTGAACTCTTCCCGCACAGCCTGTGTGACTACCACCAGTCCCCAGGCTCCTCTCTCCAGAGATTGCTGTTTATGGAACCTCGGGGGGAGGCAGGCCCCATGCGTATCCCTCAACTTTTCTGAGTTACCTGAGTCTCTAAGATTCCTCAACTTTCTGAATCTTATGAACCATTCTCCTCCTTCCAGGAGAGAAGGTTTGGATTCAGAGGAAATAGCTACATGGTTATTAATTCCAAGGTGAAACATTGACTTTCACGCTTTCTACAGAAGCCACCTGAATCAAAGCCACAAGTTGACCTTACTATATCTTGGTGCCTTTAAAATGTACAAAAAGCTGTGCAGAGAATCAGGGGGTAAATGAAGAGAGCTAGTATGACATGGTGAGGGAGAGGGCATGATTTCTGGTACCCACTGGCCTGAAATCAAAGCTACCTGTATCTGGAAAAACTTAGTCCATCTCTTCCCTAGGCTGGGATGGAGATGTGCTAGTCTCTTACAAGCACAGTCACAAGCACATCATAAACCCTGCCTCGACGGCCATTGTTTGTATCTGGAGGAATTAGGAGGACCTATTGTGACAGTAGCCTCCAGAGGGGGCAATAGCTCAGGGCTTTGCTTTTCCAACTCTGGAAACAAAGATAATGTCTTGGCCTTATATATTTCTGGGGTAGAGAGGGAGGTTCATGAGCATGTCCCAGACTATGTACCAGGTATGAGGGAGGAAGATGCTAACTTTTAAAAGAGTATGATTCCTCTGCAGGTTCACTGTTCTTCACTTGGGAAGGGGTGTGAGGTGTGGTCTGATTCTCAAGACCTCAGCTTTTGATTCTCTTAGCCACATGAGTACCACCAGCTCCTGGACACCTGTTTCCTCTTGTGACTTAGGGTAGAGCTGGGCATGAAAAGTATTAGATAAAAGTGGCTTCTCCAAACGCAAGGCTACTTCCCTGAGCAGCCCTGACTCTAAAGCTGAGAGCATAGTGGGCTCTCTCAGGATGGAGATTCCTCCAGTCCCTGGCAACTACAGTTCATTGAGTTGATGGAAAAACTCAAGAAGCATCCGCGCCTCTTTGCAAAATTTCCTGCTCCACAGTGGTGGTGGGGAAATGGTTGCTTTCCTGGAAGAAGTGGCCATCCCTAGAGAATGAACAGAACAGGCAATGCCTAACCCTCAAATGAAGCCCTGCAGAAGGTAGAGATCCAAGTCCCCTCCTCCTCTTTCCAGTACTGGTCACCCTGAATGACCAGTGCTGTGTTTGATGCCCAACTGGCCCAGAACTCAGAACATTCCTACCAACTGCCCATGTGACAGTTGCATAAATAATTAGATCTGCCTGAACTGGTTCCACCTGTAGGAGAGTTACGATGAAGGGGCTGGGGGGAGCTGCTGGGTTGGGGCTGGATGGTCCAGAGAAGTTTATGAGCTCCCAGGGTCAATTTGACCAGATCTGACCCACCCATTACAGCAGCCTGGACACACATGAGGCTGAGAACTGGCTGCAGTTGCATCGCTGTGAGCCTGCAACGCCACCGCCCCCCCCCCCCCCCCCCCCCCCCCCCCCCCCCCCCCCCCCCCCCCCCCCCCCCCCCCCCCCCCCCCCCCCCCCCCCCCCCCCCCGCTCACATCCTGGCTCACTGGGACTCAGTTGCTACTGTGCCAAAGGCACTCACTACTATGGCATGGCTGAAGGAGCCCAGCAAACCCTGCACTGGGGGAAGATAGCAGGATGCCCTTGGTCGCTGCTTCCTGGCCTGGCCTGGATTCCCATTCTAATTTTTTAAAGTGGGGGAATTAAAGGAGGGATAAGGGGCACAGATTTCTCAAGACTGCTTCCAGCTGACTTAGGGGACCTGCGAGAGCTGGGGTTTCACTGCTGACTCAGGCTATGTGGAGTCTCTCATGTTCCTTAGATCTGGTGCGATGCTTAAAACATCTGTTTCCACCGTCAAGGTGTCACCTCGACCTTTAGGAGAGATGGGTAGTTGATTTCTGAGGGTACCCAGGCATGCTTGATGATCTTTGTGCTTCCGGCTCTGTGGCTAATGGTTGTGAGTCCTGCAACGATAGCTAATTGGTCTGATTAGGAGTTTTGAATGAGGCATTCAGAGTACACAGAGAGATTGATGAAGCAGGATGTAGTTAGTGGAAACAGCAGAACACGGATCAGCCTAGGGGGAGAAAAAAGGGGTCAGAAAGGAAAGCTCCCAATCCAGCAGAGTACAGTTGTGGGGTGAGAAGCCTAATGCTCCTGAAATTGGGGACAAGATAGTTGACCTTGGTGTCCTCAGAAGTTTAAGAGAACAAGGTCCCATTGTGGTTACTGTGTATGGAGGACAATGAGCTCGGGATGAGGAGAAAAGCATTTGAGAAGAGATAAATGAATCCAGTGAGGGAGACCCTCAGGCTTAGTAGCTGTTGGAGTTACAAGAATTACTTTGCTGCTGATTGATTCATGGCGCTAGTCTCTTACTTATAACTGTACATTTAGGTCACTCCCATTTAAAGAGATTTTTGAAGTTGGGGGGAGCACAGCATGGCTGATTCCTGCATGGGCTGCTTGTCAGGACAAACTGCCCTTCCCTACAATCCGCATGCACACAGAATGGCAGAAAGATATGTCGGGGCCCAGCTGGAGGAAGCTGACTTTTAAGCTGAGTTTTGAAGGCTGTGAGGAATTTTCACTGCTGAGTGAACCAGGAAGGATTATGGGAAATGCCCAGGCCGGTTTATAAGAAGAACTGAACTAGCGCCAGGACCAGAAGAAGTACTGAGATGTCTTATGAGTAGCGTGCTGGGCCTGAAGGCAGCAACAGCAATAGGCTGGCCAGAGAGGGGTCGCTATGATGTGAGCTGGAGGACTCTGACGAGAGGAGAGTACACAGAAGGGGTCAGGTGCTACTGTCACGTGGAAGGGAGGCTGGCGCAGGTGCTGTGGCTGAGACCTGAGATGCCAAGTGACTTGGTCTTTCCATGCAGAGAGAGACATGTTCTTGGCATGAGGAGGAAGAGCTGCCCACTAAGGGCAGGTGGGGCTTGTGTGGGTCCTGTGATGCAGGCCTTACTAGGAGCAGATGGAGCAGGGCGGGGCTGAAAGCAAGGAGTATGCAGATGGCTGGGAGGGGCTGGGAGGGGCTGGGAGGGGCTGGGAGGGAAGGAATAGGCAGGACAGCCATGCTTCCTTCCAGACATGGGGCGCAGCAGCCTTCCAAGGCCCCTAGCATGGGCATCCCTCCCCTCCAGCTCCTCTGCCATGCAAATGCTGGTGCTGGAGGGGTGGTATGAGAGCCTGGGCAGGCAGAGGGGAGAGCGGGAAAGTGTGGCAAAGGTTACTGGTGGGTCTGGCATAGGGTGATGACTCTGAGACCCAGTATGGGTGATGGCAAGAGACAGAATCCCTTCATATAGGTGTGAGCATAGGAATCTCCCGTTTTCATCCCTAGACCTTTCTCCTGTGTGTGATTCATATGATAGTGTCTGCTCCTGTCTGACACGAGAGAAGTTCCTCATGGAGACAGGGTGTCTGCCTTCCTAGAGGATGTTGGATGTCAGCCTGCAGTGGGATGAGGCTCCTCCCTCCTCTGAAAGGCGGGAAACCTTGGGTTGGGTTGTGTGACCCCGGATGGAGTCTACTGGGGGCCAGAGCTCTCAGACGGGGTCTGAACTCTGGTTAGAGCTATCCTCAGAGGTTTATTATAGAACCTGGGCAGGAAGGACCAGGCGCCCATTGCCCAGGAGGAACTTAAATGCTGCTGAGCTGCATCCCCGTTGACCCCCTGCTCTGCTGGCTTACTGCTCCATTCGCAGTGGCGCTCGCCTGTTCTGTGGTCCCTTCGTCTCTTTCCATGTCCCCCAGGCCCTGAAGGCAGTCTTCCTTTGCAAAGGGTCTTGGACGCACCTGTGTGTGTATGGTGTAGACTTACAAACTCTTCGACCTCCACCAGAGATAAGTTCAGTAAACAGTGCACAGGGCTGTGGATTAACACCTCTTCCCAAGTCATCTCCATGATTACCAAGAAAGGAGCTGAATGATATTAGTATATCCTGACCCTCTTGTTTGGGGTAGAGACCACCTGTCTAGAACGCTATGTGACCTCAGGTGCGAACTACGGCTTGAGAGACTGGCCACCATACGATGTAGAAATATGTGGCCTGCATAATAATGCCCCACACCCAGGCCCATATCACAGATTCCTGTGCAAACCCTCAGGTTGCTGGAGTGAGAGGCCAGAGGGACCAAGCGCCTGAAGGCTGCAGATCTTCCCTCTGGGCCTTGGAGGTCTCTGATCCCCTGAGAGGGTGGAGGGGGGCTCCCTGAGGGCCCCCGAGCTAGAGAGCAGGACTGGTCCCTTCTTCCCTGATCCAGCTCCAGAGCTGTCAGCACCACTCAGGGGCAGTGCACCCCACAGAGGGGCAGCTGCTGGCTGAGGAGCTCCTGTAGGAGGCAGCAGCTTTGGGGACAGTGCCTGGGTGTCCTCCTGCCCTTACCCCGAGAACCCGCTGCAGGGGTAGGGGACACTGACACCAAGACAGTGGACACCACTCAGAGATGCTGAGGCAGCTGAGCTGTGGACCAGGGCAGGCTGGGAAGGAAACTTCCCTGAGTGCCCGCGTATCCCTGCCTGGGTGTTTAACCTCCCAGTAATAGCCCACGCTCTCCCAGAACTCTCTGTGAAGGCTGTAGTTCCTTCATCCCCCGGACAGAGGAGCACTGCCCTAGGTCTCTCCCCAGTGAGAGTGTTGTTGTGCTCAGGTTGTTCTGGGAGTAAGTACCGGCTGCTCTCAGCAGATGCCCCTGGTGGGAAGAAGTGAGCTTCGGATTTGCACTCTGCATCCTTCTGGAGCACAAACAGTTAATGAAACACATCACTTTAACCTTTTCCTGTTCCTAAAGAAAATGTCTTACTGTGTATCTCTGGCTTGTCTGGAACTCAGAGATTTCCCTGCCTCTGCCTCCTGAGTGCTTGGGTCAAGGTGGGCACCACCGCAGCCGACCCACAAATGTTATTTAAAGATTTGAACCACTCTCCCTCTTCCTCTTCTCCTCAAGCCTGCAGACTTGGGGTTGGCCCAGGGAAGACTGGGGCTCATCCCCAACACCAGCTGTGTCTAGCTTGGGCCTCAGAACAAGTCACAGAACTGTCTTCTGCTGTTTCCTAAAAATCCTGCCAAGTCCACTTCCAACTTCCATCTCCATTCAGACAAGAGAATTGTCCAGTCAATCCTGATATTTCTAGCCTGGTCAGATTTAAAGGTCCCATTCCACAGTAATGCCTTTGACAATGCACCATCCTGAGCTCCTCCCTGCCATTAGATGGCATCTGTCCCAGATGACCCAAATGTGTTCTCATACTGCCCTTGTCAGTGGACACTGTTTCGTGAACATCTCTCCTCTGAGAGGCTGCCATAAGACAGAGACCCCTTGGGAAAGAAGGATCTTGTTAGGGGGCTCGGGTTGGATAGGAGCCCCCTCTGCTAGCTCCCCACACTGGTCTGAAACTGAAGCTGTCACATGGTAAAGCTTTTGGGCTCCCTCTGCAGGGCTGGCTGCATCTTTGAGGCTGCTGTGGGCTGAATGGTCCCCCAAGGTGCATGTGTTAGAATCGGAACCCTCAGTGCGGCAGACGGAGACATAGGGTGTTTCGGGGGGACTCTCTGATGGTGCCACAATCATGAATGGATGACGCTGTGGCTGCGGGAGTGAGGGTTTCCCTGGGAGCATGGGGTTGTCAGGGGAACTGATCATCTCGCCTGGGGAATGCAGCAGACACAGTGGGGCTGGCTTAGCTAGGCACCAGCTCCTTGATTTTAGACTTTTCCAGACTCTAGAGATAAGAAATAAGACTCAGTCTCTGGTCCTCTGTTATAGGTACACAAATGTAGTAAAGACCGTGGCAACTAGAATATTCAGAGGTCCCTCTGCATAAAGACACAGTGTGGCACCTCAGAAACCCAGGCATGAGCCTTTTCCTCTAAAACATGTTTATTTATGTAGTATGACAGAAGTGATTGAGATACATGGAAACAAATTTACATATTGTGGTACTTTGAATGTAATTGGCCCCATAAGCTCCTAGGGAGTGGCACTATTGGGAGGCGTGGCCTCGTTGGAGGAAGGGTTGTCACTGTGGGGGTGGACTTTGAGGTCTACAATGCTCAGTTCAGTTCAAGATATTAGCTCTCTGCTCCTTCTCCAGCACCATGTCTGCCTGCATGCCGCCACGGTCTGCCACCATGACAATGAATACATTTCTGAAACTGTGTGCCACCCAATTAAATGGTTTCCTCTATAAAAGTTGTGTGGTCATGGTGTCTCTTCACAGCAATAGAAACCATCACTAAAACACACCTTGACAACCATATTCTGGAGTCATCCTTTGTATCCTAAAATAGGAAAAGAATATACGATCGATATCCTATGTCACAATTGTAGGACTTCCATGTGAGCATTAACTATGGCAAGAGATTGAAAAGACAATTGACAAGAGAATCAACAACCTGAGAAGCAGCATGGGTCACTCTTCCAGAAGGTCACAGTTGATGACCTTGAGAGTGTCTCTCATGGCTTCAGCCAAGTAGAGCTCTGACGATGTGTGATGGGACAAGACCGCACTCATTTCGTGACTACAATTTTGCTACCATTATGAATTATAATGTAAACATGTGATACATAGGATGGTCTTCTGTGACTCCTGTGGAATGGCTGATCGAACCCCAAAGGGGTCATGCACAGGTTGAGAACTGGTACATACAGAACTGGCAAGAAACGTTTGGTTCCATTCCCTCGTTGGCCACCTGAAGGCGTGGTGGGTCACCAGCAGCTCTTCTGGAGTCACCTTTAGAAGGTCACCCAGTGTTCCCATCTGCTCAGAGCCAAGGTCTGACCCAGAAACACAGGCTGAACTCTTGGCAGGCAGCATTTCCGTCTGTACACAGAGGACACGGGTTTTGTCAAGGTGGACTATGGTGTAGGAGGTCCTTCTGTCTATGTATTGCTTTTATTGGTTAATGAATAAAGAAACTGGCTTGGCCTGATAAGGTAGAGTAGAGCTAGGCAGGGAAAACTAAACTGAATGCTGGGAGGAAGAAGGTGGAGTCAGAGAGAAGCCGTGTAGCCCCGCTAGAGACAGATGTTGGAACTTTACCTGGTAAGCCACAGCCTTGTGGCAATATACAGATTAATGGAGATGGTTTAATTTAAGATATGAGTGGCAGGGTCCGGTGCCATCCTGGACCCTAATTATTTCTCTGGACCAGAGGGGAGGTGGGAAATTAGACACAGCTCACATGGCTTTATTGGGAGGGAGATTCTCAGGGATCCCTCATGAAATCCTGAGTTCACGTCTTAAAAAATTCCTTGTTTATTCTCCGAACAGCCTTATATACCAAAACATAAACTGAGAGGGAAATTCGTTAACATTCTGTTTCCTGGGTAACCAAGTGAATGTCTCTGGTCACGTCTACACCTTTCTATGCCCATTTTGTCATGTCTCCCTATCTTCCTGCTCTAAATGCCAGCTCTGTCACGTAGGTCAAATAAACATCTCTTTTCAGGAATCCTCCAAATTACAAAGAAGGAGCAGAACAACATCCCGACCCTTTGTCAGGGAAGTGATCACCTCCTCTGTGGCAGGTGCAAACTATGGCTTGAGATTCCGGCCACCACACCATGTAAAACTATGAGCCTACATATGAGTTAGCCAGAAATACGCTTAAACTATTGACCAAAGAGTATTGCAAATAATATGGTTTCTGTGTGATTGTTTCGGGGATGAGCTGCTGGGAAAGAAACAAGCAGCCTGCTACAACAAGACTAAGTGGCTTTTCTTTGAATGGATTATTCAAGTCCAGTGAAAGACATAGGGCTAATCTTTATACATTAAAGAAATAAAAACTTCAAGACCTTAAAGATATATATCTTGAGTAATAATCAAAATATCAGTCCCTAGGGTGTTTTTGAACTCAAGAGACACATCTTGAACTTGAGATCCTTCTTTGACAGTCACCCGGGGAACTGTGTTACCAGGCCTGACTCTGCATTTTATTATTGATTAGAAAACTTAAAAGGGTGTATTGTTAATATGTTGAGAATAAAAAGAATCTTATTCTCATTTTGAAATTTAAAACTTACTTTAGTCTTTTTCAGTGAATATTTGAACATTGGTTTCCTTAAGTTCTACTAACTCTTTATATGAACCAAAGACAGTTGTACTTTTTAAGGAGCTACCAGGATATTCTGCAGAACACAATTCAGTTATTTGAGTCAAAGCGATTGTGTGTGTCTTTTGCTGACTTTAGGACCTCAGCTTTATCTTTAGGTATGTTATTGTTGTCCTGCTGACCTCTGTCTGTGGTAGGGGCTACATGGCTTCATGATAAAGAACAAAGTAGAGGGATTAGAGAGGGGGAAACTGTGCTGCTGTGCCAGTCAAGGGCGTGAGTTCAGATCCCCAGCATCCTCCTGAAGTTTGTCATAGCGACTGTCATAGCGGTAGTGATGGGGAGTGAGTGGGAAGGGGGCAGGGCTGGAGGGGGTGATCCTGTGCTTCTCAGTCAGGCGAGTCTTGAATAAACTGTGAGCTCTAGGTTTATTGTGGAACCTTGTCTCAAAAACACGAAGTGGAAAAGGGAGAGAAAGATACTGGAAGTAAACTTTCTGCTACATAAGTGTAGTGAATTAGGTCAGTATGATAAATAACCAGGCCAGCTCAAGAATAACAGTCATATTTTAATGGTTAAAAAGGGGAAACTCACCCAACAAGAGTGGGAAGTCCGACTTCTTATCTGTCTGGAGGGTACCGCGCAGAGAGAGAGAGGGCATCTGGGTCCTCCCAGTTTTTCTCCCTGGGATCCAGGTCGCCACACTTTAATTAGATGTGATTGGTTAACAGAGTTTCTCCCCCTTTTGTCTAAACAAGATCGATCCAAACCCAATACAACTATATACAATAAGAACAGATACCAAATATAAAATTACAAACAATAAACAATATTAAGCAAGGAACGCATAACAAAAGTTTTACTAAACATTCTATTTCAAGAAGTCTAGACATTGCATTGAAAATAAGCTTGTCTAAATAATGAGGAAGGTAGCTACAATTATCTAATCTTCAACTCCATCGAAGATCTGAGAAGGGAAACAATATTACTTGAGTAAACAAGAAATGCAATTGAGAAACTTTTAAAATGTGCAACAAATGACAGAGACAACTGACTACTTGGGCAATCACCCAAAGTCTCATTTGCAATGTTGAAGCAACCAACTTTGGCTAAGGCCTAACGTAACTGACATACCATTTTCAAAGGTAAGAAACTTTTCAAAACTATCTTACCCTGTCTTGGCAGGATATGACAGTCCTGTTTTAACCATTTAAGGATACTATGTATATCTGTCAGTGATTGAGGTAAGGGCATTTCTTTGCCCAAAGGCCAGTTCTGCCAAGAAGAAAAGATCCAGGTGGAGTGTCATTGGTGCTCAACATTCTCTCAGGAATAGATCAGTGTTACCAGGAGCAATTGTGTCTCACTACCAAGGAACTCCAAGTTAGATTAAAGGCCATTATCTACAGCTCTTTGAAGAGGTTGAAGATTATCTATCTATACTGAATATAATCTCTATGTATCTAAAGAACCTGATTAGCCTAATTATAAATATGACAAATATAGATGACTATTGACCTATAATTCTCAATACCTATGTAACTTAAAGACTAAGACAATAAACAACTGTGCAATAAATGAGAAAAATGACCTTCAAATGTAAACAATGTATAAGTATCTTGATTAGAGGTAGTAATGTACACTGAATTTTGGTAAATATATATGTCAATACATAAACAATGCTTCAAACAGAGGTAGAAGCATATATGCATATAAAATTCAATATAATTTAACTTTGTATCAATATACAAAAATCTATACCAATATAATTGTCTAAAACACAATAACTCACAAGTACCAATCTATTATCCCATCATCCAATTATCCCTCTTTTTTTTTTTCAAAAAGATCCCTAAGCCTATACAATTCCTCCCCATCCCTCAATCGTATACCAATTATAATCAATCCCTAAATGATGTCCCTAAGCCTGAGGGCAAACTTTGCTGGGAGAGGGGACATTGTCCTCTAAAATTGCTTCCAGCTATCATGGGGCAATGTTCTTTCTAGGGGATCCTGTTAAAGTAAATGATGGTTAAAATCTAAGATTAATATTTGGCCTGGTAAAATTGCAAATAGTCTCTGAGTATTTTGTGGAGGTCTGGCCAGAATGTTGTAAAAGATGTGCACCATTTCAGCTAACCAAGTTGGAACTGTCTTATGCAGCTGGTACCCAAAACAGGCAGGTCTTGTAGTAGCGCTATCGGCATCATGACGTCATAATAACCAGGTGGAGTTGTTGTTGTGGGGCCCCATCTTCTTACTGGAAACTTCAAAGATTACTGCGGGAAAATTTATTGTTCATTATGGGAAACTTAAGCATTATCTATATAAACATATACAGACATATATATTCAATGAAAGGCATGATAAAGACAAAAATAGATATGAGGAAAGGCAAAAAAGTTTTATAATTTTTTTCCTTCTGTTCCATATCATGGCTCTTGACATGAGATAGAAACTCTGGGTTTCTCTTAACAGGCTTGGAATTAGAGAGGGACTGAGCCAAAGTCCAACTCCAAAACCAGCTCTATATTTTTATAAATATAAGTACATTCATATATATCTAAAATATGTTTATTATAATTTCACCTACAGAACCTATTCTTGCTGGTCCTTATTGGGTTGTGAATAGTTTCCATCTGTCAGTATTCAAACATCCAGGGTCCCTTGAATTTTTTGAAGATGAGTGTTTTCCTGCAGAGATAAGAAGAGAACCTTGCCCCCATCCTATGTTTTTCTTACCACCTGTATGATTATCATCATTGTGGATGAGCTGTCATTTCTCCTTTCCAAGAGGTTCCTCCTCTTCAAATTGAACCTTTATTAATTTTGATGGTATCCACAATTTTTCTTCTCCTGTGGAAACAAGAGCAAAACCCCTTCTCCAACGCAGCACATTTCCTGGCTTCCATTACGAAATCAGCACATCCTTGAAATAAACCGGTTGATTTAATTCAGCAGACTTTTCCATTATCCAATGTCTTTCTCCTGCTGTTGTCTGCTTTCTCATTAGTGTTAAGAAAATTTAAAGTTAATAAAGCATTATTTAATCTATTTCTGGGGGTATTTTCACCCCTTTCTGTTTGTTTAACATATCCTTTATAGTTTGATTTGATCTTTCTATGACTGCTTGACCTGTAGGATTGTGTAGTTTACCTGTAACATGCTTAATATTATAATAAGCAAAAAAAGTTTCATTTTCCTAGAGACATAAGTTGGACCATTATCTGTCTTTATTTGTGCAGGTATACCCATGATGGCCATGACTTCTAATAAATGGGTGATTACAGAATCAGCTTTTTCTGAGCTTAAAGCATTTGCCCACTGAGAACCTGAATAAGTGTCAATGGTGTGGTGTACATATTTTAATTTGCCAAATTCTACAAAGTGGAACACATTCATCTGCCAGATTTCATTCCTTTGAGTACCCTTTGAGTTAGTCCCTGCAGGTAGTGGTATTTGGTTATAGAAAGAGCAAGTTGGGCACCTCCTTATAATCTCCTTAGCTTGTTGCCATGTAATAGAAAACTCTTTCTTCAAACCTTTGCTATTGACGTGATGTTTTTTATGAAATTCAGAGGCCTGCAGCACACTTTCAATCAATAATTGATCAATTTCTGTATTACCTTTTGCTTGAGGACCTGGCAGACCTGTATGGGATCGGATGTGTGTTATGTACATAGGGCAAAACCTATTCCTGATCATGTCTTGTACCTGGATAAACAATGAAGTCAGTTCTGCATCATCTGGTATAAATTCAGCGGTTTCAATATGCAAGATAACTCTTTCTGCATATTGTGAATCTGTAACTATATTAAGAGGTTCTTTAAAATCCCTTTAATTCTTTAATAGCACCATAAGAATGGCATATAATTCTGCCTTCTAGAGAGAATTATAAGGGCTTTGTTCCGCCTTACTCAATTCATCTGACTTGTAACCTGCCTTCCCTGATTTATTTACATCAGTATAAAATGTATGGGCTCCAGTTATCAGAGCATCATGTGCGATTTGAGGAAGAATCCAAGAAGTTCTCTTTATAAGGTTAAGCCTATCGCTTTTAGGATAGTTGCTACTAATTTCTCCCAAAAAATTAGCACAAGCTCTTTGCCATGGTTCACTGTCTTCCCATAACTTTCTTATCTCATCAGTAGTGAAAGGTACTATAATTTCTTCTGGGTCTATGCTTTCTTGTTGACAAAGGCACAGTTTACTTTTTATAATTAATTCAGAAACTTTTTCCACATAAGTTTTTAATTTTTTACTAGGTTTATGTGGTGAAAAGATCTATTCAAAGATAATATCATCTCTCTGCATTAAAATTCCTGTAGGAAAAGTCCTGGAAGGCAATGTGACAAGAATACAACTATGCTTTGGATTCACCCTATCCACATGTGCCTCCTGTAATTTTTCCTCAACCATTGTCAGTTCCTTTTCTGCTTCAGCTGTTAATTCTCTGGGACTATTCAAATCTTTATCACCATCTAAGGTTTTGTTTAAATGAATTATTAGATCAGGTGTTATCCCAACAGCTGGTCGTAGGTTGGAGATGTCTCCTAACAATCTTTGAAAGTCATTAAGAGTCCGTAACCGATCTCTCCTAATTTGTGCCTTTTGAGTCTTAATTTTTTTGCAAAGTATATTTTAATTGAAAACTATTAACAATTTGTGTGCAGAGTTCAATAAAGACGGTGTCCTCTTAGAAAAATATATTTTCCTTTAAAATTTCTATATGTTTTTCAGTTCTTTCTAATACAGATATTGAGGGAGAGATCCGGTAAGAAGCCATCCTCATCATCTTAGACCATGAAACTCAATATGGACAAGTTAAACAGAACTGCCATATCTGGGCTGCCCATGCATGTCAGCATTGCCAGGGCATAAATTTCATTTCAGTTTCACCATAGATATTAACTTGATTGCTTCAAGGTACTATTGATCAACTGCAGCATCACCTGAATAACCAGCTCAGGCAGCAGAAGCTGGTTCAATGTGTGCAGTAGCCCTCAGTGCAGAAATTCTATGCTCAAATGAGCTAAAATGGGGTATATAGAGATGTGTTCTGACTTCTTTTCTTCAACCTGGAAATCTGTAGTTCCTTTAGAAGGGCCAAGTCGTGGCTCTTCTTTAGGACCAATGACCATTTTGGACTTTTTAATCTCTTCATAAACCATCTCTTTTAGGTCCCTTCTAAAGTGGTCCTTCAGGGGGCTGGAGAGATGGCTCAGTGGTTAAGAGCATATCCTGCTCTTCCAAAGGTCCTGAGTTCAATTCCCAGCAACCACATGGTGGCTCACACCCATCTGTAAGGGGGTCTGGTGCCCTCTTCTGGCCTGCAGGCATACACACAACAGAATATTGTATACATAATAAATAAATATTTAAAAAAAATAAAAAAAATAAAGTGGTCCTTCAGCCATAAGTACTGCAGATTCCGGTGCTCCTGTTGTATCTGCTTTGCCTGCTCCTTCAGCAGAGCCACCAGCTCCATACATATTTGGATTAATTCATTCGTGAGTAGTTCCATAATTTCCTCTACCACCTTTCTGAAAAGTTTCCTCATCTTTGCATGCTTTACAGCCAGTTCCTTCCTCACATCCTTTCTAAAAAGTTTCGTCTTTGCATGCTCTACAGCCAATTCCTCCCTCAGGATTTCTTTTATGTCATTTCTGAGGAATTCCTTCCATCGTGTGCAACAACAATCAGCTTGCTCCTTTATGTGCTCCTTCCTCTTGACGGAAGGAAGTCTTGAATGCACTTGTGCATCTTTTCTATCAGTCATTTTCTGCTATAAAAAGGCACAGGCAGAGAGCACCGGCAGCGCAGGCCCAGGCGGGGCGGCAGAGCACAGGCGTAGGCCCAGGTGGGGCAACAGAGCACCGGGGCGGCGCAGGCCCAGGTGGCACCTTGAGTCTTAATTTTTTGTAAACCTATTTTATAACCCAGATAATTGACAGAATCTCCCCTCTGTATTTTTTCAGGAGCAATCTGCAATCCCCATTTAGTTAAAACTGTCTTTACTTCTTCAAACAGTCTTTCTAAGGTATCTATGTTTGAATTAGATAGCAAAATATCATCCATGTAATAGCAAATTATAGACTTAGGAAATCGCTTACTTATTATTTCCAATGGTTGACTTACAACATATTGACACAGGGTGGGGCTATTGAGCATTTCCTGTGGGAGGATAGTACACTGGTACCTCCTAGTAGTTGAGAATTATTATAAGTAGGCACTGTGAAGGCAAACTTTTCTCTATCTTTTTCTTGTAAAGGTATAGTGAAGAAACAATCCTTTAAATCAATAACTATGAGAGGCCATCCCTTTGGTAACAGAGAGGGCAGAGGAATTCAAGATTTCAGAGGGCCCATAGGTTGAATAGCCTTGTTGATAGCTCTAAAATCTGTCACCATTCTCCATTTTCCAGATTTTTTTCTCAACAACAAATACAGGAGAATTCCAAGGGCTGGTAGAGTCTTCTATATGTTGAGCATCTAATTGTTCTTATACCAGCTGTTCTAAAGCCTGCAACTTTTCCTTAGCTAAAGGCCATTGTGTAGAAAGAGCTGCTGGGCTGCATTCTTGCCGCCCGGCTCCCAGCTGCCCCGGCTAGCTTATACCCCAAAATAACAACACACAAATTGTATTCATTTAAACACTGCTTGGCCCATTAGCTCTAGCCTCTTACTGGCTAACTCTCACATCTTGATTAACCCATTTCTATTAATGTGTGTAGCACCACAATGTGGTGACTTACCAGGAAGATTCTAGCCTACTTCCATCTTGGGTTGGAGCTTCATCACATCTGACCCATTTCCCTTCTTCCCAGCATTCTGTTCTGTCTGCTCCACCCGCAAACAGATTGACAGATGACAATACTACATCACCATTGCTTGACCCATATTGGCTTCTCAGTCAACCATTTTAAAGGCAGGGCTGTTGGTACATCTGAAGGGTTATCAATTGCTTTGTGTTCTTGTACAATTTGAATAGCTGGTGTTCGTCGTCTGTAATACCTTCTAATATTTTCCTCAGAAATATAAGCTTTAGGGGCTGTAGGAATGTTAATCTGGGTATTCCATTGCTGCAATAGGTCACGACCCCATAAATTCACTGCACTATTGGCTATATATGGCTTTAGTTTTCCTATTTGCCCTTCTGGCTCTATACATTCAACCCATCTCGTGCTTTGTCTTACCGGAGATTTGGTTCCAATTCCCAGGAACTGAACGTCTACCTCCTGAAGAGGCCAATTCAGATGCCAAGATTCTGGAGTAATGATGTCAAATAAGCCTCCAATAAAAATGCCATTTATACACATTCTCACCTTTGGTCTTTGTTCATTTATGGACATTACATTACATATACATTTCCTCTGTCCCACCAGATTTCTTGACTCATTCTCCACATTTATCTCATCATTCAGACCATTATTGCTTTTGACAGCAGGCATGGGACCTTCTAATTTTCCTGACGAGACACGTTCTCCACAGTAACTGGGAATGGCTGGACCACATTCGTCATGGGGGCCTGAGAGAGGTCCCCCCATGGCATTTCCTGATGGTATTGGGTTGCCTTGTCTATCTCTTGTTGACCTATAATCCATTGGTCTAATGTCGACCTTTGCCATACCTCCTACATAAACCTAAAGGCTGAGTCCTCCTGTTCCTATTATTCCCAGAAGAGACATTATTTCTGAAAATTTGTTGTCTACAATCCCTTCTCATATGTCCCATTCTACCACAAATAAAACATTTGGTATTTTGATGTCTTCTCTTACCATTGGAAATTGGATCTCCTACACATGCCTCAGTACCATAGTCAAATGTTTTGACATTCATTGTATGCAAGACCCATTCATCCATGGGTGCTGATCTGATCTTTAAATGCCCCAGGATCCTTTTGCACTCTATGTTGGCATTCTCATAAGCCAAAGATTCAATTATTATACGTCTAGTTTCTGGATCAGTTATCCCCACTTGTACAGCCCTAATTAGTCTTTGCAAAAAGTCACTAAAGGGTTCTCTCTGACCCTGTTTAACCCTAAGATATATTCCATTCTCTGTCCTGATTCATGAACCCTGTCCCAAGCCTTTAAAGCTGCTGAGGTACATATAGACAGGGTGTGGTCATCATAAAGAGCTTGGTCCTGAAGACCAGAGTAAAGTCTGTCACCTAGAATTTGATCTAGGGAAATCTCAGTTCCTTTCGCTATTTCCTGCTGCTCTAAAATTCTTGTTTCCTCTTTAAGAAGGTATCTCCAGTGCAATTGTGGCCCACTTTCTAGGACAGCTGAGATTAACTGAGCACAATCGTGAGGTGTGGCTTTGTTACTGAAAGCCCAGGCTTTGACCATCTCTCTAACAAAGAACGAATGTAGTCCATAAGTCACAATTGCTTGTTTAATTTCTTTTAAATCACTCATACGTACAGGCTCCCATGTATATTCCTTGATAACCTTAGGGTATTTGGAGCCGGCTACTTTTCTGATGTAATTACTGGAAAAGCAGGTAGAACTCTGGGGAAGCCATCCCAGAGAGTTTTACGCACAGATGAAGTTAAAGTTTGCCTTCTTACCTTTTGCTCCTGGTCATCAAAGTCGATAATTTTCTCAATCTTTTCAAATCTGTTTACCATTGCCTTCTACAAGGTCTGGATCTCCTGTCCAGTATTCTGCTCTAATGGCCTCACTGAGGATTCTAAGGTATGAAGTCTGTCCATTAGAGATAATGTCTCATCCTTGGACATAATCCTCATGGCATGCATATTACCTTCTTGGAGGGACATTCTATCAGTCAATCTGTCATACCCCTTTGACAGAGTCCAGTTAATACATTCGACGGTGCAGATCCTCTCAAATAATGTTTCAGCACACACTGTCATGGATTGGATTTTATGTGCCAAATCAGCCATTTTCTTCTCCAGAGCACTAAATCTCTCCTTAAATGAATTACTATTAGACTGTACCTTTTCCAAGATTAGATCAGTTGGCCAAGTCGTATTAAACAAAGTCCTAGTATCCTCCTTCAGATCTGCAATCTCTTTCTTGAGGAGTTTGGTATCAGTCTGTATTGTGTGTAAAAGCATCTCAGCCGACTGAAAATTGTTAGTTAAGATGGTCATGTCCTTCCTTAGATTTCCAACTTCTTTTCTAAGAAGCCTGGATTCAGTCTGTAAAGACTGCATCATTTTCCTATTGTCAAACCATATTTTTATATTAAAAAAAAACAGACTACAAGAAAAAATGAATTCTAGAAATAGCAATGTAGGAGGGACATCATATGCGTCTTGTAAGACCTTCACACATGGTGTAAGTGAAAAGGCTATGGAAACCTTGGACGGTTAGATTGTCTAACATATTGCCCTTTTTAAATTCAAGATAATGAATTTTACCTGTGGTTCAATCAGCTGGAGTAGGTGCAATAATCATTGCCTGCCAGTAGGTGTCGGGGTGCACCTGAATCCACATGCTTGGTTTTAGATGGCTGAATTTAAAGGGAATACTGAAAAATACTCAAATCAAGAAGTTATTTATTTATTTATTTGTGTATAAATCACAGACTGTGTGCTCTGTGAATGTCTTTGGCTGTTCAATAGTTTTCCACTCTGGCGGCGCGGCAGCTGTGGCTGGACCCAAAGCCTGCAGCGCAGCATGGGTTGGGGGTAGTGCACGGTAGCGGGGCGCCAAGCACGGGGCACGGAGCACAGAGCGGAGGCCGAGGGGGTGGTCTATGTCCGTGGCGGCAGGGCGCGTCAGACTGTAATGTCCCCACGTTCAGGCGCCAGGTGTAGCAAATTAGGTCGGTATGATAAATAACCAGGCCAGCTCAAGAATAACAGTTATATTTTAATAGTTAAAAAGGGGAAACACGCTACAAGAGTGGGCGGTCTGACTTCCTATCTGTCCAGCTGTCCAGCAGGCACTGCGCAGAGAGAGAGAGAGCGCGCATCTGGGTCGGCCCAGTTTTTCTCCCTGGGGTCCAGGTCGCCATGCCTTAATTAGATGTGATTGGTTGACAGAGTTTCCCCATCAACATAAGTACATGCACCAGTGAGTGTCTCCAACTCTCCTGTACATTATTAGTGTTATGACCTGCTGCTGACTTGTCCTGTCCCTTTAAGAGACAAGCCCCACCTGCTCCTCTCTTCTGCTTCCAGCCTGTCTGATTTCCTCTCTTTTCAGGAAGAGGTAGCTGCTGCCTCTTCTTCTCCCCTACTCCTCCCCTCCCTCTCCTCCCCCTCTTTCTCCCTCCCTCCCTCTCCTCTCCCTCCATTTCTCTTTCTCCCTCTCCCTCTCCCCCTTCCCTTCCATAACTGACTAAATAAATTATACCCAAACTCTCAAAAACAAACAAAAAACCTACATGGCAGTACTTTTTCTGACACTCTAGGCATTTGTAGATTAAAATTTTAAATTTTCAATCACCATAGAAGGACAAAACAAGATATTCCACAACAAAACTAGATTTCACCAATACCTAGCCACAAACCCAGCCCTATACAAAATACTAGAAGGAAAACTCCAACCCAAGGAACTTGGCTACACCAACAAAAACACAGACAATTGATGGTCTCATAGCAGCAAATCCCAAACAAGGGGAAAATGCAGAAATTAACAATGAAAATTTGTTCATTTAAAACCAACAATGAAAACTAAATTAACAGGAGATAGCAACCACTGGTCATTAATATCCTTTAATGTAAATGGACTCAACTCACCTATAAAAAGGCACAGGCTAACCAGATTGGATACAAAAACAGAATCCATCCTTCTTCTGCATACAAGAAGCACATCTCAACCTCAAAGACAGACATCATCTCAGAGGAAAGGGTTGGGAAAAAAATATACCAATCAAATGGACCTAAGAAACAAGCAGGTGTAGCTATCCTAATATCTAATAAAATAGACTTCAAGCTAAAAATCAATCAAAAGAGACAAAGAAGATCATTTCATAATAGTTACATGAAAAATCCATCAAGAGGAAATCTCAATACTAAACATCTATGCCCCAAATACAAGGGTACCCTCATATGTAAAAGAAACACTTCTGGGCTGGAGAGATGGCTCAGAGGTTAAGAGCATTGCTTGCTCTTCCAAAGGTCCTGAGTTCAATTCCCAGCAACCACATGGTGGCTCACAACCATCTGTAATGGGCTCTGGTGTCCTCTTCTGGCCTGCAAGCATACACACAGACAGAATGTTGTATACATAATAAATAAATATTTTAAAAAATAAAAATAAAAAATAAAAAAAGCACTTCTAAAGCTTAAATCATACATTAAACCCCACGCACTAATAGTGGGAGACTTCAACACTCCCCTCTCACCACTGGGCAGGTCAGTCAGACAAAAAATAAACAGAGAAATAACAGATGTTATGACTCAAATAGACTTAACAGATATCTATAGAATATCCCATCCAAACAGAAAAGAATATACCTTCTTCTCAGAACCTCATGGAACCTTCTCAAAAAATTGACCACATACTCAGTAACAAAACAAATCTCAACAAATACAAAAAACTGGAATAACCCAATGTACCTTATCAGATAACCATGCTTTAAAACTAGAGTCAACAGCAACACTAATTCCAGAAAACCCAAAAACACATGGAAATTAAACAATGCTTACCTGAATCATCAATAGGTTAAGGAAGAAATAAAGGGATAAATTAAAGGCTTCCTAAATTTCAATGAAAATTCATTCTATGAAAATGACCACACTACATACCCAAATTTATGGGACACATGAAAGCAGTGTTAAGAGGAAAGTTCATAGCAATAAATGCCTACAAAAAGAACTTGGAAAAATCCTACACTAGTGAATTAACAGAACATTTGAAAACTTTAGAACAAAAAGAAGCAAACTCACCTAAGAGAACTAGACAGCAGGAAATAATCAAATTGAGGGCTGAAATCAACAAAATAGAAACAAAGAAACAATGAGACAAAGAGTTGGTTCTTTGAGAAAATCAACAAAATAGACAAACCCTTATTCAAACTAACCAAAAGGCAGAGAGAGAATATCCAAATTAACAAAATCAGAAATGAAAAGGGGGACATAACAACAGACATGGAGGAAATACAGAGCATCATCAGGTCATACTTCAAAAACTTGTACTCCACAAAATTGGAAAACTTAAAGGAAATGGACAACTTTCTGGATAAATATCACTTACCAAAATTGAATCAAGACCAGATAAGCAAATTAAACAGACCTATAACTGCTGAAGTAGAAATAGTCATCAAAAGTCGCCCAACGAAAAAAAGCCCAGGACCAGATGGTTTCAGCTCAGAATTCTACAAGATTTTCAAAGAAGAAATAATACCAATACTCCTCAAATTATTCAGAAACAGAAGGAACATTGCCAAACTCTTTTTATGAGGCTACAATTACCCTGACACCCAAACCACAGAAAGACATTACTAAGAAGGAGAATTACAGGCCAATCTCACTCTTGAACACTGCTGCAAAAATCCTAAATAAAATACTGGCAAACCAAATCCAAGAACACATCAGAACCATCATCCACTGTGATCAAGTCGGTTTCATCCCAGAGATGCAGGGATGGTTTAACATACAAAAATCTGTCAACGTCATCCACCATGTAAACAAACTGAAAAATAAAAACCATATGATCATCTCATTAGATGCCGAAAAAGCTTTCAACAAAATACAACATCACTTCATGATAAAAGTCTTGGAGAAAACAGGGATATAAGAAATATACCTAAACATAACAAAGGCAATATACAGCAAGCCAACAGCCAACATCAAACTAAATGGAGAGAAACTCCCAGCAATCCCACTAAAATCTACTCTCTCCATATCTATTCAATACAGTTCTTGAGGTCCAAGTTAGAGCAATAAGATACAAAAGGAGATCAAGAGGATACAAATTGGAAAAAAAGTCAAACTCTCACTGTTTGCTATGATATGATAGTTTACATAAGTGATCCAAAAATTCTATCAAGGAACTTCTACAACTCATCAAGACTTTCAGTAATGTAGCAGGATACAAAATTAACTCAAAAAAATCAGTAATCCTCCTGTACACAGTTGATAAAAGGGCTGGGGAAGAAATCAGAGAAATAATACCCTTCACAATAGGCACAAATAGCATAAAATATCTCGAAGTAACTCTAACCAAACAAATGGAAGACTTGTATGGCAAGAACTTTAAATCTTTGAAGAAAGAAATTGAAGAAGACACCAGAAAGTGGAAAGATCTCCCATGAGCTTGGGTAGGCAGAATTAACAAAGTAAAAATGGCAATCTTAACAAAAGCAATCTACAGATTAAACACAATGCCCAGCAAAATTCTTCACAGACCTCAAAAGAACAGTACTCAACTTCATATGGAGAAGCAAAAAACCCAGGATAGCCAAAACAATCCTGTACAATAAAAGAACTCCTGGAGACATCACAATCCCTGACTTCAAACTCGACTACAGAACACTACAGAAGTCAGGGACTGTGATGTTTCCAGAAGTTTTTTTTTTTTTTTTTTTGAAAAAAGATGCAAAATTAAAAAGAAAAACTGTTTAATATCCAGGAAGTTGAAAGAGGAGAAGCAAGATTATATTCAAATTGTTTGAAAGTGGTGAGGAGATTGAAAGGACTCAAGAGAAGAAAACACCAGCTACTCTGTTCTCCAGCATGGGCTCTTCCTAATACGACCCTGTGGGCTAGAGAGACAGTGTCTCAGTCACTGTCCTACTGTTGTCAAGAGATGCCATGACCAAGGTGACTTTAAGGAGACAGAAGACTGGGTGGTGTGCACCTCATGCGGGAAGCATACCCAGAGCTGACCTGTTGACAGGTGCAAGTGAGTGGTCCCAAGAACATGAGCATAGGAGACCTAACCCTACCCCTGATCTGCCATGTGGTGGTATGGGCGGGGAAAAGATGCCCCCAGCTCTATGCCTGAAGTGGGTGGGAGAGCTGTTCCTGGCCTCCTCCAGCTACAGCGCTCAGGAGAGCAGGCCCCGCACCTCACCAGGACAGCACAGAAGAGCTGACTCTATTGACGGGAGTGCAGGTGACAGAGCTGAGAATGCCTGCATGGGAAATCTGGCCCCTCCCCTCATCTGCCACGTGGTGGTGTGGGTAGGGAAGAGACTCCCTTTCCCAACTCTTGCCCCTTCCCCAGTGGCAGGTGTGGGAGAGCTGACCCTAAGGGCATGGAAGCAGGAGAACTGGCCCCACCCCTTGCTCATCACTAGGAGTCGTGAAGTAGCCAGGGCAGTGCAGGAGAGCTCACCCTGGTGGTGAGGACTGGGGAAAACTGGCAGACTGACCAACCCTGCAACTACCCAGACCCAGAACCAGGGTTATGAGTTGGTCCACCCCAACATCCACCCCATCTGTGATCTGCTGGAGCACATGAAGGAGCCAGTCCTGCAGACCCAAAGCTGCAGGATCTCCACAACACAGGGCAACAACAGGATATCTGAGAGGAGTCCCAGTGAGGGCCCAAGCGCCAATAGTGTAGCACAAACCAGACCAATGACTCTCTGCAATGAACACTTGTGTGGACAAAAGGGTTTACTGTGTGACTCTGCATCACACTACATCGGGCAGAGGGCTGCGACCACTGCCCAGCCTCCATGACTAACTAGTAGTTTAGCTCTGCACTCTGATCTTCAAGCAAGCTTTATGTGTTTATTTGTTAGATCACAAACAAAATGTCACTACATTTCCCCTTTTTGTCTAAAACAAAAAGGTCTATAACTAATATAAGAACAACTATATACAATAAGTACAATACAGGCAATAAATACATCAACAATGTCTAGTCCATTTGAAAAATTCAGAAAAAAAATATTCCATTATCTATCCTATCTTGGTGAATTCAAAGTCTTGTACCTAATTTATTTTACTTTCTATCACAACTTGCATTACCATGCAAAACAATTTTTTTGATGTCTCTCAGCCTTATACACTTTACACCTCGTTAGTGAGTTTCTTTTCTGCAATTGGTAAACAAAACTATAAATATAACTCTCTAGTTTTCAACTCCTTTAGAGACCAGAGAAGGAAATGATATTAACTTAGTAAGCAGGAGGTGAGAGCAAGCAACTCCTAAAAAGTGTGAGAAATGACAGAAACAGCTGGCTGCCTGGACAGTCACCCAATGTTCCCTCTGCAGCATTGGGGCATCCATCTTCAGCCTATAGGCCTTCAATATTCAACAGACTTTTCTAAGAAGCAGGATTTTAATTTTTATTTTATTTTGGTTTTTTGAGACAGGGTTTCTCTGTAGCTGTGAAGTCTGTCCTGGAACTTGCTCTGTAGACCAGGCTGGCTTTGAACTCTAAGAGATCTTCCTGCCTCTGGCTCCAGAGTAGTGCCATTAAGAACATACAGGACCACTGCTTGGCTGGTGCATGATTTTTGAAGGACTGTCCTGCGTTGTCTTGGCAAGGTGTGGTGATCATTCTCTATTGTGTCCTGCTTGTCCAATTTGGACAGCACACCATCAGAAATCAAGGCAAGAGCACTTTCTTTCCCGGTGGCTTACTTTTGCCACAAAGAAAGTGAACTCCATATGGAATTTCCTTGATGTCCAGCACCTTCTCTAAAGTAAATTGATGCTCCAGGAGCAAACATATCTCCTTGTCATAAAAAAAATAACCTATGTTATTAAAACATCTTAAATGCCATATTCTATAGATCTCTGAAGTGTGTGAATATGACCTGTCTACCTAAAATATATCTTTGACTGACCTTAAAAACATACCCCATGTGGCTAAAAGATTTATTGTAATAGGTGATTAACTACTAAACTGCATTTTTATTATCCTACATAGTTGGTAATTATAACTTTCAAGGACTAGAAATTTGCATTACTTTTTGAAATGAGCTGTTCTTAAATTTGTACAATACCTTGCAAGAGTAGACATGTATGTACAGAATGTTCTAACAAAATTAATCTCAAATTTGTATCAATATACAAAATTTGTATACAATATACAAAAGTCCAATCCAATGTAAAACATTTAAAACTAGTAGCTGTTGCGGGAGCTCCTTTCGCTCCTTCAGCCAATAGCTGTTGAGATACCAGCCCATTGGGGTGTGGTCTCTCTCCCTTTAAAAAGGCAGTCACTTCCCTCTCCTCTCTCTCTCTTGCTTCCTGCTCCACTTCCGGCGACTAGACTCCCTTCCTGATTGCGCTGTTGTCTGGGATGGTGATCTGTAAGTCTTTTCCCCTTTAAATAAATAACCATTCTATTAATCATAATTCCAAACTGGAATTATTATGAATCCGGTGCTCCAATGTGGGTCTCTGTCTCTGTCTTCTTTCATCGCCTGATGAAGGTTAATATCCAGGAGGATGACTATATGTTTTTCTTTGGGTTCACCTTCTTATTTATCTTCTCTAGGATCACGAATTATAGGCTCAATGTCCTTTATTTATGGCTAGAAACCAATTATGAGTTGTGTTTCCCTTTTTTTAATATGGGAAAAAATTCCTTTTTAACTAATTCCTCCCTTTAAGAATTCCCAGTTTTCTCACCAAATCTGCCTACGATGACCATGAAGATGTGAGACAAACTGCTGCTGCATAGGACAGTAGAAGCCTTATCAGACTTCAAGGCAGCTGTCTAGTTTGACAGCAGCCCGAGAATGAGGTCCAGAGAAAGCCCACCAGGAGAGAAGAAAGAAAAACCTAGACTGGGGGCAGTGAATCTGGCTGTGTGTAGCTCCAGACTATGCCAGTGTCTGCAAAACCACAGGCAAACAGCTTTCTTGTAAATTTGTACCTCAAAGTTGGCCACCAGATGTAGCATGAATTCTAATTGATCTTAATAATATAAACCCAGTCAGATATTAGGATTAGTGCTGAAGGTCATAAAAGCAGAGCCGGCCACTAGAGAGTTCTTTTACCTCTACCGAATCTTCAAATAAAAAAGGGGCAATCCTGTCTAAATGAATCCTCAGACCGCATCCTCAGACTGCATGTGACTCCACCATACATCAGACTCCAGCTGAGCTCTTGTCTCCTCCCGCCTTATATTCCTCTCTCTGCCCAGGAGCATCCTTTCTTGTCTCCACCTCCTGAGTGCTGGAATCAAAGGTGTGAGCCACCACTGTCTGGCCTCTGTGGCTAACTAGTGGCTTAGTTCTGCACTCTGCGCTCAGGCAAGCTTTATTAGTTAGATTACAAACAAATATCACCACATGACTTGGTTAAGGGTGCATGACAAAACTTGATGGTTCAAGGAGGATAAAACCTCAGATTTCCGCAGCATAAGGCTTAGCTATTAATGGCTTTAAAACACCTGCAGTTTGTGGGGTCCTAAGCATTTTCTCCACAAAGTGGAGTAGTCAGGCCATGGGGGGATGAGAGGAACCTGGTGAGCCTGACGCATGCCGTGCCTGCTGAGGCAGCATCTGAAAACCAATCTGGCTGCATCCCTTGGAGAATTTGGCCATCCTTTCCAAGATGAAGCAGAGACACATCTACCATTCTCACGAATGGGTTTATCCCCAAGGTTACTCAGGGATAACGAGATAGTACTGCTCTCTTCCCGAGGAGTCATGTGTCTCAGCATCTGTGCTGAAGTAGATGGAGCGTCTGCTTCTCCACCTCAGCTCACGTCCGACGACAGTCTGTGACTTCAAACCAGTGCAGTGTCTTTTTATCGGAGAGTTTCTCAGGTTTTTTGACTCCTCAAGAAATTTGCCCTGCTTGCACATCAACCATAACTGTTCTTTGCTACTTTTTTAAAATGTTCTGGCTTTGTTTAACGCTGCTCTGGCCTCTATTATTCCTCCATCTCTGCTAACTGTGGCCCTGGTTTCCTCCTTTACCCCTGGTACCTTGAGGTGTATTCCAATGCCTATTTAAGGTCTGTTCTCCTTCCTAATGAATTTATTGCTGCACGTTTCCCTTTTCAAACTGCCTTTGCTGCATTCTAGAAGCTCGATGGATAAAATTCCTGTTGTTTTTTGTTGTTGTTTGTTTTGTTTTTCAAGACAGGGTTTCTCCTTGTCACAGCCCTGACTGTCCTAGAACTCACTCTGTAGACAGTCTGGCCTCGAATTCATAGAGATCTACTTGCCTCTGCCTCCTGAATACTGGGAATTAAAGGTGTGTGCCATCACCACCCAGAGATATTCCTGCTTTCATTTATCTCAAGCTGTTACCTTTTCCTTTTGATTTCTCCTTTGTTCCAGCCCAGCCTATGGAGACAAAGAGGCCAGAGGATTGATGGGGTTTGATATAAAGGGAACAGGGCTTTATACATTTTGGAATATTTTAAGTTTCTATATAGGAAACGAGTGGGACTCTGGGAAACTCGGAATGGGATTTCAAGTCATCTCAGATATTCTGGGTGTTCAGATGCAAGTTCTAAACTAGAGCCACGAAGCTGCTTTGTGGGCATAGACCTCAGATCAGTCACTGTCAGAGACGGCGGCTCTGGAGCGCCCCTCATTCTGTTGCACCGCCCATCACAGCCAGAAGGGGCGTTAGAGAACAGAACTTAGAAAATGCAAACTCTGACTCGACAGGTGGGCGTGGCCTCCCGCCCTTCTGGACCTGGTTGGCCAGGCAGGGCACGGGGGCGGAGCTGAGCACCTTCCTCACTCTTGGTGCTCTCTTCAGAGAAGGCAGCTGACTTGACATGGACTTTGGCGAAGTGAGTCTCAGCCTTAACCCGGTGAACACCAAGCAGTGTCTGTGCGGACATGGTTCCCCTCACTCTAAGGTCCTTGATGTCCTCTCCTGTGTAGGGGTGGGGGAGTGGGGCGGGGTGCGGAGTTGGGGTGCACTTACTCCTGGCCCAGCCCCAGAGGAATCGCTAAAGGTCCTCTCAGGGATTTCACAGCCTCCTGCAGCCCCCAGAATTCCCCAGACGAGGAATCATTTGCTTTGGGAGTTTGTAAGAAAATTATGTTCACGTTGGGCAAATAGTGTGTGCGACCTTTCACCCGGTAAACGGGCTGATCATTTATGCAATACTGAGATCTTGGAAGGTGCAGGCATTGCTTTGTGTTTTACTGATCAATGTCAAGACAAGTGGCCACGGAAAGCAAATGTTTTGTAACTAGATTCGTTTGTGTGCGTTCTGTTAGTTTAAAAAAAATCGCTACAAGACACCAAAATTGTTGTTTAAGGGTAACAAGCAAGCAAATGTACACTTCACTTAATTTGGTAGTGATCTATTTATTTGGGATAGATAGCTATGTAGGGCTAGAAGTAAAACGGGTCACTAGAGGATGGGGTACAGCTGCATTACTTTCTAAATGACGTGGAGTTTCTGTTTGAGATGATGAAGTAGTTCTGAAAAATGAGCCACATGTGTGGCTGCACCTAATACCTCTGAATTATATTTAAAAGTAGCTAAAATGATTCATTTTACAGTATGGATTGTCACCATAATACCAAAAGTGAGATTAGCAGCTGAAGTGATTTTAAGATTGTGTAAAAAGTGCTGAGAGATGGCTCGGTAGTTAAGAGCACTGGCTGCTCTTGCAGAGGACCTGAGTTCAGTTCCCAGCACCCACATGGCAGGTCACAGCTGCCTGCAACTCCTGTTCCAGAAGAACAGACACCTTCTAGCCTTCGCCAGCACCAGGCACCCATGCAGTGCACACACATACATGGAAGCAAAACACACATGTACATAAAATAAAATAAACCTTAAAAATGATTGTAGAGGCGTACATTTTTGATCCCAGCACTCAGGAGACAGAGGCAGGTGGGTCACTATGAATTTTAGGCCAGCCTGGTCTAGAGTTCTGGGACAGGTCTATTTAGAGCTACCCTCATTTCAACAATAACAGCAACAAACAAGTATTCATCGAGAGCTGGGCTGGAAGGAGGCCCAACTCAGGTCACACACTAAATCCTAAACTCGTCTTTGCAGCCGGAGGGTGGGAAGGTGCCTATTGACGACTGGATAGTGTGTGTGCTCTTGGAATGAGGACTCCAGAACCCCATGGGTAGGCAGAGAGAAGTGCTTCCATCTGTTCACCAACGATAACCCAAAAAGGAACAAATTCCGGACAGCCAAAACCAGCCCGTGTCCACTGTCATCGTACATCTGAATTTCAAAATAGATAACAAGTGTGACAGTCCATAAGATATTTGTGATGTACTTTAACATTTTTTAGTATAAAGCACAATGGTTTCGGGGCTAGAGACCTCAAGGTCTCAGCAGATCTGTCACAAGACCTGGGCACTGCAAGGGCTGCAGTATGTACAGCAGCCTCCAGTGGCCACCACAGACACTGCAGGTATATAGCATGCATTCATACATACACAACACATACATGCGCACACATACATGCACACACATATTTATGAATAAAATTAAGGATGCTGGATAGATGACTCAGTGGCTAAAAGCACTGGCTACTCTTAGAGGACCCAGGTTCACTTCCAACACTCACATGGTGGCTAACAATCATCTATAGCTCCAATTCCAGAGTATCCAGCATCCCTGTGAGCACTGCAGGTAGGTGGCATTCAGAGATACATGCATGCAAAATTTCCATATACTTAATGTGAAAATAATCCAGGTATTGGTGTTGCACACACCTTTAATCCCAACTTCCGGGGGCATAGACAAGCAGATCAGTGAGTTCAAGGTCAGCCTGGTCTACCAAGTGAGTTCTAGGACAGTCAGGACTACACAGAGAAACCCTATCTCGAACACAAACAAATAAAATATTTTTTAAAAATCTCAAAATTTTCTTCTTAAAAACACTATTATGATACTTTACACATATATCACATACATTGTACATATTTGGTTCTCTCCACTATTAAGAATATACTTATACCAAATACTATTTCTTATCTGAAATTAAATTTTAGCTAAGTGTCCTGCAACCCCAATAGAATTTTCAGTCCAGTTACACAGACAAGATGCTCTCAGATATGTGCTCTGGTGATCCACTGGCATTGTTCCTGTGGTCTGGTGATCCACTGGCATTGTTCCTGTGGTCCGGTGATCCACTGGCATCATTCCTGTGGTCCGGTGATCCACTGGCATTGTTCCTGTGGTCCGGTGATCCACTGGCATTGTTCCTGTGCTCTGGTGATCCACTGACATCATTTTTTTTAGATCACATTTTTAAGAATGTGATCTAAAGTTCTGAAGAAAAGTTATCTAATAAAGGCTGTGTGGAGGGTTCCTGTTTCATGTCAGCATGGCGACTGAGGAGTGCTACAGTGAGGTAAGACTGCAGAAGGGAGGACCTGAGAATTCAGATATTTCCTTTCTACTTCAACTGAATGGAAAGTGTAGTCAGAGGCTGCTTGTTCATTCCTAGCTGCCCAGACCTGAAATCACACAGAAACCATATTAACTACAAGGCTGCTTGGCCAATGACTCTAGTGTGTTCCTCTTATATCTTAAATTAACCCATTTTTATTCTGTGTATTGCCACAATGATGGAGGAGGGTCATCTTTCTATCTGTGTTTCATTGGTTAATTAATAAAGAAAACTGCTTGGCCTTTGATAGGACAGAAAATTAGGTAGGTGGAGAAAACAGAACAGAATGCTGGGAGAAAGAAGCCGAGTCAGGCAGTTGCCATGATTCTCCGACCCCAGACGGATGTAGGCTAGAATCCTTCCTGGTAAGACACCATCTCGTGGTGCTACACAGATTATTAGAAATGGGTTAATCGAGATGTGAGAATTAGCCAATAAAAGGCGACAGATAACGGGCCAGGCAGTGTTTAAAAGAATACAGTTTCCGTGTAATTATTTCAGGGCATAAGCTAGCCATGCGGGAAAGGTTGTGGTTTACTGGGTAAAGTTCCAGCATCTGTCTCCTTCTGCAGCTACATGGCTTCTCTCTGACTCCGCCTTCTTTCTCCCAGCATTTAGTTTAGTTTTCCCGCCTAGCTCTGTTCTGCCCTACCACAGGCCAAAGAAGCTTCTTCACTAACCAATGACAACAAAACATATTCACGGTATACAGAAAGGAATCCCACATCAGGAAAGGACAATGGATGTAGTCCTTCAAAAAACATCAAATGATCTAGAGCCACGAATAGTTGGTGGTTATTATATTCAGTTCTGAATCCACTATAATAGAAATTTATGAATTTCTTAGTCAGGGTTGCTTACAGCTGTGATGAAACATCATCATCCAAACAACTTGAGGACAGGGTTTCTTTGGCTTACACTTCCACATCACTGTTCATCCCTGAAGGAAGTCAGGACAGGAACTCACGCAGGACAGGAGCCTGGAGGCAGGAGCTGATGCAGATGCCATGGAGGGTGCTGCTTACTGGCTTGTTCCTCCTGGCTTGCTCCTTGGGGGAGGGAGTGAGAAGGTGCAGCATCAACGACTCAGACACTGGAAGTCAGGTAGAAGGCATACAGAAGACTCGTTTATTTAACAACAGGGATAAACTCATATACCCTCCCAGCACCCGGGCATTCTGATGCATTGACATTGTGTGGTTACCACTCACTGACTAGGCACAATCAGAATTTCTGACAGCACCTGGCAGACTCCAGGTTGACTCCTCTCAGCCTTGTAGGCCTTACCTTCTTACACTCAGCCTGCCTTTTTATAGAACCCAGTCTAGGGTTGGTACCACCCAACGTGACTGGGCCCCCCCCCACCACCACCACCAAATCACTGATTAGATTAGAAATGGCAATGAAGTTAAGCAGGACGCTAGGTGGAGTGGAAATATTTGAGTGAGGGGGAGGCTGCAGTTTTAGAAAAAGGTGTTCAGAATATGGGTTCCTTGAGAGAATGTATGTAAAATGGGAATGCGTAGTCTGTTTCTCCAGACTATGGTGACAACTGAATACAAAAATGCATGGGTTTGTAAAGCAAAGTCTTTCAATGTGAGCAGGGAACACTCTGGGCGGAACGTTAATCTTCGCGGAAATTGTCCTGGGTGCGGTATTAAGACCGGACCACATTGGCGGAACCTTGTCCCGTCTCCACCAGTCCTCTCCCAATTCCCCCCCCCCCCGTCTAGTTTCCACGGCAACCACGCGGGCCGACTACGCTGGCCGCGGAAAGGGCGCGTCTAGAGGCGGGGCTTGAGGCGGAAGCCGCGTCCGCAAGCACGGTGCGGAGCAGGCTGCAGAGATGTTGCTTGCGGGGTGGTTGTGGCTGTGTGCTGCGCTCTGCAGCCTCCTGCTGGGGCAGGCCGAGGCCCCGAACCCCGGGGTGCCGCCGGAGCGGAGCCGGCCCTACGCGGTGCTGCGTGGGCAGAACCTGGGTGAGCGGAGCGGGGCGGGGCGGAGCGGGATGCGCGTTTGCTGCCAGAGCAAACAGCACCCGGGCTTGGGAGCGGGCGGCGCGGGAGCTGTCCCTGACGTCTGGTGCTCACAGAGCCTGTTTTCTGCTGTCAGCCCAAGCTTGGGAGCCAGCTCTCTTGTCCTATGTGCTGGCGGCACCTGCTGAAATTAGAAGCTGGAGACCTGGGTTTGTGCCTTCATGTCCGGTTCTATGGATTCAAGTTGGGCAGTAGGGCTAAATCTGCATCCATCCCTCTTCCTGCCAGATAGGCCCGTTTTCAGCGATGGCGTTTGTAATGGACGTTTTAGCATTCCCTACACACCAGGTGCTGTGCTCAGGACTTACATGTATTTGGGGAGCTTCATTGTAAGCTAATGAAAAAGTAGGGCTTTTCAATCCTGTTTAACAAAAGGAAAATGAAGCCGAAAGGTAAAGTTATGTTACTCAGGGATACCCAGGTTTGGCATGGTGAATGCCAATACTTGAATCTGGGATTTGTGGGAGCTTGAAGCAACTTTGGGGAGTACCCATCACATAATGCATGGTCTTGAAAGGAGCTCTGGTTCTTGACACTGGGCAAACCAGATGTGTCTGTCTCACCTCCACCCTCCCTCCCCACCTGATACCGTTCTGGGCTGTCTTTCTATGGCTTGTTTTCTCCCACATTTTGACCACTTACTTTGTACCTATCTAGCAGTCCGCTAAATAGTTTTCAGAGATTTTCAGCCTAATCCTTTAGACTTGGGTTTGTCAGACTGGATACAACTGACACCTTAGATCACATGATTCCTTTTTAGCTGCGGGGCGGGGGAGAGGCTGTCCTGAGCATAGGATGCTCATGAGCCCCCTATCCTTTGCCCTCTGGATGCAGTCTACACAATCACAATGTTTCCAGTCCTAACCCTTTGGGTTAAGACCCCTACTGAAGAACAGCAAGCTGAGGATGCTCCCAAACGGTCTTAGCTGTAGTAGTCGTAGTATCATCATCATCATCATCATCATCATCATCATCATCATCATCATCAACTACAGAAAGCGTGTTAGGAAAGTTTACACTGTGGTATTGCAACATCAAGCAGGTAATGTGTCTGCACTGGATGCCTTGAGGCAGTCTGCTTAGTAATCATGCATATATCTAGAGTCTGGAACAAAGTAGAAAGAATTGTCCTTTACCACCTGGAGTTCAAGAAATGCGGCCCTAGGCAGTTGAGGGCAGTGGGAATTTTATCACTGATTTCATGGACAAGGACACGGAAGTTGGGGGCCTTTAGTAAGATGCATAGCCTAGGAAGCACATGGGAACCCAGACAGTCTGACCTCAAACCCCGAACTCTTCACTGCCATGAGTGCTGCCTGTCTTGGCCATAAGGGAAGTGTTCAACTATATGCACTCACTATATCCCAGTACTTTATTGAACACTGCTTGAAGGTAATCCATAGTTAAGCGTAAAGAAATCCTTTTAATTGGGTTTTCATTTGTCCCACTTTATTGATGCAGAACGTGATTCTCAGTGATGGGAAGTGACCATGGGATGAAGTTGTCTTTTACAGTCAGGTGGTGGTGGCGTACACCTATAGTCCCAGCACTTGGGAGGCAGAGGCAGGGGGATAACTGTGAGCCCGAGGCCAGCCTGGTCTACAGAGTGAGATCCAGGACAGCCAGGTCCATACAGAGAGACCCTATCTTGAAGAACAACAGCAACAACAAAAAGTCTTTTAAGGTTGTTTTTGAAACCCGTGCCCTACAAGAGAGGTGGGTACAAGGATGAAGAATAGAAGGGGCTTATCAAGTTCCAAATGGATATTAATTCAAATAATATTGATACCTAGCATATGGTTTTAATTAAGCTTTTTCCTTTTTTCCTTTGTTTGGATTTTAAGTTTGGTGTGGTGTGTGTTCATTTGTGTATCCAGTGAGGCCAGAAGTGAGTATCAGATCCCTGGAGCTAGAGTTATGGGTATGTGCTGGGTCCAGTAACACAATCTTGGTCTTAAACAAGCTAAATGCCATGTCTCCAGATAGCCCAGGTCAACTAAATACCTGGCCAAATTGTCAAAAGTCTTTAATTTCCAGTTTCCTAAAGTTATGAGTACAGCTGGAATTTTTTCTCTTGCTCCATTCAAACCATTTCCGTACATTCTAGAAGGGTCTTTAAAATTAAAGGGAAAGAAAACTGCTTCTTAAAATAGAAGCAAAAGAGAGATAGATGCTCCGCAGTAATTCCTGGCTGCACCGCAGGGGGCCTGAGCTTGGCTTGCAGCACCAGTAAAGATCTCAGAACCACATCTGGCCTTCTAGAATAATGACACGCTCTCAAAACTACATCTGACCTTCTGGAGTAGTGACATGCTCTCAAAACCACATCTGGACTTTTGCAGTTGTGAAATGCTCTCTTTGTCATTTTTCCTATCCTTTCTCCCCCTTACCCACCAAGAGGCTAAGAGGATGTGATGGGATAGAGGTGGGGCAGGCACAGATGTTCTGAAATGACCGTCTTGAAAGTAGGCAGGTCTAGGCTTCTCAGAGGAACTGGACTGGCACCTGGCGTGGGCCCACAAACTTGGAACTAAGCATTTATAAATGTGCCTTTGCTTATCAAAGGTCACAGAGCTTTGAATGCCGCAGAAGACCGCTGCTGCTGAGCGAAGCAAGTGGCTTACATTCATAGCTTAAAGCCCCGGGCTGCCAGGCCAAGTCCTCTTGTAGGCCCCACTCCTTCCCTGAGCACCCTGAATGTTTTAGACATGAACTGTACTCTCAAAAACAGCTGGGGGCTGGAGAGAGCGCAGCAGTTAAGAGCACCAGCTGCTCTTGCAGAGGCCCTGGGTTTGACTCCCAGCATTCATATGCCACTTCAAACTTCTGTAACTCTAATCCAGGGAATGTGACCCCCCGGGAGGGCCCTCTCACTGTCCTGTACCTGTGGGGTGACTTGAGGAAGTGCCTGGCTAGTTCTGCCACGCAGCGCAGTAAGTACTCTTGGGTCAAGTAGCAATTGAAAAAGCACTGTCTTCTTAATGAAATCATGGAGCCTGGAGCTCCCACAAGGTAACCTGTTTTCCCTTTGCAGTGCTGATGGGAACCATTTTTAGCATCCTGCTGGTGACCATCATCCTTATGGCATTTTGTGTCTACAAGCCCATTCGTCGTCGGTGACAGCCACAGAAGATCACCCGGCTTCAAGTCTGGGACAGCATGAGTTGCGCTGCACGTGAGCCCCTGGAGATGATGGAATCAGAACTTGTAGGAAGTGCCCACCGATCTGGGGGGCTTAGAAAAGCATCTAGCAGTAATTGTTTCCTAGCCTCAGTATTGGCTGCCGAGTCGGCATCTTGGTGCTTTTGTTTGGCTGTGCTGGCTAAAAGTAAAGGCTGAAACTCCAAGCTTCCTCTAAAGACACGTCCTTTGCCAAGTGTGCAGAAGAGCTGCACTGGAGAGCACTAATCACTAATGCTTGAAATAAGGAAGAGGAAGACTCAACATGTAGACAACCCCCGCTTTCAACCATTCTGTCTTGGTGTGTTACATGGGGGCCAGTAAGATGGCTCAGAAGGTAGAGGGGCTTGCAGCCAAGCCTGATAACCTGAGTTTGATTCTTGGAACTCATCTGGTGGAAGGAGAGAACTGACTCCCATGGCTTGTTCTTTGACCTCCACACATGAATAAGTAAATATAAAAACAAAGACGACGTTTCCTTTCTACTGAGGTGCCCTAGGATACCCTGGTTGAAAAGCCAGTGTTCATTGTGGAGAACTTAGGCCATCATTCCTTGCCTTCATTGGCGCTGGACTTGAATGGCCACAATTGGGCCGGAATTGTATCCTAGGTCTGTAGTCACATGCCCCCCTGGCCTGTCAGAACAACTCCACCTGACTCAGACAGGTTGATGTCCCTCTCACCCGTGGCCTAAAGCTTTTGTAACTTCCCAGATGGGATCATGAGAGACCTAGCTCTCCCTCTTCTCCCGGGTGTAGAGGGGTCAGCTATGTGGCCACTGTGCAGGCTGCTGTTTGCAGGACTCTCGGCGTTTCTAGTGCTGCTACTGAACTTGAGTTCTCCTACTGATACTTCTCATAGTCATAGAGTGGTCGTTAGTATTTATTCTGCTAGATTTAATTTTGTCAGAATTGTTGCAATGCTTAGTCTTGTGTTCCCACAAGCACAGCACTGGTCTTTGTTTTATTGTCTAACAACCTGTACTCGATGTGAATTAACTGAGGAAGAGCACTGTAACTGTTGGGGTCTTGTCTGTAAACTTGTAACACTGAGCCATTAAAATATCAAAATTAAAGAGGAATCCTGTCTGCTGTTTTATTCATCATTATGTTTTCAAGTGTTTAAAATGCTGGGTGGGGTTATGTTGATGGCTCAGTGGTGAGGAGCACTTGTTGCTTCTGTAAAGAATTAGGTTTGGTTCCCTGCACACAGATGGTGGCTCACAGCTACCTGTAACTCCAGTTCCAGGGACTCTTGATGCCCTCTGCTGACCACAGGTAGACACGGAGCATGTGTTCCATGAACAGACATCACAAGGCAACCTGCTCATATAATCTTTTTTGAAAACTTCAGTGCAGGTGTGTGTGGTGTGCGTTTGAATATGGCCTGATTTATTTAAGGTAGACCTGTGTAGTGGAATTTAAACTAGCATGTGAAATAAATAGGCTGAGCCAGACTCACATTGGGCTGGGACAGCATCCCGCACTTTTGTTCAAGGCTGACTATAAGGAGCTACCCTTCTCCAGAGCCTGTTTCCTTTACCAGCAGTAACACGGGCACCCTGAAGCCGGGGTGATGGAAAACACTAAAATGTAGGAGACATGGCCACACACAGTCAGGCTGCTCTCCCCAGAAATCCCAGGTATTGCCCTGACAGATGAGAAATATGTGGGCACTGAGATTGTATCCCAAGAGGGCATGTCCAACCCCACTTCCTGAACAACCTGTTTTGATATACCACTGTAATCCTTGTTGTCATTTTAAAAGAAAAGAGTAAAATCTTACCAGACCCATAGTCCTTGCTATTGTTCTTTGCTTGGTAATAATCATGTGGACATGGATGAGTCCAGGACAAAGAACTGGACCAGAGACACTCGGTTGGAAACAGAAATTGTGGGGATGGAGAGATGGTTTAGCAATTAAGAGCTTGGGTTTCTTTTCCAGTGGACCCGAATTGACTCCCTGCATCTACATGAGGCAGCTCATAACCACCCCTACTGCAGTTCCAGGGAGCCCCTGGCTTCCGAGGGCGCCAGCACTCAGAAGGCAGCAGGAGATGGGTCTCTCGCCAGCCAGGGCTCCACAGATGGATCCTATCTCAGATAAACAGCTTATGAAAGGGAACACAAGGCTGCAAGGCGTGACGGGCATCTGAACACATGAGCTCATCTCCCGGTGCTGCTGGAGGTCTGGGGGCTCTGGAGCACTAGTCGCATAGCTTCTAGCTGGACTCAGTCTTTAAACCACACCTATTTCTAGACTCGGGGCTAGGCAGCACTTTGACCGCCATTACTTACTGTCCCATGGTCACTTAAAATCTCTAGTCCAGTCCATCTCCCTTGATGTCACCATGGTCAGGAGGCGCCTGAAGCCAAGCTGCTGCCTATGTGTTCCCGTCACTATTCAACACTTCACTGTGTTGTGTAACAAGACTGGAACAGACCCTCAGAAACCTGTACTCATGGGCTGGAGATGGCTCAGTGGTTAAGAGCTTTGCCTGCTCTTCCAAAGGTCCTGAGTTCAATTCCCGGCAACCACATGGTGGCTCACAACCATCTGTAATGAGGTCTAATGCCCTCTTCTGGCCTGCAGACATACAGACAGAATACTGTATACAATATATATATATATAGAAACCTGTACTCAGTGGGGCGGCTTCTTCCAGGTAAAAGTGACTGGAGCATGGGCTTTGGTGAGCTACTCAGTGTTAAGTCATCCATAGACTGCCCGTGGCCTGCAAAGGGGGTGTGGCTCACGTACTGCTTACTCCCCAAAGCACAGCTGCTCCTCCCATCTTCCTAGGACAACTAAGTCCCCTCCAGAACCCTAAAATACTGTTATCCAGCCAGTGCCCTTTGTTTTTAAGGCCCAGATTTTACTTGAATGCCTTAGAAATATCCCCCCATCACTCTGGGAATGAGGAATGAGTCTCTTCCATCAGCGGTGTTGATGCTGGCCCATTTTCCCCTCTCCCAGGAGAAGGCGGCACCACACTCACAGGAGGACCTGAATGGCCCAACACTGGATCCTTTTCATTTATTTACACCTGGTACAAGTTGTGAGGCAATGCTGACTGCGCCCTGGGCAGGAGGCTGGTCTTTGCAAAGGGCAGGTACTGCCAACAGGGAGTGTGTGTTCTTGCAGTGGTGTGAGGACGCGCCGCAGAAGAGACAGAACAGACTGGCAGGGCCTGTGGGTGCCCTCTGTGGAAGCGTATTTATTTGCATTTTAAGACAGAACACATGGGGAAAGCTGCAACATGGTAATGCAGTGCTTAGTCCCTTTTTAAGTGACTTCCTAGGGGCACAAGCACAGACTTCAGAAAGCAGAGCAATGGAACGCAAACCTAGGATTCACCTTAGTGAGTAAACATGGCCCCAGTGCAACCATTCCCACAGTGTCTACTGGCAAATGCCAAGTAAACAGCTGCCAAGCTGAGCAGAAAGCAAATGTGATGCCCACCCTCGTCTTCTGTACAGGGAAGGAATTTGGTTAGACCATCACAAAAGGTAGGTGCTATGAGAAATTAAAAATCACAATTCTTTTTGACTAAGAACATTTTACTGGCAACATTGACTGTATCAAACACATTCTTGAGAATGGTGGACTCTCTCTTTCTATTCCAACAGAAGCATAACAGGGAACAGACTCAGAACAGAGGAAGGTACTGTTAGCATGTGATCAGCGCAGTCTGTGGGGTTAATGCCTGCACCAGGTGAGGGGTGCAAGGTGCCCTTGGCTGCATTCCCCAGGGGTCGGTCTGTTATGCAATAGGTATTTACAGGAGGGTTAGACAAAATAGTTAACTACTAAAGGTATCCAAAAAAGGCCTGAGAAAATCTGGTTAAAATGCATAACCTTGTATTGCTACTGATGGGAGTAGTCATTTTTATATCTCTTAAAAATAATAAAAACATTCTGTTAAAAAATATATTTATCCAGAAAGATGTTGATTTGAACTCTAAAAAGCAATATGGAGTCATCACTTTTCCCTTTTAGATGAAGAGCCTCTACTCCAGGTCAGCTCTCTCCTGGCTTCAGGGACACCCACCCTGCCTTCTCTAATGAAGCTAGCTCATGCAGTTGGCTCTCCCCAGGCTGGAAATCCTTCACTGGAGCAGGCACGGAACGCACGGTAGCTAGATTCTCTGCTGTTCCCATGGTTTGGTCAGCTTGCATGCTTTGAGAACCAGCCATGGATTCCCCTAGCTGCTCCTCCAAGGACAGGATTAGCTGCCTTCGGTTTAGCCTGGAGGATGCTGCTCCCAAAGGAACTGCTGTTATGTATTCCAATCAGGTCCTCAGTGTGTGGAGTGAGGTGGGTTAAACTATTAGTAATTTTTAAGGCTAAGGCAATATCCGTGGTCATTTGTATATCTTAATTTGATGCAAATAGCCATAATCTAAAATAGATCCTGTACATATCCTCCTAGCGGGGGGAGGTAAAGGGCATAGACAAGGTAGAGATGGGGAGGTGTAATGGCAATGTCTAGGGACCCTATAGGAAGGGAATAAAGAGGTCAGCAGAACCCGTTTCTTTGGTGAACACTCTACAAAGGCTGCTGCTCTCCTGTAGAAAAGCACCCTGACTCTGCAGTGATGTGTGTTATCACTTCTGATGAAGATGTATCTACTAACCTGCAGGGCTTGGCGTCGCTGTCTAAAGCTGGTAGTAAAAAGTGACCTGCAGGCCAGGACAGCTAATGGAAGGTGATGATACTCTCCTCCCTCAGCCTGGAGATGGGGCCTACCAGTGCTGCCCTCCTCCACTCTGGGGAGTCCCTGGTCCTGCACCTTTGCATAAAGGAAGGGGCAGCTGCTGCCTGCAGCAAGTGTAGGCCTCTGCTGTAGGGTCGCAGCTGACGAAGCACCCCCATGCAGCCCAGAGCCTGTACTCTGTGCAGCCCCTGGACAGAAATGTCTACTTCTCAGTGAGTGACAGCCGTAAGACTTGCTGGAGTTCGGCCTCTTCCTCCTGGAGCCTTAGCTCCTGTTCCGCCAGCTCTTTGGCAGACAGCTCTATGGCCAGCTGCAGGTCACTATCAAAACGGCTCGACTCACTGAGGGCACCTGGGCACGAGCCTTCCATGGTGGTTAGAAGGCTCTCCTGGATGGCCCTAGGGTAGAAAATGGAACAGAGTTATTCCCATCCTGGAGGTGGTGGCAGCAACTATGTTCTTACTGATTACTAAGAGCACACTGTACCAAGCACTCCTGATGCACGATGACGTCCACCCTGCTGAGGTGGAGGAGCTGGGCCTGTGTGAGCCAGCATGCCCCAGTTCTAAGCTACGAATGAAGTCCGGTCTGTTAGAAAGCAGTGCTCACACATGCTTCCCATAGGAAGGAGGAGGCACTACTGCAGGTTCCACCATTTCCGTAGCCCGACCCCAACTGTCTTTAGCCCTGCATATCCTCACCCAGCTAGACCTGCAGTCGCACATTCACAGAAGACCAAGCCAAGCAGAAAACATTTACCCAGGGCTTTGCTGCAAGCAGCCCTAGCCTGTGAGCCAGTCAGCACTCAGGTCAGAGCTGGTTTAATGGATAACCACAATAAAAGAAGCACGAAAACTGACGCCTAAACTCCCTGCTGAGCACGAGCCACATAGATACCCATGTATCAAGTGCCGTGCCAACGAAAGCCACGTCATGAAAAGTCCCATCAGTTACCTTTCATACTGGGCTTCATAGCTGTGGGTGGGGCTGATCCCTCCATTTGAAGCTGGTCCTGAAAGTTCCTGGCAAAAGCAAACGATGGGTAGAAATACCTCGTAGAAGGAACAGTTGCCAAAATGACAAGGAAATGAACACAGTGAGAACAAAATGTACAGCATTCAGAAGTTGTCGCTGAATGTGCTGTGTGGACACCAGCACTACACTTCCCTACTTATGATACAGGGCATCAGGCATTACCCTGGATCCGGGGCCACCACCTTCTCAGACTTGACAGAGCTCCATCTAGAACCACTGCCCTAGGATGACAGCCACACAGCCAAGGCAGGGCATGCTTTAGAGACAAGCTGAGAAGACACAGTTGGGTACTGGTGGCCCTGGCCTCCAGTTATTGTCCTCAATAGCTACCATCAGGAGAGCAAAGCAAAGCTCATTTGCACAGGGAGAGCAAGAGCTGATGTTTTGTCTCAAGGCTGAATCTTCTCCAAGGAACTTCCCAAAAGTAGACAGCCCAGCTGTCAAAAAAGTAAATAAAAATCAACCCCACCCCATCTACTCCCCCCAAAAATAAGGGCTGGAGAGATGGCTCAGTGTTTAAGAGCATTGGCTGCTTTTCTAGAACCCAGTTTTGGTTCCCAGCACCCATGTGGCAGCTCATAACCATCTATAACTTTAGCTCCAAGAAATCCAACAGTCTTCTGGCCACCTCATGCACCAAACACAGACATACATACATACATACATATATATATTTTTTTTAAATTAATGAAAAAGAAAAAAGTACAACAAATGAATCTGGAATGGGTCTATGATGGCAGAGGGGAGTCAAGGAGGGGGTGGGACTAGGTTACTCGAGCCCTGGAAGCTTTGGTAAAAACACTGACAGGCTCGTGGACACCATGTTCACAGTTCATAGCTCCCAAGAATTCCCAGCATGCTCTGCAAATTCCTGAGGAATGGACAGTGGAAGGAAAGAAGAAACCAATAACCAACAACTGGACAGCAAAATCCTGGGACATAAGACCACTACAGAGCACATGAGACCCATCTTAGAGAAAAAGGCAGGAAAAGGACAAATATAGGGTTGGCACTCCCTTGTCCTCAGCAGGTTGTCTATGGCCAAAGCTGACCTCTGCCCAAGCTAGGAGCAGTGGACAGCAGAAGGTGGAAGGTCAAGCCTCCTGGGACAGCAGCACCAAAAGCCACAGAAGCGGGGAACAAGGCATTAACCCTCCCACCCACCACCCACCCCTGCTGCAATGTGCTCTTTTCTTAGTTCTAACTGAGATGCAGAAGGAGTTTAAAGAGACTCCTCAAAATGGAAAAACTGTCAAGAGTGAGATTCCATTTTATCACACCCTAAGAAACTGTTACACAGTCAAAGTCCACATCACTGCCTTAACTAAGACTACTGACAAGAACGTAGTACTTCAGTTCTAGAAGATTATATAGCACACCTTGAAAAATACACAAGAGCTCTACAGGTGAGCTTGAGTTACAGTAAGTCTGCCTCTAATTACCAACAATGCAGCCATAGTGATGTCGGCAGGTCTCTTGAATAGCAAGCTATGGTGAAATGACCTGCACAAACACTGAACACACCAAACTTTTTCTTAGAGCAAGTCTGAGCTAGAAACTTCAGTGAACAGGGGGTGCACGCATGGGGGGGGGCGGGGTTCTGACAGCGCACCTGGCTCCTGCTGGACTCCAACAGGCTCTGCTGGATGGCAAACTGCATTATCTCATAGTCCTCATCTTGGAGATGCACGTTCCTGCCGTTGTCTTGAACATGATAGGATTCGGGGATTTCAAACACAGACTGATCAACCTCGAAGTTTGTGACCTCGGAAGCTGAAACACAAAGGCAGCTGTCCAGTGTCTGCACCCACTCATTACAGATAGCTCAGACAACTTTTTTCTTCGTGTTTTGTTTTTATGAGAAAGGGTCTACACAGCTCAACCTGGCCTCAAACTCAAACATAGCCCAGGCTGGCTCCAGACTCATAATCCTCCTGTCTCAGACTATGGTGTGTTTTCAAGTGTCTGGGGGAGGGGAAGGGGTTGTTTCCTTGACTGTTCTTTCCTGATATGGGGATCTTATTGTAATGCTCATGCTGGCCTCAAACTCCTGGACTCAAATCCTCCTGCTTCTGCCTCTGAGTGCTGGGATTACAGGCGTGAGTCACTGCACTCAGCTTAAAAACATTTCAAATTAAAAAGATGAAACCAGTAGCAACTCAGGAGCCAGGGCGTAGCTGAGTAGTGCAGAGTTTGCCCAGCACGTGAAACTCTAGTTCAACAATTCAGTGCTGCCAGTACTAAAATGTAAAAGATGAAAGTGTAAATCCACCCCAGAAGACAGTTTTTCCTTGTTCTTTGATTGTTCTTGGTGGAAACTAACACATAATCATAACGAAGGAGACTCAGTGGACTGTAAAGTAGAAAGAGTCTCCTCCCGAATGGAGCCAACTGAGCAACCTGAAACGGTGGCTGAGATGTACCCTTCTTCCTTCAGGTTTTCCAAGTTCTTGTCACAGTGACAAACCGACACGGCACCCATAGTTGTTTCTCTTACGCACCACAGACTTACTTCAAAGTGTTCAGTTAATGACACAGGACTAAGATGCAGACGCGGCCTTTAGCTGTACCTGTGTCGGCCTGGATCCCCTCCACATTGTGACTCTCTTCAGCAGTGCTACAGCCATTAACATTTCCAAATGTAATCCGTGCGTTCAAAACGTGAAACAAGGGGATTTCTGACAAAGTAAAAGCTTCTATCAGTAGACTTCACTGAAAACAATAACCACTGGCTAATATTATGATAAAGCACACTTTATAGCAGGTTTTCTTCAGTCCTTACAGCAGCGCACCCCTCCCCCCACCACCAGCACACACGCACCCCCAGTCCACAGATGAGAAAACTGAGACTGAGTAAGACCCAGGTGAAGAACTTTCTCCTAGATCACAGCAGCAAGTGATCAAGACAGGAATCAAGTGTCATGAATACTTCACCATCCAAAATCCAAAATCGCCTTGTCCATACTAGTCAAAAAGCTAACCCTCAATTTATTTAACCATACCTATTTTGACAGGGAATCCAGGAGGAAAGTCCAATTTGATAAAATCTCTCAGTCTTGCAAAATGAGCACTGGTTCGAGCCATGAGGTCAATGATAGGAATGACCTGCTCCACAAGGGAGAGAGGGAACTCTTCGCACATCCACAGTGTAGCTTTAAACCTGCAGGGTTTGACAGTGAGTGCTGGTGGGGAGGGCAGGTCACTGCTACTCAGCACTAGACAGAGCACCCTTCAGAAGCCCCCCCACCCCTCCCCCATTATTCCTGAACCAGGACTTGTGACGGACTGGAACCCGAGGAACTCTGAAACCTGACAGTGAAGGGAAAGGGTTTACAGCACTTCATTTGTCAACTGAGATTTCCTAGCAGTGAATAAGACAGATCAATACAGAACAAAGGTGCTCCCCTGTCTCTGCTATGACAAAGGCTAAGCAGAGAGACGGTTACTGTTGAATTTGTCAGATTAAGTAGTTTCAACATTACTTTTAAAGGAAGGGGCAAGGAATGATCAAACCCAACCCTGAAGAGCACAATTTCAGATGGTCCCATGGGTGAACCAGGGGCCCCATCTTCCACTTACTTTTGTGTTCTAATCGTCAGCTCTTTTGGCCTTCCAATGTCCCTGTTTTTCAGATCAAAGTCTTCATCAAAGTACTCATCGGGTGTGATGGCCGTGGGGTTATTTACGGTGGCACACTCCGTGGTGAGGTCCTGCTGTGCCAGAAGTTATGGGTCAGAATTGCCTGACTCTAAAGTGCAGCCCCACAACCGGCTGCATGTGTTCACCGCACGAACAAGCAAGTCTAACAGCCTTCCCAGTTCCATCCACACCCTCTTTCCATCTTTATGTCCTAGGTATGGAAGACACAGCCATGTGTACCAAATGCACAGTTAGTTGGGGATCAAAAAAAAACGGTTGCTGAGCAGTGTAAAGTCCTGAGCCGGTCTCAAGTGCCATGCTCAAAGAAGGTCCTTGTTTATCCCAGAGGAGAGAGAGCCCGATTCTAGGACCAACCCTTACTCCAAAATCTAGATTTTTTTCAAAGTCTCATTCATCTAATTTCTCCCCAAAGAGTATGCTATGGGATAATCCTTCTGTGTGCTGTGAATATGCATTACTCTCATTGGTAGACAGGAAAGCTGATTTGGCCTAGAGCCAAACTGAAAATAGGAAAGAGTGTGGAATCGGGGAGAGACCCCAGGGAGCTGCCCAGGAAGCGAGATGCTAGAGGATGGGTAAACCGTGAGCCACGTGGCAACGCACAGATCAGATAGAAATAGGTTCATCTAAATGTAAGAACCAGTTAGTAGTGAGTCTGAGCTTTTGGCCGAGTGTTCCATAATTAATACAAGCTTTTGTGTGTTTGTTAGGGACCAGGCGACAGGTATTAAAGGAAAATCCTGCCTCTATTTACAAGAGTATCCATAGTGCACTTTGGGAGCTGATGTTCCTTTCCAAGTCAAGTGACCTCCTCGGGACCCAGTGGCCATCACAAACAGAAGAACTCACCCCTTGAGCACCAAACTGATGTTCCACAGTTCCCAGCAGAGACTCCAGTGGATTCCGGTCCTCTAGAAAGGAGGGAAGATCAACAGAATCAAGCCCTCCTGATCCCAGTAACAATTCCACTTACAGGCAGGGAGATAGAAGACACCCATGAGGTGAGCTTACCCCAGAATATCCTCTCATTAGGAACTTTAGCCTAGAGGAACCACTATAGGAATCCAAGCAGTATTACCATGGAAACCATTGTTATATGTGATTAACATACATCATTAGGAAAATGAAAAAAACAAAAACAAGAATTCAAGTAGAGCAGTTTTAGCACTGGCTTAGGAGACAGCTAGATGGATCCCTCACCCTAGCCACTCAGTGCTGTGCTCTGGCACTAGCCTGTACACCCGGAGCACAGCTGGTGGCCAAGCTGCTACCTGCACTTTCTAGATGATTGCACATGCCACATGCCAACTCACTGAATCCTCTCAGTGGCTGTAAGAGTGGCCTAGTACCACCTCCATTCTACTATAGAGGAACACGAGGCCTACAGCACAGACAACTTCACAAGGCCACGGAGCTGGCAAAGCCAGGATATAGTAACCGGAGGCCAAGGTCCATGAAAATCTCATCACTGCGGTGAGGTAAAGTCACTCATCCCAATGATAATATCCCCCAATATCTTCTCATGCTCCATTTCTGTTGTTGCTGCTACTAAATCCAAGTTATTTGCAATAACACACATAAACAAGCCCTTGTGAATGAATGGCTTTAATTACGACGGAAATCAACTATGAAAAACTCCAAGAATGAGTCAGACTAAGGAAATGTTTAGGAAGAGAAGTTAGGATTTGCATATCCAAACACATTTACTCATGGGTCACAACCCCTGGAGGGGTGTCAAAAGACTCTTTCACAGGGTCATCTAAGAACACCAGAAAACACAGATATTTAAATTATGATTCATAACAGAGGCAAAATTATAGTTATGAAGTAGCAATGAAAATAATGTTATGGTGGGGTCAGCACAATGTGAGAGAGGAGTGGCAGCATTGGGAAGGCCGAGAACCCCGCTCTGCACGATCATCCACAAGGAGGCAGGGGCGCTCATTACCTTTATATCTCTTCTTTTCCTCCTCCGTCAGGTGTTCTGTCCGTATTTTGGTTATCACACTCACATTGTTTACTGTGTAAACCTTGAGAGAAGTGTGCAAAAGACAACAATGACACAGGGAATCCAGGGCAACTCAAGCACAGCAAGACTAAGAATGCTGCAGCAAAGCCAAGCAAACCCAGCAAAATTAAAGTTGGGACCCAGTCAGCAACCCCAGTCTCCTCCAGATGGAGAGACGGCTCCCGCCTGGGGACCTGCACTTCCTACTGCGAAAGGGGCTTGGCAAACGGCTTCCACTGGGTTCCCCTTGCTCCTAAACCTGCCTCCTGTGATCCATGGTGCTCTTCTAACTACTGACTTAGCCGAACCCAGGTTCTCTAGACCTGGGAGATCAGAGAGCACCAGCATCCTTTCTACTGACAAAAGAAAAAAGGCTTCTTCTAACTGGCAGCCTGAGCTGTGCCCTCGGCCTGTCTGAGGGTCTGGGTTTGCTGTGTGCGGACAGCTGCAGACAACAGTGACCACAGCAGCCAAGCTTGCTGGACATGATGGAGCTTTTTTTTTCTCACCCAGAGGCCAGCAGAGGATCTTACAACACCTGGTTCCCTCCATCCCCACTGTACACTAAGGAAAGTCCGTTGATAAAACGTCAGATGAAATGACAGGTATCCCCATGATTACAGTGGTGTCTCAGCTCAGTGGTGCCACGTAAGTGGGCTGGGCTAGTCTTTAAAAATTGAGCCAGCATCAGCTCTAGAAATCAATTAGAATGTAAGTAATAAAGATTCACAGAAATTACTTACTACGTGGTATCTTCTTTAAAAAGATAAACTGATTAAATTTAATGTAAAAAATAAAATCAAAGGAATGACTGGCTCATTTCTCAGCAATCATTTCTCTTTAGGAGAGCCACAGACCTGCTCAGGGCATGCTATCTGTTTTCTGGAAACCACTAGATAAACCTCAGCAAGAGACACATTAGGGCTGTTCCCCAGGGTCCCCTGCAGATGCATGGAAACAATCAGAACAGGCTCCTCATTTGCACAGAAGCTAAAAAGCTATAATAATCTTATTTTTTTTTTAAGAGTTTCCTTTTACCTTTGCTTCGTAACCATTAACAACTTCTGCTTTATCTGTCCTCCAGCCCCAGAATCCGGATTTAGTTCTGATAAAAAGTGAACACCACAAATTTCTACATGTATAATATGCCATTCAGATTTCACCCCTACAGCCTTTACAGTCCCCAGCTTAAGTTAGTCAAAGATACTTGGAATCATGGTCCCCTTGTCCAAAAAAGGATGCTACCAATGACAGATGTCTTAAACATCTCCCACCCACCGCCCACAGTTACCAATCAGTTTGCCTCACTCCAGACAAAGACAGCTTTCACTTTTGGCTTTTAAACAGGAACTGCCAGCACAGGGGACAAAGGTTGTGACATTTTTTGGACAGCGATCCTAAAGAAGTGAGGATGACCAGTGTTTCAAGGTCTTGCTTACTACAAGGAGGTATCTGGGTCAGAACTTTTATCTGGGTCATCCACTGCTGGCAGGGGCATAAAAGCCTCCACCTCCATCCAGGAATTCTCAGAAGTTAAGCACAGAGCTCTTCACCTCTTGGAGAAGGGCAGATGGAACAGGAAAGGCAATTAATGCTTCCACAATGACTGAGTCATGTGTCCCTCAGCTCAGGCAGAGCAGAGGGAAGGATGTGGAAAGTGCCTTTTCAGCCCAGACACCGATTCCAATCTATGGACGACTTTTGAGGGAGCCCAGGGAGCCGTTACAGCTGTAGAAACCCAGTTCTAGGGCCGCACACTTCTGGGGGGAAATGTATTCAGGATCCAAGAACAGCTCCTAGGTTCTGGTTTTTCTTTTGTGTGCTGTGCTTTAAAAATAGGATGTTGCAGCCAGCAGTGGTACACTGCCTTTAATCAGTGAGCACGCCTTTAATCCCAGCACTGGGGAGGCAGAGGCAGGCAGATCTCTGTGAGTTTGAGGCCAGCCTGTTCTACAGAGTGAGTTCCAGGACAGGTTCCAAAGCTACAGAGAAACCCTGTCTCGAAAACAAAAACAAACAAACAAACAAACAACAAGGCAGGATGCTGCTATGTGGGCCAGACTGGTCCCAAAAACCAGTGAGCCTCTTGCCTCCACCTGCAGAGTGCTGGGATTACAGGCAAGCACTTCCTGCCACTCCTGAGTATGAACTGTTTTCAGGATGTCTTGCTCTGGAGGTGTTTTCCCTCAGGAGCAGTCCAGTCCTCCCTTTGTCTAGAACATCACATCCTGACTTTGCCTGGCACTATGTAAAGTTGCCAAAAGTCTTTCCTTTGTGCTGTCTGACAGAGTGAAGTGGACACAGGAAGCTCAGAGAACAGGGGCAGGTTAGACAAATCACAAAAGCAGAATGCAGCTTTTACATTTTATGTTTCCAGTTTCCCATATCAAATTGGGACATAATGGGTTTATATGTCTGTTTTAACCCTTCATAAAAGGAAGACCCAAGGATGTTAATTTTCCTCTGGGAAGTTTACAGTTAGTGCAACAAGAGCCACGTGGCAAGAGATGAAGTCCTAAAGGAATTATAGCAAATGCTGGCTGCTCTAGCTTACATTGCACAAACAAGAACAGGGGTTTGGGACCATGCCCAATAACTATCAAGTCATGGCTCTTGCTGTCACCAGTAACAAAAATCGAGATATTCTGTTTGGTTAAATCATTCCTCAGTTCCTTATTTTTGCGACATCAATGGTGTGTAAGCTGGGAAACTGCCGTTTCCGACAAGCAGCCTCGGGGGTGCCAATGCTTACTCCAGTCCATGCCGCGTCAGAGCTCGCTGGGCCTCCATGCTCTTCACTGCGCCCCCCCCCCCCCGCCCCTCGCAGCTCCACTCTGACAGCGGCTGAGTTAGAATGCCCAGTGTCAGTGTCTACTATTTTAAACCTGGCTGCTATGACTCCTCGTGCCTTCACTAGCTCTACATACACAGGCATCTGAAGATGACAGAGAACCCAGCTTCCTCCTTCCTGTCTGTCCCACCTGAGACCAACACAGCAAAGGTCACTTAGCAGACACTGTGATTTAGTGACTATTATACAATTTAAAGGCAGCTCTGAAGTGGTAGGGATTTTTTCCCCAATATGGCACAGCATAGTCTTTCTGGGAAAAGAGTAAAATCCCAGTGCAACAAGTGCACACCCTGGGTCAGAGCTCATCAGGAAGGGTAGTGATTTGTTTATGTCAAATTCCTAGGACAGACCAGGGAAAGGACTAAAGCACCCATTGTAACGTGGCAAAGAACCACGAGAACCATACATGACTGCTCACACATCTGTGAGTCCCCAAACCTCACACTCAGGAATGGCTCAAAGCTTTCCGTATGTCTCAGGGCACTGATCACATGTGAGCACCACTGAAACAGAAGAGAGTGTCTCCAGCACTCACTTCGGCCCACTGGCAGCATCAGGAAAGCCAGCTCAAGCCATCTGAAAACCCTGTAACCATGGGAAGACACAATGTACCTGCATCCTCAGTACAACAGAAGGCACTCTTGTTTCCCATCTGCACTCAGTTAACTAAAGCCAGTCCACACACCCTGGATAAGCGACTCTTACTTCACCACAAACAATGGGTCTAACAATCCCAGTAAGCAACAGGGAATCTACGACCTTAGGGTTCCAGGTTTTCAGGAGCTTGTTTTTCTTCCAGCTAAGGAAACTGGAGAGCTGGGCCACTTGCCTAGAGCCACTGCCGTCAGTCACCCTGCTCTTGTCTCTACTGACAGGCTGTGGCAGTGACAACGGCCTCCTCCAGTCTGGAGCCTCACACAGAAGGACCTCACAGCCTGGAGAGGTACGTAATGAAAACCAGACCTCTAGCGAGATCTTTGTGGATGGTCCCAGTCGGTCCCTAACCCTCGATGTTCCTAGCCAGGAGCCTGGCAAGAACACTTCCTTCTTTAAGACTCCAGTTCCTAATTCCAAAGCAGAAGCAAACCCCAGACACAACACCAGCTCCATGTCCTCTCTGTTGTAGACACCATGCTTTCATGGTTTTACTTAAACAAAAAGAAAAAGGCAATTATGTTTTAGATTTGCCTAAAGAGACCTCTCTGTTTTCTTCACCAACTGTGCAGTGGAAAGGAAGAAAACAATCTGGAAGAGCGTAGTTAGCACATCCATGGAGAGAAAGGACGCTGGATCCAGAGCAGTGTCAGATTAGCTCAGGTCACACTGAGTCACCGGCAGTGGGCGGCTCTTCCTTGGATGGCATTGGAGATCACTTTTAAAATCCTCTAGCATCAACCATATTAGAAAAGAAAAGGTCCTAATCCCGTCACAATTACTGCAAATATGCCATTAATGAAGGCAGTCCCCAAACTAGATGGTAAACTGGGCTCTAAATCCGTACCTTTCAAAGGCGATATTCTTAGTGTCGAGGCTGGTGTTGATGACTGGGCTTGTGAGCCGCCGTTCAACCTCCCTGCTTTTTGGCTTCATGAGGTCCAGGGTGAGGCGCTCCATTTCTTGGGAAAGATCAAAGTGTTCAGTGGTGACCACTCTGTCATCGTGGTTGACTTCCATCAGCTCTGCCCAGTTGTCTGTTAACAAGAACACTAGTGTGAGGAAGACAGAGCCAGCGATGCCACCTTCACCTGTGAGCCCTCACATGCACTGCTGGCACCTACAGCACACTTGTTTGGCTTTTTCTTTTTTTCTTTCTGTCCTACTCCCCACCCCCAGAAACTGGAGGCTGAATCAGCCAGCGCTCAAGGTGACAGGGAACACACCACCACTGAGTACCTCACCTCCAAGAGTCCTGATTACTGACTCTCCTTGCACAGTGTTTGTCTGGCCAGCAATCTACAACTCATAGGAGACCCAGAGCATCGTCCCCAAAATGGAGATTTTAAAACTAATTTTCCTTTTCTATTAGCAGCACATTTCCCCTACGACCTTCAGAGACCATTGCTGGAGTGAGTGCCCTGCTCAGACTCTGGAGAGCAGTGCTGCCCTCCACCCTAAACTAGGAACCGTGCCCGGTCAGGAAGGGACACAGAAGGACACAGAAGGTGTTTACTCCAAGGCTCAGCAAAGTGACAGGTGACAGACAACTGGGGTGAAGTAATGAATGAAATGAGCAGGGAACTGGCCAGTCTCCAAAAGGAGAGGGATGTAGTGCCAAAGAACTAATTACAACAGCCACAAAGACGAAGCATCCAATAGATAAAGAATAAAATACAAATACATTTTGAAGGCTCAAAATTACTGGGCTGCTGGACATGGTGGTGCACACCTTTACCATCAGCATCAGGAGGCAGAGACCAGCCTGGTCTACAAGGAAAGCTCCAGCCAGCCAGGGCAACACAGTGAGCAGGGATCACTACAATGCAGACTCACCTCCTCCCTTAAATATGAAACTTCGTCTCCCTCTTATCCAGCTCATGTTTTCAAACCCCAGCAGAGTGATGTCCACGCGCAGCTTCGCACCGCTCTTCCAGATGCGACAGACATCATTGGGGCATATTCTAGAAACCAAGGGCACTGGAGGAAAAAGGCATATTATTGAGAAAAAGACAGGGCTACGCAGAATGTGTGAGCCAGGAACTCAGGGCAGAGTGGTTGGGTCATGACTGGCCAAACACAGTGGGACTTCTTCCTTCACGCTTGTAAAGGAATTCATCCTAAAAACCAGAAATGGAATCTGGGTAAGGCGGGGCACGCCACTCATAGCACTCAGGAGGCTGAGGCAGGAGTTCCATTTTGAGGTTAGCCTGGGCTACATAGCAAGTTTGAGGCTATCCAGACAACCTAGTAAGGCCATTTTAAACTAAAATAATTTTAAATGGCTGGAGTTATATTATATCCCCATGATAGCTCACTTGCGTACACTAAGTTCAATCCCAGCAACACAGGCAGGCAGACAGGCAGGCAGGCAGACAGACAGACAGACATAACCAGGAAGGCTAGTGGTGTGGTTAGTGGTTCAGGGCATGCTTAGCATGCACCAGGCCCTGGGGCTCAATTCCCAGCATTAAACAAATTAACAGGAAATAAAGAAAAATGAGTCTTTTATTCTAACTCATCAGAGAAAACAGTCAACAAATTTGGCAGCAGTCTTCTCGGCCTGGACTGAACCTCCAGGGCTAAGGAGTGGGCCCACCTGGACTTCTCACTCACACGTCCACTGCTACACGGCCACGCTGTAGCCTCCATTCACAACCTATCAAGGATCGAAACTCTGCTGTGTTTTTATCAAAGCTAGAAATACTACTGAGATGAAAAGCTATCAAAATCAAGTGTTAGTTCACTGACCCACAAAAAGGAAAAGCAGATACCTACGTAAATATATCATCTTTACAGAGCAGTCTGAGGAAATACATGCATTTTGTAGAAATTAAATAGAAAGAAATTTCAATATTTGCCTCATTTTCCCCAGAAAAACAAGTTTGGAAGAATCAAGCTAAGCAACATAAGAAAAGTAAAAATTTGTAGTAAGTCATGAAAATGTTAGCATTACAAACAGGCATTTCAAACGAGTAAGACGGCCAGGCGGCCAGAGGACACAAGCCTAGTCCCAGCTGAGGCTCAGGGGTCCAGGGCCACACGAAGACCCTGTTTCCTAAAGAAGCTGCAAGCTTCGGCACACACTTGTCATCCCAACACAGGAAGCCGAGGGGCAGGAGGACCGACAAGAATCTGTGGCCAGCATGGGCTACAGAGAGCAGAAAGCCAGTTAAGGCTGTAGTGACCCAACCCTACTCACCCCAAAAAGACTAAAGTGGGTGTCAGGGATACAGAATGCAAGGAGGAGACAGAGTGCCTGTATGCTATATTTACCCATGCTCAGGCTAGAGGAAACTACATGGAATGCAGGTCAGCTACCAGATTTGAATTTAACACACACCCACACAGCTTTTGTGAAGGAACATAAACCTATCAACAGGCTATGTAAATTTGAAAACAAGTAAGTCCCAAGCCCATAGCCACTCACCCCAGCTGGTGAACTCCCATTTCATCTGCACATAGAAATCCGGGGCCTGAAGAACAGACAAAGGTTTACAATAGATGACCCTGACACAAACAACCAAACCCACACAGCAGGGTTATGTGGCTCTTTTCTTTTTCCTTCCTCTCTTCCTCTCTTCCTCTCTTCCTCCCTCCCCCTCCCTCCCTCCCTCCCTCCCTCCCTCCCTCCCTCCCTCCCTCCCTCTTTCTTTCTTTCTTTCTTTCTTTCTTTCTTTCTTTNTGTGTGTGTGTGTGTGTGTGTGTGTGTATTTTTTTAACTTCTTATTCTGAGACAGAGTCTAACTTGCCTGTACTGGCCTTGAACTTGTAATCTTCTGCCTCAGCTTGGTTACGTGTGTGCCACTATGTCCAGTCAAAACTGGTTACTTGCTGAAATGTCCAGGATAAGACTTGGGGAGAGACCTACAAGAGTCCAGAGAGGTCTCTGGGCTGGTCTACTAGAGGATTCTATCAGCAGGTACACTGAGAGGGCGGGCTGGCAGTGAATCATTCTCTCTGGGGGCCTGTGTCATTATCTCTTTAACTCTTCAACACTCATTCTGTCGTCTAATTAAGAACAATGACTCTCACAAAACCTTGTTCTGTCTGGATACCACCCCCAACGCTGAGGATGAAACCAGGGCCTCCCACACAATAGACGAGTGTTGTAATGCTGGGCTTTCTTGTTTATTTTCAGATACTCTCATCAAATTGCCCAGGCTAGCCTCCGACTTTAGTCTTCCTGTTTCAACCACCTGGGCAGCCGGGGTTACTGGTGTTCACCACCACACCTGCCATGGAATTCTTTTTTAAATGACAAAAGTAACTTCTAACTCTCTTGGGGTGTCCAGACAACTTAAAACACACACAGCAAGCTACACACCAACGCTTAGCACAACTGTTCAGACAGCAGGCTATGGAGTGGACCCAATGTTTGCCAACCAAAAGAACCAAAAGTCTTGACAATTACAGAATGTGAAATCATTCAAAAGCAGGTCTTTAACAGATTGACAAAAGATGAACGAAGCCAACGGTGACAATCAAACCCGATTTCAGGAGTAATTACAAATCCTTATCTTGTTTGCTATTTGTTAGTTTGGAACTCAAGGGCACCAATACCTACAAAAATTGTTGCAATACCATAAATGCCATAGTCTTGAGCCAGCTGATGGCTCAGCATTCAGGAGGCTACCCCCCAAGTTGGAGGCCAACCTGGGCTACAGAGTGCATTCCAGGCTAAACAGAGCAACACAATGAAACCCTGTCTCAAAAAAAGAAAGAAAAGGGGCTGGAGAGATGGCTCAGAGGTTAAGAGCATTGCCTGCTCTTCCAAAGGTCCTGAGTTCAATTCCCAGTAAACACATGGTGGCTCACAACCATCTGTAATGGGGTCTGGCGTCCTCTTCTGGCCGGCAGGCATACACACAGACAGGATATTGTATAAGAAAGAAAGAAAGAAAGAAAGAAAGAAAGAAAGAAAGAAAGAAAGAAAGAAAGAAAGAAAACACTTGCACACAGCTAAGAAAGCTAAGAGGCACCTATCGCTCAGCGGGCAAAGGTGCCCTGCAGCCGAGACTGATGGCCCAAGTTCCTTCTCTGGGATCCACATGGTAGAAGGAGAGAACCAACTCCCCCAGACGTCCTGTGAAGCTCACATCATATATGCTGTGGTACACATGCACCCCCTCACTCCAAATAAGTAAATGCCACTTAAAAGAAAAAAGTTAACAGAACAGTGACTGGGTTGGGGTGTAAACTTTACCCAAGCCCATCAGGCTCCCAGCATTAGAGAATTAAGAACGGGTTAGGGCGATTCACAGTTCCGGCTCTTCTCTGGGGAACTTGGCTGTAAAGGCTGGATGTGCTGGGAAGTGCTTCCCATTTACTGGCCAAGAGTACACAAATGAAAATGGGAGGCTAGACATCACCTCCGCAGGAAGGGGGTTTCCCTTTGCTTAACCAACACCCTAGTTTTCTCTTAAACTTTTAGAATTTGGCTTTCTGAAGTTATGCCACCACAACATCCTTGTCTCAGGATTGTGTGTGTGTGTGTGTGTGTGTGTGTGTGTGCAGCTCTCATTAATTTCTTATAGAAGGCTCTTGAAGGGCTACTTAAGAAAGCCAACTGACTGTCCAAAAAGAGAGGTGTGCCCAGCATAGTGATGCATGTGTTTAATCCCAGCACTTGAGAGATAGAGGTAAGAGGATCTCTAAGTTTGAGGCCACCCTGGTCTATACATTGAGTTCCAGGATAGCTGGGGCTACATAGTAGCACCCTATCTTAGGGACAGAATAGGTCAAACTATTTCCTTATTCTTCCATTACTCTTCCGCCTCCAAGGCTCTGCACAGGGCTACGAAGTGAGACTGTCTTGAGGGGCAGGTTATAGACTGAATTTTCCTTATTCTCCCACCAAGGCTTTGCAATGGTTCTTGTCCCTGCATAGAGCAGAAGGCAAGGAAATCTACCGTGAGTAAAACCAAGATTTTAATATTGGGCAAAGACAGCTCGTAAGAAAGGAATGCTAACATATGTTCTAAGAGACATGGCTGAGACATACAATCATTAACAATACCTTCTGGTGCCACTAGAAATGACTTAGGGACTGAAGCGTCAAACACAGCAATGCAACCCACTTCTAAGGGTTAATACAGGTCTTTAAAAAAATCCTCTACATTGAATCCTAATTCTTTCTTGTCAAACAGACAACTGGAAGACTGGTGCCGTGGCCCAGTGTATAAAGTACTTGCCTGCCAGGCCAGAAGCCCTGAATTCCATCCCAGCACTACATGAACTAGGCATGGTGCACGCCTGTGATCCCAGCCTTGGGAGGTGGAGGCGGGAGGATCAGAAGCTCCGTCATCCTGGATTGACCAGTCTAAGCTATACGAGCACTGCTTTGGGGAAAAATGACTTGGCTCCGCTTACAGTAACTCAGATGAGAAAATGGCAGAGCCATGTGACCTCTACATACCCCTAAACAGACATCGATTTTTAAAACAACATATGTAACTACTTTACACTTCATGGGAAGTTTCATCACGGGTACATGAGAAATGAGTATCTTCACGAGATTTCTCTCAAGGTTCAGGCAGCTGCTCTAAAGAGTGCTCAGACAACGGTTTACAGCCAGCTTTCCCTCTCTCCATACAGCCATGTTTCTTAAGAACGGGCCTTAAATAAGGCTGTGAAGCTGACTTAACTGGTTAATAGCTAAGTAGCTGTTCCAGGAAAGTCAATTCTTGCTTAAGCTGAGATTCCAGAACAATGAAGGGGGAGCGTCCACTGCCTTTGTCTATTGCTGCCCTGGGCAGATCACAGGTGTCCCTTCACTAGCAGAGATCACCTAATGAACAGCAGCCACCATCCCAAACTGCCTGGTTGTAAAGAAAGATCTCAGAACCATAGCACTCTCTCTCACACTGAGATTCACAAGACAGATAATGTCCCCAAAGCCAGTAACTACAAGTAAATTAAGGAAACGGATTCAAAGCCATACTAGTGGCTACAGGTGACAAGAGTGGGGAGATGTCGACCCAGACCCTGGCAATGCCTACACGGCCACTGTGCCCATCACTATTCCCGTGAGATGGCCTCAGCACAGGGCTCTGCTGTTAGGAACACAGGGCACTGGGCAAATTGTGTTTGGCATCCATTATCCTTAGGCTTGAGTGTTAAAGTGGCATTGAAAAAGATAAGCATTGTGCCCCAGAAACAACACTTGTAAGAAACAGACCTTGCACTGCAACAAGACAAGATAGGCAGAGATCAGCACTATCTGGCGACAAAACACCATATTCACTGTTCTTAAGACTTAAGGAAGATCACAAAGGCTGTGGAGCTGTCTCCAGCCATCATGGCAGTGTTTGGCTCAGAGTGTGGTGTGGCCAGTCTTATGGCTACCTCAAGAATTTTGTGTAGCAGCTCAGGAACACCTTCGAGGGCCATGGATGTGTTGTGGTAGTCTCGGTGCTGCAGGACTGTGTACACCATCTCGGGGTCACCCGTGCTCACTGCTTCATGTAAAACTAGAAAACAAAAGGGCAAAGCTCAATCACTAAGTATCCGCACGTTCTCTGACAAATCCCAGTGCCAGCATGAAAAGCCAAGTGCGCAGCTCAGCATGTGCTTCAGAGAGCGGAGGACTGAAGCTGGGGTTGATGAGGAACAGCCATGGCTTCCGATCGCTAACTCATCATTTCATCAAGGAAAACGTAGTACATTTACTGGCCTCCTCAGGTACTCACACCGCCATGACTACACGTAGCTCTGGCAGGTGGGACTTACTTCCACATACAGGTGTTCTTGCTTGGTCCCCACAAAACTATCGTTACTAACAGTAAGAGGGTATCCAAACAGCGAACACCAAGATTTGACCGCAAGAGGCTACTTCTGGCATTCATGTCTTTGATTTCACCTACACTGCTGGCCTCAATAGAGTTCCAACCACACCAGGGTAAAACTGACCTTGCTGACAGATGCTGGAATGGCCATTTCTGGAAGACAAGTCACCCTCCACTGAGGGGTCAGGACTGTGAGGCCAGCATTCTGGCTTCATCTTGTCAACCCTGCCTATTGCCCTGAGATGGACAGAGCTGTCTGAGAGAAAAATTATCACTGAGACTCATCATTTCCCAGAAACACGGAGATGAATGCATGGCTAATATGGATACTTGCCTGTCCATCCCTGGCCATTTTCTTTGGTCACATCTGCTTTATGTCGCAGCAAGACTCGAGCAGATTCCAAATGTCCCAAAGAAACCGCAAGATGCAATAACGTCCGACCCCGTGGGTCCAGGGCCTCTGCATTCTGTGAAGCAAATACTGAGGTTCATATACTGGATATAAAGAGCAGGAAAATGTACTTTTGACCTTTATGAAGTGCAGAAACACAGAACACACTATGGACACACTTTAGCAACTGTGAGCACTGTCAAACATGAATATGCGTGTGAGCACTGGTCAAACACGAATGTGGGATTAGAAACAAAGATTTCAGATGGCCACCAGTTAATTGGGTTTCGTTATTGTTTGAGACAGGTTTTCACAAAGCCAAGACTGGCCTTGAGCTCCTCCTTATCTCCCTGCCTCTGCCCTCCATGTGCTAGGATTTCAGGAGTCTGCCACCACAGTGCCCAAGGTCTTTTTTGTTGTAGCTAATTTTTTAAAGAATGAGTTCCCTTTTTCTATAAAGTTATGGGCCTAATAAAGAAACACTATTCAGACAGACACTGGTGTCACAATCCCTTAATCCCAGCACTTGGGAGGCAGAGGCAGGTGGATCTCTGTGAATTCGAGGCCAGCCTGGTCTAGAAAGCAAGTTCCAGGACAGGCTCCAAAGCTACACAGAGAAACACTGTCTTGAAAAACAAACAAACAAAAAAAAACAAGACTCTAGGCCTCCAACATAAAGCACAAGCCTTCACCACCATTCAGGTGAAGTCTACAAGCCAGGGGCTTTCCTGGAGAACAGCTGCCCTATGGAACAGATGGCGGCGACTTCTCAAGCACTGCCAGCATTCGTGTTCAGAACAGGAAGTACAAGCCTGGAACCAAAACTGAAAGCACAGAGGTAATTTGGGTCAGATTGAGATTACATTCCCCAGCTGGACTTGCTACAAAGTCCCTCTCTCGTGTTGTGTGCTGAGCTCCAAAGGCCCAGAAGGAGCACACAGCAGAAGCTGTGGGTCTCACTGACGGGAGTGGGAGCTGTCAGGACATCTGTGGACTGACAAGTGGAGAAGTGGGAGAAGACACACACCACACTCTGGGCCTGCAGTCTTCATTCCCATTTTGCTATCAGAGCCCTGCTTTGGAGCTCCAGAGCCAAGCGGCAGAGTCTGATGTGAGCACCAAAGCCCCAGCACTGCCTGCATGGCACAACTCTCTCTTCCAAGCACACACTGAACTGCTGTGAACTCGTGGAGCAAGGGTCTGACTAAAAGCTGAAGGTTCCTTGGCAAAGGTGCTTTGTCTTGAGATGGTTTAGGTAAATTTTCATCCAGACGAACACATCACAGGCTGCTAAGAAACGGAAGTAAAACGGGACCAGGGTTAACGGCCACGTCCTGACAGTTATGCACCCCGTTCTTACAATTATATCTCAGCTATTGCGCAATGAGGATGAGAACTGTCACTGAGGAGAAGAAGTGGGAAGCAGTGTGCTTGCTGATCCCAGGTGCTAAAATAGGATATCCCCCCTTTTTTCATGGGGGATAGAAACCTTGTGAGAGCCTGAAGTTAAGTACCATATGAACCCCATAAATACACTATGCTTTTCCTACATTCATACAATGAGGTGAAGAATTTTCACCCAGTAGGGTGGCCCATGCCTTTAACCACAGCACCCTGGAGACAGGGGCATGTGAATCTCTCTGTGTTCAAGACCAGCCTGGTCTACATGGCAATTTCCAGGCCAGCAGGGCTGCATAGTGAGACCCTGTCTAAAAACTGAATTAAGCCTTTTCATCTTTGCACTGAAAGGAGTAACTTTAGCTTCCCCTTTGACATAGCCCAGTTTCCAACATCATCTTGTACTTTGGGGTCGCTCAGTAAAAGCAGAGGTGTTTGAGCACAGAGATGGTGATGTCTCCCTGCAGAACTGATGCATACGCACAGGGGCTGCTCAGTGGCTGCCGGACAGCAGCACGGTGTGGGCTCCATCTCACCACAGGACTGAGTGGCCACTGACATTTCATCACCCACTCAGAGCAACACGCAATGGCAAGGACGAGTTCTCTGGAATTTCCCACTTAGCTTCAGACTGGCTGGTCATGGGTGACACTTTAGTTTCACTTCTCTTGCTGTGATAAAATACCCTGACAAGAAAGCAAGTAGGAGGGGTAGGGTTCATTGACTCCCAACTCCAGGTCACCATTCAGGCTACAGGAGCTTTGACAACTGGTCACATCATACACACAGTCAAGAGCAGGAAAAACACACACATGCATGCCCACATGCAGTTCTCAGCTTCATTTCTTCCTTTAAAAAGATTTATTTTATTTGAATGAGTGTTTCATCTGCATGTACACCTTTATCCCAGAAGAGGGCATCAGATCCCAACCATGTGGTGCTGGGAATTGACCTCGGGACCTCTGGAAGAGCAGACTGTGCTCCTAAGCACTGAGTCATCTCTCCAGCCCTCCATTACACACACTCTGTAGTACACTTCTAAGTGAGGCAGCTCAGCACACTGCCACATAGGAGGGCCTTCATGACATTACTCTATCTGCATAGGAAGGGAACTACTTACTCCTCCACACCCAGAAACAAAGAAGCACCAACTGAGGGGCAGACAGCACTCAGCCTCCTGGGCAATTAATCTCAGACATGACATAGAAACAAAATCCGGTTCACTATGTTGTTAGCTTTCTTCTGTCCTAAACCACAGAAAGACACATTTGGCATCAGTTTGCGTGGCAGAAGAAAATTCTTCAGGGCTCACCATGCCTCCCTTTCTCGGGGAAATGGGAAAGGCATGAAGAAATTCCCCTACTACATTATGGAGACATTTATGATTTGAAAACCATGGGAGAATAAAGACGAGAGGGGCAATAGGAGCTTTCAAACCAACAAAGCCAAAGGCCACAGAAGGTGTCTACTTCATGGCAGATGCCATGAAAAAAAGACCTGGTTATTAACATCAAACAAGGTGCAGTGGATGCATCTCAGCATGTGGAAGCACTTCCCACAGGAGCTGACCTCCTGAGAGCCATCCCCAGCACCCAGGTCAAGGGAGGTGGGCTGGAGAGATAGCTGTTGCTGCAGAGGGCTCACACAGAGGGCAGCTCACAACCACCGATAGCACAGGTTCCAGGGGATCTGATGCCCTTTTCTGGCCTTTCTGAGCACCTGCACTCACTCATACTGAAAAACACAAACATATAAATAAAATGTAAAGAAATAAAAGCATCTCTACTCACATATTACAGGACCATGGACACAGAAAATCCTAAGGACTACACTACAAAACTCACACTAAATGAATTTCGCATTCACGCACTCATCAGTGTTGCAAGATAAAAGAGCAAGGTATAGCCACAGTGGTGGTGCACACCTTTAACCCCAGCACTTAGGAGGTAAAGGCAGGCAGATATCTGAGTTTGAGGTCAGCATGGTCTACAGAGTCAGTTCCAGAACACAAAGAAACCTTGTCTCAAAAAACCTAAACAAACCAACCAAAATGAAACAAAGAGATCAAACAAAGCTAATTGCATTTCTATACATTTTCAAGCAAGTAAGCACAAAAAGAAAAATCCTTGGGAAAACAATGCCCCTTATAACAGCATCAAAAACAATAAAAAAACATTTGAGGAAAAAATATCAAAGCTCACACTCTAAAGGGTATAAAAAACTGCTGAAAGAATTTTTAAAAGAATTTAAATAAACATTAGCACAGCTGATGTTCATGGTTCAGAAGACTAACTAGAGATAACATTTGACAAACTATGGTAGACTCAATGCAATTCCCAACCAAATCCCAACAGGCTTTTGAAGAAACCGACAAATTGATTCTAAATTATATGGAAATGCACAGAACCAGAGTCATCATTACAAAGGAAAAGCCACGGGCTGGAGAGAAGGCTCTTCCAGATCACCTGGGTGTAATTCCCTGCACCCACATCAAAACTACTCATAACTCCAGTTCCAGGGGGATCCAACACTCTCTCCTGATCTCTGAGGGTAGAAGGCACACACATGGTGCACAGACACACATGCACACATGGCAAACAGACATACATGCAACCAAAACACCCATACACTAAACTAATTTTTTAAAAGAGAAAAGACAAGTTCAAACACATACATTTTACAATTTTGAAATGTACTACACAAAAAAACAGCTATCAGGACAATGTGGTACCACCATGAAGACAAACATCTCATCACTGGGGTAAAATTTAGAACCCTGAAATAAACACTTTTTTAAAAAAAAAAAATTTGTGTTGTTGTTTGTGACAATGTCTCCCCTGGTCTCAACCTGGTATGTAGTTGAAGACGACCTGCCTCCACGTCCTATGTCTGGATTATGGCAGGCACTATCAAAACCATTCACTGAGAAAGGAATACTCCCTTTAGATGAACATGCTTTTCATACCCCAGTCCCAGCACCGAGGGCAGAGGTAGGAGGCTCAGAATTTCAAGGCTACCAAAGGCTACACAGCAGGTTTCAGATGAGCCCAAACTCCATAGAGACTGTCTCAAAAAAGGGGGGAAAAAGTTGGACAGTGGTAGTGCATACCTTTCTCTGTGAGGCCAGCCTGGTCCACAGAGCAAGTTCCAGGACAGCCAGGACTATGGCACAGAGAAACCCTGTCTCAAAAAAAACAAAACAAAAAAAGTGCAATCTCAATGAAAATCAGAAATTCCTCAGAAAGTTACAGAGTAATCATATCATAAATGAACACGATACAGTCTATCCATGCTGAAGAATTGCATTTAGTCATAAAAATGGAGAACTGATGCATGCTGTTACATACATCAATCTGCAAAACATCATGCTGGACACAAGAGGCCTCGTGTTACACAAGTCTACTTATGTGCAATATCTGGACAACAGATCTACGAAGACAGAAAATATATTAGCTACCTGGGACTGAAGGGATTAGGGAGGAGTGAAAAGTAGGTGCTAAGAATATATGGTTCATTTGTTATTTCTTTATTATTTTTAAAAGTAATTTAAATGATTTTTTTTAAGAATTTCAAGTGTTAACAGGTTAAAAACAAAACTCAAGTTTGGATTTTGCCAGAAATAGCACATTGAAGGAGCTGGGTTGAGGCAAACAGACCAGGCCACTACTTGATGACAGACAGTGGCACAGGTGACATGTGGCATTTGTCAAGTGGGAGTGGACATACTAAAACCCATGAGCTAGGACACTTTAGATAGTGTATTAGCTGCTTTTCTGTTGCCGTGAAAGAACTACCATGACCATGGCAACTGAAATGAAAGGGTTTCTTTGGCTCACAGTTCCAGAGGGTTAAGAGTCCACTATAGCAGGTAGCCATGGTGTCGTGGTAGCTGGAGCAGAAAGCTGTAATGCACATCCCAATCATAAGCACAAAGCAGAGAGTGAGCAGATGTGTGTTTGTGTACTTCCTCCAGAAGGCTGCACCACCGAAACCCCCAAACACACCACTAGCTTGGAACCAAGTGCAAAAATACAATTTGTTCAAACCACCAGAAAGATTCATAAGTATGTCAAGAAAGATGTCGGAAAAACCATGTGTGTCCATATGTGGCACACAGGACTAATCTACCATCTATAAGCTGTTTTACTGCTGGGCACGTTGCTCCCTTGTAAAGGAGAACTGTAAAGGCACCCACCTCACAGTCTCCCGGGCAAGGCCTGAGCTGACACGGTGCCTGACAACAGTGAGCACGCAGAGCTGGCTGCTCGGAGCAGCGCCCACACTGTGGAGGATCGGATCAGCCGTCACTCTTCCTCAGAGATTTGCTCGGTGTCATTAGATACACGGAGCTCGGCACTGCCAGCTAACAGTAGCTCAGAAAGGATGGGCTTTCGGAACCCAACAAACTCTGAGCCATTCCCTCAGCCATGAGCTACACAAATTAAAAGCCCCGCCTCTCCTTTGAGTCTGGAATGAAGTCAAGGACTAAGATTCTCACATCTGCTTGCTAATTCCACTTTCCTAGCACAAGAGCCTTCTTCCCCACCTGCCATCAGAGGCAGTTGAGAGGCCGAGTTTTGAGGGTCAGCTGCAGATAGCCTGGGCCCCAATCCCAGTTTCCCCACCAGCTTCTGTGAATTCTTAATGCCTGTGTCACCTAGCATGTGGAAATGCTACCTTAGGCTTCCAACAGAAGGGTACAGCACACCAACTGCCCGGGGCCTCTGGGCCTGGGGCTCCTGCCTCAAGTCAGATAGGAAAAGGTAACTCCTATCTGAGTGGTTTTGTGAGCTTGCACTCCTGATGACCCAGGAGGAGCTCCAGAGTCTGCAGGTGCTTCATCTCAGATGCCTTCAGACTGGCCTCCAGGCAAAGGGTGCTGACTAGAATTTGTGCCCAGTGACCTCACCTGGCCTGCCACTGGCTTCATCAGGCTCCAGGGACTGCTGCTGTCTGGAACATTCTCTCCCCTTCCTGGCTGCTGGGCCTCCGCTGCTAGCTTCAGAAGAGTGTTCTATCTGCCACTCTCCACCCGACTTGACTCCCAGTGCTCCCTATGCTCCATGTACAAACTCCCCTCTGCCTTCATCCCTACAGTGTTCATTCATTCTCCAGCACCAGTGGGAGGCCAGCAGAGCTCCAAAGACCTCCTGGCCAAACGACAACTGATCACAAGTCACCAACCTCAAAGCCTCGCTGCCCGTTAAGGAGCCAAAGAGGCACTGTAAGGATGTCTTCTAATGCCTGGGATACTCACAGTTGCCCATGTTATACCTGTGCTAGCTACCAGTGACACGTGAAGCCGGCGAGAACTTACTGCCTAGGTCTGGATAAACTCAACTTTTTTGTGTGCTGTAATAGGTCCTGGAACAAAATACAATTCTAATGTACAATTCCAGCTGCACCCCCACTCGTGTGACAGACGACCAGAGGAGCAGACAGCAGAAATGCAACGGCAATGACAGCAAGGCAAGCAACACTTCATTGTTCAGCTCATGGGAATTCTTGGTTTTTAATTTTGCAGCCAACCCCCAACTCCAGTAGAAAAACCAGAATATGCATGAAACAGCTAAATCCCCAGGTTCTGGAACTCAGTGGCTACTGCTCGGTAGCATTGCACCCATTCACCGTGCGCCAAAAGTTTGATCCATTACCGTCCTTAGTTTCCTTGAAGGAGAAGCAAGCTTTCCAAATGGTGAGCAAGACAGGAAGGCAGGTTTGAGGCCAGCCTGGGTCAGTTGTTTGTAAGATTTTAATGGCAAGCCTGGTGTGGTGGAACACCCTCCAATCCCAGCACTCAGGAGCCTGAGGCAGGAAGACTGCTGAGGGCAGCAGGAATAGCACAGCAAAACCACGCACAGCAGGGCTAAGAGGCGGCTAGGTGTGTAAAGTGCCTGCTAGGCATGCATCAGGACCTGAAGTCAGATCCCAGTGCCTATGAGAAAGCCAAGCATGGCACACACCTGTCACCCCGCACTAAGGATACAGGAACAGGAGCATCCTGACCAGTCAGTCTAGCAGAAAGTGTGAGTTCCAGGCTCAGTGATTAAAAACCTGTTTCACAAAAGTAAAAGAAATGACTGAGGAAGATATCCCAACATCAGCCTCTGATCTCCCCCACGCACACATACCCTCACGGGAAGGACCACACAAACACATACAACACCAACCAGGGACACACATACACCACACAAACACATACAACACCAACCAGGGACACACATACAACACATAAATGCATATGACACCAACCAGGAACACACAAACACCACACAACCGCATACAGCACAGAGGGGAAAAAAGCAAGAGTACAAAATTTGACTTTTTATTTCTCTTCTAGGTTTGTCTTTCTCTCCAGAGGGAAGGGGGGATGAGGAGAAAGGGGAAAGGGAGGACGGGAAGGAAAGAGCAGGGTTCAGACAGACGACAACTCTCCTCTCAGGCTTCATATTATGACTCAAACACAAGCTAAGCACACAAGTGAGCTGCTCTTCAGATGTCTGGGATGGGACGCACAATGACACCTACCTCAGAGAGCAGGCTGAACTAAATCAAAGATGCCAGGGGCCCAAGAGATGGCTCAGTGGGTAAAGGCAACAGCCACAAACCCGAAGAGCTGACTCTATCTCTGGGACCCACAGAGCGGAAGGAAAGAAGGATCCCTGTGCTCCTGTGTACATGTTTGTATCTCCCTCTTCCCTGAAACACACACAATTTAAATACAAAAAAATTTAAGATTGCATTAAAAAATACTTTAGCGGAAGCTGGGCACAATGGTTCATGTCTTTAATTCCAGCAGTCAGTCAGGAGATGAGTGAGGCAGGAGGACTGCCTAGACCCCACTGTTAAGTTAACCAACCAACAATCAACCAGTCACTTTGGCACAGCACTCGGCCTTCTACGTCTCACTCCCTACCTGCACAGAACATGCCAGACACATGACTTAGTCAGCATTAGTACTGACTATTATACCCACTGCCTCCTGATCAAAAAGGAAGTTAGTTATATCATACTCAACAGGGAATCTGGATTAGCACGAAGCAACACGTATTTCCTGCCAAGTTACTTAAGGATATTTTAGTGATATCAATTATCTTGACCCCAACCAGTTCTACAGTTTGTAGGGACTCAAACAAAATGCAAGTCTGAAGAGTTTCACAGCGGTGGCAGCAGAACACGGGCTACATAGCCGCTCTCTTCCCGCCTCTTCAATAGCAAATTTCAAGGCTGAAGTGAGGCAGTCAAGATGTACATGCCAAGGTCTCCGCCCCAGAGGCAAATGCTACATTGTGAAATGGCCCATTGTAGCAAGAATAACATCAACCCAGAGAATCCAAAGTATGAGCATCCTTTCTCAGCCTTGAAGTCAAGGGCAGTAAAGACCTCAAGTTTTCTCTCACAAAATCTATTGCAAGATTTTAATTCCCATGCACTGCCAAGCCTGTGATCCCAGGTTGGGGTGTGAGGTGGGTGTGAGGGGACTGGGTGGGGGGTTGTCACTGATAGGGTTTGAGGCCAGCCTGGGCTGCACAGACGACTTGCAGGCTACCTAGAGTTTACACAATGACATCCTGTCTCAAAACAAAAATAAAATATTTTAATTGCAAATGTCCTTAAGGCCTGTCATGGTCAAAGACAGAACTTTCAGAGGATACCTCTGTCCCAGTTTGCAGGAAATGCTGACTTTGCCACTGCTGAGATCATGAGCTAAGGTCGCTCTGACATCAGCAGACAGCTCGTCCTCGTCACTGAGTAGAAGCCTGTGGGTTGATGATGGAGAACCTCTCCATCACACGGGATCTTGATTCTGTGACTCTATGTGCATGCTCAACACTGCACAAGCTGAGAACTATCGTCTACTGCGAAACCAGCACCGAGGACTGAGCCCAGAGTCATACCAGGCCAGACAAGCATCCCAGCACTGAGAGCCATATACCAACTCCTTCTCTCTCTCTCTCTCTCTCTCTCTCTCTCTCTCTCTGTGTGTGTGTGTGTGTGTGTGTGTGTATTTTTTTAACTTCTTATTCTGAGACAGAGTCTAACTTGCCTGTACTGGCCTTGAACTTGTAATCTTCTGCCTCAGCTTGGTTACGTGTGTGCCACTATGTCCAGTCAAAACTGGTTACTTGCTGAAATGTCCAGGATAAGACTTGGGGAGAGACCTACAAGAGTCCAGAGAGGTCTCTGGGCTGGTCTACTAGAGGATTCTATCAGCAGGTACACTGAGAGGGCGGGCTGGCAGTGAATCATTCTCTCTGGGGGCCTGTGTCATTATCTCTTTAACTCTTCAACACTCATTCTGTCGTCTAATTAAGAACAATGACTCTCACAAAACCTTGTTCTGTCTGGATACCACCCCCAACGCTGAGGATGAAACCAGGGCCTCCCACACAATAGACGAGTGTTGTAATGCTGGGCTTTCTTGTTTATTTTCAGATACTCTCATCAAATTGCCCAGGCTAGCCTCCGACTTTAGTCTTCCTGTTTCAACCACCTGGGCAGCCGGGGTTACTGGTGTTCACCACCACACCTGCCATGGAATTCTTTTTTAAATGACAAAAGTAACTTCTAACTCTCTTGGGGTGTCCAGACAACTTAAAACACACACAGCAAGCTACACACCAACGCTTAGCACAACTGTTCAGACAGCAGGCTATGGAGTGGACCCAATGTTTGCCAACCAAAAGAACCAAAAGTCTTGACAATTACAGAATGTGAAATCATTCAAAAGCAGGTCTTTAACAGATTGACAAAAGATGAACGAAGCCAACGGTGACAATCAAACCCGATTTCAGGAGTAATTACAAATCCTTATCTTGTTTGCTATTTGTTAGTTTGGAACTCAAGGGCACCAATACCTACAAAAATTGTTGCAATACCATAAATGCCATAGTCTTGAGCCAGCTGATGGCTCAGCATTCAGGAGGCTACCCCCCAAGTTGGAGGCCAACCTGGGCTACAGAGTGCATTCCAGGCTAAACAGAGCAACACAATGAAACCCTGTCTCAAAAAAAGAAAGAAAAGGGGCTGGAGAGATGGCTCAGAGGTTAAGAGCATTGCCTGCTCTTCCAAAGGTCCTGAGTTCAATTCCCAGTAAACACATGGTGGCTCACAACCATCTGTAATGGGGTCTGGCGTCCTCTTCTGGCCGGCAGGCATACACACAGACAGGATATTGTATAAGAAAGAAAGAAAGAAAGAAAGAAAGAAAGAAAGAAAGAAAGAAAGAAAGAAAGAAAGAAAGAAAGGAAGGAAGGAAGGAAGGAAGGAAGGAAAAGGAATGAAAAAAGAACAACAAAATAAGAATATACATAGCCGGGTGGTAGTGGCGCACGCCTTTAATCCCAGCACTTGGGAGCAGAGACAGGTGGATCTCTGTGAGTTCAAGGCCAGCTCTGGTCTACAAGAGCTAGTTCCAGGACAGGCTCCAAAGCTACTGAGAAACCCTGTCTCAAAAAAACAAGAAAAACAAACAAACAAAAAAAGAATATACATATACAGCAAAAATTCTCAACCAAGCACTACTGACGTTTGGAGTTATCTAACTCTCCCTTGTGGGTAGGACACTATAGGACACAGCGGGGTCCCTGGTCTCCACCCAACTAGATGAGAACAGCACCCACCTCGCAAGTATAACAACCAAAAATGTCTCTTTGCACTGCCAAATGTTCCCTACCATCTCCAATGGAGAACCACTGAGTTTGTGAAATGACAATATATTTTTAAAAAAATAAAAAACAAAAACTAGACGGCCAAAGCACTACAGACAGGGAGGGGCTCTAAGGGGTCTGAACACCAGAGATTCTCAAACTTTACGTCAGCCATTCTGGGGAGCTCGTTAAATTCTGATTCCTAGGCCCATCCCCAGGACCATCAATCTAGACAAGGACTGGGTTTTCCCTCATCACTGCCAACATCCTCACCCTATGGGAAAGGTAGCGTGGGACCCAGAACACAACGGCTTTGCCCAAGGTCACAAGGGAGTTAGGACCGGGCCTCCGCAGCCAACCAAGCTCTTCCTCGGCACAAGGGTGGATGAAGTAAAGGGTGTGTGTGTGTGTGTGTGTGTGTGTGTGTGTGTGTTTTCTCTTCCGCCTTCGAGGCCATAAAGCTTAAAGGTGCATTCTGGGGCCAGTCAGCCCGAGATAAAAGATCCCGTCTTGGTACTCATTAGCCCGGTGGCCTTGCGCAAGGCAAGTAGACTAAGTAGGCTCTGGGGTCTCAGTTTCCTTCCCTGTCATATACGCATCATTCCTAGCGATATCGGAAAGAGGACACTAAACCAAAAGCCCTCGACATAAGGCCGGGTCTACAGGACTCGCTTGCTGCGGGTCCAAGCGGGACCCACAAAGCTGAAGGGCTGAGCGGGGCTCGGGAAAGAGGCGAACCGACCCCGACTCCGCGCCGCGCACCTCACCTGGCCCCGCAGCTCCTTCTCCAGCTGCCGGTAGTCGTTGTTCCAGACCAAAAGGTGCAGCGGGAAGCGGCTGCTGGCGTCGCGGGCTGAGGACATGGCGAGGAGGCCGCGGCCCGGGCCTGACCGCCCGCCTGCCACCAGCCTCGACCCTACAGGGTCTCGGGGACCCGCCCGACTGGCCGAAGAGCGAGAGGAGGAGAGCGAGCGGGCGAGTGCGGGGCGCGGCGGGCGGGCGGCGCGGGCCTCCGAGGCCGGAGCGGGCGGCGCTGGAGGCCCGGGGTCGCGGGCCGGGCTGGGGACCGGCTCGGGGACCCGCTCGGCCGCGCCCACCCCGCGCCCCGCGCGCTCGCGCCCGCGCTGACAGTTCGCGAACCGACTGCCGCCGGCCGAACCGCTCCGAACAGGGAAGTGAGCGGGGCGTTCCACCGAGTGCCACGGAGGGGGACGGGGCCCCGCGACCGACCCGAGCCCCGCTCCATGTCCTCCCGCCGCACCCCCACGCCGAGACACACGAAGAACACAGTTCTGTGGTACCGCAGAAACCCTCCGAAAGCTAGAGATCCCCACGTGAAAAGTTTAGGGTGCGCACTCCCTAGCTCTGCCCCCCTGCTCCAGCCCTGTCCAGTGGTTCGTCCCACAACTGGGCTCCTTCCATTGGCTCAGAAGCCCGGGGGTGCGAGCCTGGACCAAACCATCTGGCTGGTGCCGTCCACGATTGGTCCGAAGCCATTTTGGATGTGGGCAACACGAAATCGTTTTCACATAACTGAACCCTGGAGAAGTGACACCAGATACCCTCATAACGGGGTAGCTGTGTCTCTAGGCTTCTACACTTTGGAATATTTGATCTGGGTGGTTCTTTGCTGCTGTGGAGGTTATGCTTTGTAGAGGTGGGCGAGCGCTGCCTATTCAATGCCATCAGCACTTTTCCCCCATATTGTCCCCAGACAGTTGTCCCCTGGAGGAGAAAAATCGCCCAGTTGAAAACCACTATTTTATCTGAATTCCCAACTCGTCTACAATTCAAAGTACTTTCCGTGAACGTTCGTCCTGCCTTAGTCTCATTAAGCTAGTCGTTCAGATTTAGGGTTGCGGCCCAAAGGACTAATAGAACATTCAGGCTGGTCTACAATATGCACAAGTAAAATCCGTCCTCTGGATTGCGACTGCAGGCACTATATCTTCTTGACACATGAAGAGCCAAGTGTTATGTCTGCCTAGATATTTACAACTGCCACGAAGTCGTCCAATGCAAGCATTCCCTCTGCCTTCTTGGTTCCGACATACATTCAGCTTTTCAGATGATTGCAACGGCCGGTCAAGAATTCTGACCAACCTAGTCCATTCTCTTCAGGTGTGATGTCCTTGAAGAATGAGTGAAGGATTAATAACTTTAAGATGGTACCTAAAAGCGTCAATGGAGGAGTGTGTGGTAACCATCAAACTTCTCATGTGAGAAATGGACGACATGACCCTTGCTTCTGGGAATGGCTAAATGAACTTAACTATATTATTATCTCCAGGAGATTTTATGTTTAGAGTTTTTATCACAAGGTTTTACTTCTTACACTGGTACTAATCAGTACTGGATCCAGGAATCACTTTAGCAAGGGAGAGCCCAACTGCGAGAGTATTTAGAGATAGGTAAAGGATGCTCGGGCCGACCTCTGCCCTCATTCAAGATGGCGATAAGGAAGCGTGCCCTTTCCGGTCACATGACCCGCCAGGCTCAGCAGGACGTCTCCCCGCGCGTGCGTAGTGCGCCGGGGCTGCTAGGCGCTGAGGGGAGAGGCGCCGTCAGCGCCGCCCGGGGACCCGTTAGAGCGGAAGCGCAGCCGCCGCCTCTGTAGTCGCGGGGTTCCCGGCAGGTGAAGCGGGAACCATGTCGAAGCGGCTCCGGAGTAGCGACGTGTGCGCCGACTGCAGCGGCCCGGGTGAGTGACGCCGGCGGGGCCCGCTCGCCTCGCCCTCGGGGCCGGGACCCCTGGCGGGGCGGTCCCCGCGGGCGGGGGGGTGACTGCGGCCCAGCCACTCCGACCCCCAGGCCGCTCGGGCGCGAGACGACCCCGAGCCTGTCAGCCGCGCCACCCGGGGGTCCCTCCCTCCCGTGGCCCGGCCGAGGGCAGAGGCGACGAGCCCGGGAGCGGACGGGACGGGACTGCAGCCCGGAAAGCCAGTGACAGGAGTCAGACGCGGGCCGCCCGAGGCTGCAGGTGTTTCCCCTTCCCGGTCCCCCGGCCTGTGAGTGTGCGCGACCGCTCGGCTGCGCTGCCCGAGGGGCCCCGAGTGGACGATTGCCCTGCGCCCGGCAGACACTCTTGGGGGACAGCCCTAGCTCGGGGTCTGAAGTTTGAGGATCTAAGTTTCCACCAGATTTCGCCTCTACATGACCTTGGACTTGATGGCTTTACTTGCTCAAACCTGATTTCCTCGTTTTTCCGACGGAAACTATCACTAGTACAGCGCGCAGTGGTCAGTGGATATTCCCTAGGGATCGTCTCTTTTGTATGATGGTACTCAGTTCAAAACCCTTGTAGTTCCTTCAGCTACAGTTTGGCTTCACAGTCGTACCACACACAGTCGCTGGCGGTGTAAACTCGGGGACATCGAACGACCAAACTGTTCTTACTGCAAATAGTATTTGGATTTGAAGATTGGACCTGACTTAGTAATTGGAACCCAATTGTCAGGTCTCAATTCAGATTTGTGTGTTTGTGTGTGTGTGTGTGTGTGTGTGTGTGTGTGTGCGCGTGCTTGTTTTGGTTCTTGGACTTGATTAACTTCAAGTTTGAAGTCACTTACATATTTGATGACTTTCCTGGTACAGTAGTGTTTAAGTGATTTTAATTAAGTCATTGAACTCCAGCCGTTTGCAGCTGTTTTTATCTTCATCTTGTCATTTAGAAGCAGAGGCTGGTTATAAATGGTGCTGCGGTAACCCTTACTTATTTCATGGTCCTGAGTACTACAGGTTAACCGTTCAGATGGAAGATAAGGACAGGCAGGGAAAGTTTTAAAAGAAGTGCTTTATACTGTTAGCCAGGTTTATACAAACTATCATTTTCTCAGCAAATGCCGTTTGTTCCGCTTCCTTCTTTTCTTGCCCGTTTTCCGTTGATTCATGTGTGTCTAACTTAAAGCTTCCTCTTGGGATGTGCGTTCTTTGCTTCTGCCGTGGAAGGTGCACAGCAAAGCAGATTGCCTCTCCTTGCCGCCTGAACGCTGCCTTGTCCGTTTGTAGCATCTCAGGGCCTTTTCTGTCGTTTGATGTTATTGTCTTGAATGCCACACTCTAACAAGACTTGAGTCACTTCCTTCCTTGAAGGCTGAATGAGCAGCTAGGAGTTTGTGCTCCCTTTGTGCACAGCGTAGGTGGAGGGTTACCTGAAGGATTAGGGCTCCTTTGAAATCTTAATGCCAAGGCCGGCTCAGAAGGTGCTCAAATACTTAACTCTTCTGGACAAAATTTGCTTAAGATGGGTGGGAGCACAGATACTTTTGAAGTCCATTTGTGGTGCTCGTGAGCCTTATTAAAAACCCTGCCTTCCAGATAAACTGGAAGGGCTTCACCCAACCTCATTCATAGAAACTTAACTTTCAGTTTGTTATTGTTGTTGTTGTCAGTATCCTTTCCTTGGGATTCTGATCCATGGTGTTTAAGTGGTTATTTGAGACCATTGCTTAATGCCTGTTAAGCCATTGTTCTCCTTTTCCTGACTGATTTGCCCAGGAGTACTTTGAGCCTCTGATAATGAAAAGCGAAGCCACACGTCTAGTCTTAATACTACCAGATCAATGCAGACCGTGACGTTGCAGTGCGTCTGCGCAGAGCCTTCATGCTTCCCACCGCTCCTTAGAATGGCATAGTAGCACCTATGGTTAAGCCTCCTGGATTCCCTTCTGTTTTGCTTTAGAGAAGACACTTCACTATGATTATGTCTTGTTTACCTTTGTGGCGCTGGGGCCAAAGCCAGGACCTCCCAGTTCCTAGGAGAGTCACATGCCCAGTCCTGATTTGTTTGTTTTTAATGAATCTAGTTCATTTAAAATGCATCATTCCTGTGCCCCCATGACAGACACTTTACTTATTCTTATTTTTTACATTGTCTCTCTCTTCTCCCACTGTGAAGACACTCAGAGAAGTAATTTACCTCACATTATTGCGCAAGAAGTGGCAGCAGAGTTGGGATTCAAACCATGGACTGTTCGTCCCCATAACCAACCCTCTAACCACTGTGTTCTGTGGCTCCCAGGATTTGTCTTTGATACCCCATAACTTTTCATTATAAGATTCGAAAGGGTTAGAATAAACTGTTAAAAATGGTAAACATGACATATATGCATTTCGGAGATTTTTGTGGATGTTGAAGAATTTTAAAATGTAACCCTTAGGCCATGCAGCTGGAGTAAGTAGCACCTATTGTCACCCCACCCCACTGTGAGTCTGATGGGATGAGAAAGGCCTATCTTTATTTGGGATTTCTAAGGCTCAAATTACTTGCCCAGATCCATCCTGCTCACCTAGTGTAAATTATTCCACTTCTGAAAAGTTGTCTGATGAAGTTCTGTGGATTCCAAAGGAAAAAAAGTATTGTACTCAATGAGAAATCTTATTCATTTTGGTTTACCTCTTTATATCTGTGAGGCACCTTCCTTCAAGTCAGCTGCAAGACTGGATCCAGCAGGTTTTCTAAAGCAACTGGTATTGGCATAGAGCATTGCCTTAGCAGAGTGGGCACCCCTCCTGCCCTCGGAGAAGAGCTGAGTGCTTCTGCAGGTCTCTTCTAACTTTCTGTTAGCATGTGGGACTTGACTTCCTGCACTGGGCAACAGTCACCTCACTGTTTACCTTAGATACTGTTACTTGGATAATGCACTGTCAAGATCATGTAGTCTTATTTACAAAGATGGACTCAAAATGATTCATCAAGCTGAAGATGGAACTCTGATAGAGCACTAGCTCAGCATGGACGAGGCCCCAGGTTCAGCCCGACAAGGAAACAGTGGCATGATCTACCCAGCTCCTTCATTCTGCTTCCTTAACTAACATTGCACAGAGCACATGTGGTAAGCCCACGTTCAGGCTAGAGACTGGCCCACACAGGAAGGCAGATGCATGTGTAAGGCTCTTAATTCAGTCAACCTGATCTGTCTCGGTGGGGAGCATCCTCAGCTGGTCCCTCCGCTTCAGATGTTGAGGAGCATGTAAAACAACAAAAACATTTGTTTTTTTCCCCTTAAAAACCAAACATCAGCCATCTTTTACTATCCAACCAATTAGCGTCTTTGCCACTGAGGTGTTGTTCTTTTTCCAGATCCTTCCTGGGCATCAGTAAATAGGGGAACTTTTATATGTGATGAGTGTTGCAGTGTTCATCGGAGTCTAGGGCGCCATATCTCCCAAGTAAGGCATCTTAAACACACACCATGGCCTCCAACACTGCTTCAGGTAAATGATAAGAAAATTTTTCATAATTAGAAATTTGTGTTTTAGGGATTGTTATTTTAGCAACTAAAAGATGTAATATATACCTTAAATCCTATAAGAATATTTGGATCATAATTGGATAAAATGTTGTGCTCTTCATTTCTGTGTATAGTATACAATATTGTCTTGTATTGACGTCATTATCTAGTCTTTCCTTGCTCACCTTACATAATCTTGCTTCCCCAGAAGCAGTTATACATAGACAGATATATCAACAAAATGTATCAATAAATGTCTAAATTTCTTATTAAGTTTTCACTGCTTACTTTCTAGATTGTCACCAGAAATTGTTTTGTTTTGTTTGAGACAAGAGTCTCACTATGTAGCCATGGCTGGTCTTGAACCCACGGATCTCCACTTGCCTCTGTTTCCTAAATGCTAAAATTAAAGATATGCACCACCATGCCTAACATCAGAAATTATTTTATTGTTTAATTTTTAGTTAAGTATTTATTTTATTTATTGATTTATTTGGTTTTTCAGGACAGGGTTTCTCCGTATAACTTTGGAGCCTGTCCTGGAACTTGCTCTGTAGACCAGGCTGGCCTCAGACTCACAGAGATCTGCCTGTCTCTATCTCCAGTGCTGGGATTAAAGGCGTGTGCCACCATCCAGCTCAGAAATTATTTTATAATTAATTATTTTTAATGCATTGGTGTTTTGCCTGCATGTATGTTTGTATGAGGGTGTCAGAATCCCCTAGAACTGGAGTTACAGACAGTTGTGAACTGCATGTGAGTGCTGGAAATTGAACCTGGTTACTTTGGAAGAGCAACCAGTGCTTTTTACCACTGAGCCATTTATCCAGCCCCCAGAAATTTTTATTTTTTAACCTTTTATTAAATTTACTTATTTTATAAGTATCTTTCCTGCATGTATGTATGTGCCCACAGAGGCCAGAAGAGGGCACAGGATGTCCTAAAACTGGAGTTACAGATGTTTGTGAATATGTAGGTTCTGGGACTCAAACCTAGGTCTGCAAGAACCACAAGTGCTTGTTTCGAACACTGAGCCACCCCTCTAGGCCGTAGCAGTTATCTTTAAAAGGTTTCTCTTTCCTGTAGACTGTGATGAATGATCCTAAAAGCCACTGCTGAGAAGCTTTTCATTAACTTGCAATCCCTGAGTACCTGCTCACATTTGTAGACCATTTTTTCCTGCTTTGATAGAAGTGTAGACTCGGTTTCCTCAGAAATCGCTTCAGCATCTGAGGTATTTTTAAAGCCCTCACTGCCAGGCAGAGACTAAGTGAGCATGTTTTGATTGCATGCCTAACGCTTGTCGGAGGCGGTCTTTGTCTTATTTGAGATCCAATGTCATGTTCCTTGTACTTTTATTTGAGGTACACATTCTTCAGTTCTTCTGAAACTTGGGGCATGCATTGTAGGTAGAGTTTTCCGCTGGGACATTTGCACAGTGTACAGAAGTAGGCTTTCCCTGATATTTGTCTTAATCCACATCTCACTAAATCTGCAACAGCTGCACACCGTGCTCCTTAAGCTTGTATGAACCAAGGTACCAAAGCAAGTGTTTTGGGTTACTGGTAAGAGATGCCCATGAGCTGCACAAGCAGACAGACCTTCCTGGGAGTCCTGTTTGGTAATGAAGTTGAGATGTTCGTTAAGACATTCTACTTAAGCTAGGCAGTGGTGATGCATGCCTTTAATCCCAGCACTCAGGAGGTGAGTTTCAAGACAGCCAGGGCTACACAGAGAAACCCTGTCTCCAAAAAAACAAAACAACCAAACAAAAAAGTTGTACTTAGAAATTCCCAAGGGGCCATTCTCACGTGAAAGGAGTGTGCTACTCCCAGGTCTGTTTTTGTTTACAGTTTTAGAGTTTACACGGTACAGAGGTGAGGAGAAACTAGGGCTGACACTAAGGCATCAGATTTTGAAGGGTGGGACATGACTCACAATGGAACATGAGAGAAAGAAAGAACATTCAAACATTTGTTTATTGTGTTATTTAAGTATGCATAAGAAAACTAACATGATTAATAAAAATTTTAAATAGGTGTATTTAATGAGAGATATCAAGTGAATAGTGTGTACGTGGGTAAATATTATTTGTTCAGGCAGGCAAATGCCATCCTAAAGAGTCAGTCACTTCTCCTTCAGTTTGTAATGTAAGTACGTACAGACTATCCTACAAGCAGAGTGGAATCCTACCTCCCTCAAGTTCCTCAGTCTCACTCCACAATCAGAGACAGCAATGAGCGCTACATAGACGTGGTAGTGTTTTTAACAGAGCATTATTTTTCCATTTTTTCCACTGATTCTTTTGGAATATTTGAGGAAATAAAATAAATATCTCATACTGCTTGGTTTCAGATGGTTGAGACTTTGTATAACAATGGTGCTAATTCTATATGGGAGCATTCTTTGCTGGACCCCGCGTCTATTATGAGTGGAAGACGGAAAGCTAATCCACAGGATAAAGTGCAGTGAGTGCAATGTTTCTGACTATTTCTATTTCTTCACAACAAGTGGCCCTGCTGGAAGAATGTGGCTATTATGATCAGCCTTGCGCCTGGGGCATTTGCTGTTAGAAAGGCAGAGTGAGGTACGGGGCCATTGCTTGCCTAGTTACCCAACTGAACAAAATGATTTCTCCAGTCGGAGACCAGGGCTTGGTGACTAGTTGTGATCAGAACTAGTGGCATTCAGACCAGAAATCTGGCTCCCTGCAGCAGTGTTCTGCCCAGTGCCTCACCTATTAACACAGGACTAACTGCTGCTTCCTCCTGAGGCTCCGTCCGTTGTGAAGGAAGTTAGAAAGGGAAGAAAGACGCTACAAAAAGTGGCGTTCTGTAACATGTTTTCAGATAAGGTCTTCAGCACTGCTGAAATGTATTCTCAAGTGGGGGGTTTGGTCACTTCCTCTTCTTACAGTACAAAGAGTGAGAAATGTGTCTGAACTGCAAGTGAACTGTTTTCTTTTTTGTTTTCAAACCAGCCCCAATAAAGCAGAATTCATCAGAGCCAAATATCAGATGTTAGCGTTTGTCCACCGATTGCCCTGCCGTGACGATGACAGTGTGACTGCCAAAGATCTTAGTAAGGTAGGTGCACTCTTTCCGAAAGTCCCTGGGGAGCCCACTGAGACAGTGGCTGCCTTACTTGTGGTAGTACCAGGAGGGAGAGACCAGTCTCTTTATACAGTTAAAGTTCCGGCGGCTTTCTAATGCAGTCTTCTTTTTTCTCTGAAGCGGTTAGTCCTCCTCCTAGACATTCTAGACAAAGGAAAGTAAATGTCTCAGAAGCAGCAGTTTTCCTCTTTTTGTAAGGTTTTTAATTAAGTAATTAATTTGTGTTTTTCAGTACAGTTTTCACATATATAATTTGTAAGTTCCCTATTTGGAAATAAAAGCCATTTCAAAGGAGTGAATAACCATTTCTAAAAGGGCCTAGGATGTTTTCAGGATGCTTGTTTCTAAAAGATTAGAATGGCAAGGAGAGGAGGTAGAGCTTGAGAAGTGAGTAGAGCTCCTGCGTGCAGGGCTGTTGGCTGGCGAACGGGCACTTTCCCTGGGCCTTGGCGGTTCTGAGATGCTGTAGAAATGTTCATCTTGAGTTTCAGAGCAGTGCTTTGAGCTAGATGCTCACTCAACAACATTGTGCAATCCACAGTACTAATTTTTACATAGACATAGATATAATTTTCCTACTCATTAATAAGTTTTAAACAGTTTCTCTCCTTTTTTACCAAATAAAAAATATAGCCAAGTCTGGTGGCATGTACCTTTACTCCCTGGCTTTTGGGAGGCAGAGGCTGGGAGATAGCTGGGAATTCAAGGCTGACCTGGTCTATAGTGAGTTCGAGGCCAGCCAGAACTACATAGTAAGACCTTGTATGAAAGTGTGTGATGACGACGACTACCCATATCAGATGATTCACAACCACCTGTAGCTCTAACTCCAGGGTATCTGACACCCTCTTCTGGCATCTCTGGGTACCTGTACTCAATGTGCATACACACACACACACACATACACACACACACAAACATACATATGTATGTACATACATACAATTAAAGAATTAAAAAAAAACTGACTACATTGGTTTCTCTGTTACTGTGGTGCCTGTTACTACATTTGGAACAGTTCTAGATTAAACTTGAAAGAAAGCGGCTTGTTCTCTACTTGTTTAAAAGCCTTTCTGTCATAATAAGGAATTAACATAGTACAGTGTCAGTATTTCCCACCAAGAACAGCTTGTGGGAGCATTGTATGGAGAGGTGGGCAACTCACATTGACAGTGGGTGGTGTAAGGCAGCTGGGATCAGCAGCTAATAATCACTAGTGTAGCCGTGTCTGAGTTTTGAAGCATTTTCTGTATCACTGATTCCTCACAATAACCCCATTGGCAGATGGCACCAAGATACTCAGGTTCTGCTGCCCAGAGTTCTCCTCAGATCACACAGTTGGAAGGCAGTAGGCCTTGAAATCCATTCCACTCAATAGCAGAGCCTCCTTTTCAAGTGCTTCCCACTTGGGTTATAGTTGGACCCTACCTGGCAAGCCCTGCATCTGGGCAGACTGGGCTTCGCAGTTCTAGTTCCTTGTGGGTAAAATGGGCAAGACTCACCTGCAGCCTACAGCCATTGTGAACAGCAGAGACTCCCCGTTTTCCTGAGCCAAATAAAGATCTGTTACTAATAGAGAGTGCATTAAAATGTGTCACCAGCTGCTCCAGCACATCACTCCTAACACTTTTACACCTACTCTTTCTGTGTTTGTTTTTCAGCAACTCCATTCAAGTGTGAGAACAGGGAACCTTGAGACCTGTCTGAGACTGCTATCTCTAGGAGCCCAAGCCAACTTCTTTCATCCTGTACGGAAACGTCAATTGGTTCAGATAATAGATTGAAACTGAGTTGTATTTGAATAGGCTGTTTACTTAGTTTTCTTTTCTTTTTTTGTGTTTACTTTTATTAATAATTCTTAGGAAAAAGGCAGCACTCCACTCCATGTCGCCTCCAAAGCAGGACAGATTTTACAGGCTGAATTATTGGCAGTATATGGAGCTGACCCAGGCACACAAGATTCTAGTGGAAAGACTCCTGTTGATTATGCAAGGTGAGGGTGTGTGCTGAGTATGATTCCTTGCTGAGTGACTGAATTGTATCTGACTTGTGTTCAGCGCCCTTAGAGGTTTATATTATTTTATGGAAGAAGGCATTTCAGCATCAGCTGAGACAGGCAAGACGAGGCAATCTAGAATCATAAACTGGTGTACTTAACTTCCAGTCTTTGTAACAAAGTAGTGTTCAAGCCATAGCATACAAAACAGGTATCAAGAATTGAGAGTCGGGCTGGCTGGAGAGTTTACTCAGTGGTTGAGATCAACAGCTACTCTTGCAGAGGACTAGGGTTCAGGGTTCAGATTCCAGCACCACATAGTCCCTCATCCATAACTCCAGTTCTGTGGATTCCAACACCCTCTTCTGGCCTCCAAGGGTACCAGGCACACATGAAATGCACTTACATGCACATAAAAATAAATAAATCTTAATTTTAAAAATTAAATAAAAGAATTAGAGTGAAGACTGGAGAAATGGCTCAATGAGTGACATGCTTGCCTGTAAGCACGAGGAACGAAATAGGGCTAGAAACATGGCACAAGGCTGGAGCGCTGGAGTTGGGGTCAAATACAAAACCCACTCTTCAAGTTTTAAATGCGTCTTTAAATTTTTCCTGTTGTGGTTTTGTTTTGAAGCAGATACTCACTATGTTGCCCGGGCAGATCTTGAACTTCTGAACTTAGACAAACTTCTTACTATGTGCCTCTAGTATCTGGGACTACAGGCATGACACCATGCCCTGCTACAACTGAAATGCAGGGGCAAGAAGGAACTTCCTGGGGTTCAATGAGTCTATTTAAACCTGCAGGTCTGGGTGATAGAAGATGGATGTCTTTCCTTCTTTTTCCAGATTTACCAACTATGAAACACCTTGTTCACAAAGAAGTAAACAGGGGAAATGACAAAAATCTGTCCCAGGAACCTAACTTGACATCTCCGGAAGAGATGATTAGTAAATGCTGAAGGAATTAGGCAAAATTACATAGGAATTGTCGACAAAATGGACAATTAGCCCCATTTTGTTTTGTTTTGTTTTGTTTTACTTTTTGAGACAGGGTCTGACTCTTTAACCCAGGCTGGCCTTAAATTCACAGATATAAGTATTTCTGCCTATGCTATGATTACGGGTATTAACTACCATTTACTGCTGACAGTTGGTCTTTAAAAGTGCACATGGCTTGACATTTGACAGGTAAAAGCCCTGTCACACAGCCCTGAAAATCTGAGTGTAGTCCCCAAAACCTACATGAAAAGCCGGCCGTAGTGTTCACATGTCTGTAATCCCAGCAACTACAGCAAGATGGGAGGCAGAGAGAGGAGTCATAAAGCTTGTAAGCCAGCAGTCCTGATGTGTGCAGCATGACAAAAGCCAGAGACTCTGCCTCAGTAAGATGGAAGGCTAGAACCCACTACCAAAAGTTGTCCCCTGAGCCACACACACACACCCCATGAAATAGGTAATAAAGTTTAAAAAGCATATGTAAGGAACTATGGAGAGGGCCACCAATTAAAGCTCTTGCTGTGCAAGCATGAAGGCCAGAGTTCATACCCCCAGTACTCACCCAGATGCCTCGTGCGTGTGCTGGCTGAGCATGGAGCCCTCTTGTATTCCAGCAGTAGAAGGCAGATGGGGGTCCCTGTGGCTAGCTGATTGGCAAGACTAGCTGTATCATCAAGTTTTGGGTTCAGTCAAGACTCTGCCTCAATGGTGAGGTGGAAAGCATTCAAGGAAGATTCCTGATATAGACTTCAAACCTCCATGTATATGTGCTTGCACACATATGGGCCCACACACGGGGGCAAACATACATTTCATATACACACCACACTGACCCATACAGAAAATGAGCATATGTAAAGTTTCTTCATTGTGGCCCCAGTGATTAGGAAATTTCTTCAGTGGTCTTTTGAGGAGTAGGTGGGATATGGACCTATGAAGGAGGAAATAAAGCATCCTTGAGAGAAGAAAGGCAGAGTCAAGAGTAGGGATGGACAGAGTATGTTCATCACCATGGAGATGGGCTGGAGAAGCCAAGTGTCAGGAGTGGTGAGAGGCACGCAGTGTTTCCTCAGCTCTGAGGCTGGACCTTGCTGCTTCATTTCAGCCAGCACTGAAAAGCTCCGCCAGGTGCTCCGCCCATACCAGGACCATGTCACCTACTGAGAAAACAAGGCATCTGTTAGGTTCAGATGTGTGTAGTAGGTCAGGAAGTATGTGGAGAGAGAAACTGGCTGGAGCTAGATTTCATCTTTGATGATAACAGAATCCACAGTAAACATTTTTTCACTTTGGAGTCTCTCATGAGCTTTGTGTGTAATAGTCTCAGTGTAACAGTTACTTACATGCTAAAAGGATTCCAGGCAGGTTAAATGTTTTAGGAATAAAGACAGGCAAACACTGTTTCCTGTTGTAGAAATGGCAGATACAAAGGCAGAAGTAGCTGTAGGGATGGGTTCTGCATCAGGTTAGTCTGCCTTGAAACCCTTGAAGTGATTCTTAACTTCTAGGCTCTGATCCGGCAGCTGACTACAGGCATCAAGATTGTATGGAGGAAGGACCTTCTTCCGAACATCAGCCTGGGGCCATCCCCCAAGGCTGAGTGTTTCTGGGAACACTCGAGTTGACTTTTGGAAACCTATTTATTAAGTTGATTTTCTCACCTCATTAAATGAAATTATCCCTCTCATGTGTCTTTACATTGTAAAGGGAAAAGGGTCGCCTGGTGGGGCTCTGGCTCTGGGAGGAGGCACTGAAAGTGATCAGATAGTTGTGTTTGGTAAGCTGCTCAGGTGTCTCAGAACAGTCTTGTGCTCTTCTGACTCAACGCCAGTGAACTGAGCTGTGTCAATGGTGCTTTGTTCTCTTGGTAGGCAAGGAGGGCACCATGAGCTGGCTGAGCGCCTCGTGGAAATACAGTACGAGCTGACTGACAGACTGGCCTTCTACCTCTGCGGCAGGAAACCAGGTGAGAGAGAGGACAGCCTTGCTGCACCTTTACTCTGGAAAACAGGTCAGGACAACATTTTTATGACTTGCTCTGGAGCTAGTTCCAGGACAGGCCCCAAAGCTACAGAGAAACCCTGTCTCAAAAACAAAAAAAAAAAAAAAAAAAAAGTCCTCAGGAAGATTGCCATAAGGGTTTCTATTTGAAAGGATAACATAGCTGCAGAATTTTTATTTTTGTTTTCTTTTGCTTTTAAATAGGGTCTCACGATGTATCCCATGTGACCTGGGACTTTGCTGTATACCTTCAGCCGGTCTTAAACTATTTTTAAATAATTTTTTGACATAATTACATCATCTCTCCCTTCCCTTTCTTCCCTCCAGATGCTCCCATATATCCGCCACCTCGCTCTCCTTTGAATTCATGGCCTTTTTTTTCTTTAATTGTTGTTGTATGCGTGTGGGGTGTGTGTGTGTGTGTGTGTGGTATGTGTGTGTGTGTGGTGTGTGTGTGTGTCTGTATATTCCTAAGTACATGGCTATAACCTTCCCAGTTTGTATTATGTTACTCCTATGTATATTTTCCTGGTTGGCCATTTAGCATTGGTTATCATTGGTGTGCTTCCATGAGGAAGACTGTTTCTTCTGCTCTCAGCAGTCTAGTTTCTTATCAGTCTCTGTGAGGGACTGAGCCTCCTAAGCTTTCTCTTCCATCTTAGCGGGTTTGTTTGTGCCGTCCTTGTTGGGTCACATTCAGGCAGCCATGTTGGTGAGACTCTATGGGTGTAGCTTCTGACATTTCTAGGAGATACAGTCTGACAGCAAACTCCTAGGTCCTCAGATTCTGATCACTTTTCTTCTCCCTCTTCCATAATGATCCCTCAGCCTTAGATGCAAAAGTTGTAATGTAGAGTATCTGTTGGGACTGGGCTCTACAACTGTGTCTGTGATTGACTGTGTTTTTCTGCAGTGGTCTCTATTTGTTTCAGAGAAAAGTTTCCTTGAGGGATGAGGACTACACTTATCTGTGGGTACAAGGACAAATATTGAGAACATAGTTAGGGTTTATGCTGGTTTAGTAAAGTGATGGCTGTAGGTTCTACAAGATCCATGACTTCGCTATCTCTGGGTAGTCTGAAAAGATGTAAAGATTTCTGAGACTCATGCCGGGCAGTGGTGCATACTTTTAATCTCAGAACTCAGGAGGCAGAGCAAGTGGGTCTCTGAGTTTGAAGCCAGCCTGGTCTACAAAGCAAGTTTCAGGACAATCTGGACTGGACTGTTACACAGAGAAACCCTGCCTTAAAAGACAAAAGACAAAAAAAAAAAAAAAAAAAAAGATTCATGAAACTCCAACTTCAAAGAAGGTGAATGCAAAAGAAACCTGGGAGAAAGTACTTCAAAAACATCCAGAACAGTATTTCACACAGCAAAGTTGAATATCCTTTATCTGAAATGCCTAGTACCAGAAATGGTATAGATTTCAGATTTTTCTTAAAAAAATCTATTTTGGAATATTTTGCTGTAGATTTCTGATGTAGAAATCTGAAGTGCCAAACTTTCTGAGCATCCTATTGTTGCCCTGATGCTCCTCAGAAGTCATGGAGATGAAAGGAAATTAAATGCTATTGTTAAAGTGACGAAAGAAAAGAGTTGTCTGCCTGGGGGCCCATAGCTAGTAAAGCCTTACCTTTCGCATGAAGAAAAGTTAAACACATTGCAAGATGAAGAAAAATCAGATACTCCATTTCTCTAACAGCGGCGCTGGAGAAGGGTCTTGAGGCCATTCACTCAGGATAAGGAGTGCATCAGGAAGTGCACAGTAGCAGAGGAACCCGGCTGCAGATGTGCGTGGCAGCTGGCAGTAATGACTATCATGCAGTGTACATCGCTCTGTGTGTGTGTATTGGGCAGTCGCAGCAGGAATGAGAAAGGGTGAAAGAAATACAGTAGCATTCCTACATTTTGTCTGAAGTGGGAAAGGAACATTTCTAAGTACATAGAGCAGTTGTCCATGCAGACTTTGGAGCTGTGCCGACCTCAGGCTGTCTGTGGGCTTCCCACCCTGAATGAAGCAGATGTGATCTGAGAGGGTCAGAGTAGACCTCGGAACAAAGAAAAATAGCAAAGATCGAGGGGACATGAGACAATGACAGAAGGGCGCACTTATGCCAAGAAGATACAGCGCTCCAAGTCACATACGTGTCAGGAGAACGGAGAGAGAGGGGGCTTAGCAGGCAGAGGCACTGGACATCATGAGTTCAAGCCCCCAGACCCACCTGGCAGAAGGAGAGAACTAATCCTAGAAATTGTCCTCTGACTTTTACATGCATGTCCACATGTACAATGCAAGCAGAGTATTGAACCGGTGGACCTAAGAGGAAGGGCCTTACTGTAGACTCCACATACTGCTTTTGAAGTTATATATGGAGTTGGATAGTTGTTTTAAAACAGTAGTATGCTGTAGCCCAGGTTAACCTCACAGTCACCACAGTCCTGTCCCAAGTGCTGGAATCACAGGTATATACTGCCATGCCTGACTCAAAAGTACTTCCAACTAAATAAAAATAAAAATGTCAAAATTTGTAGGATTGGATGGGCCTGGTGGTGCATGCTGTTAATCCCTGCACATGGGCACCTGTAAATCCAAAGCCAGCCAGAACTGCATAGTAAAACCCTGTCTCATAATTAGAAAGTGAGAGGGTGGGGTGGGGAAAGATATTCATGGATATATTTAAACAGTGTTTATAGGAGGCTTTTTTGCATTAAATACTTGGATTTGAGAAGGTAGCTCTAAAGTTAGGCTTCTCACAGAGGAGCTAGAGATGAACATGTGCACGGCTAACCCAGCACAGGACAGATGCAGAAAACACGGAAACCAAACATTACCATGGCGGATATGCTTCATAGAAATCAAGAAAGTGGATAGAGGCCTATTAAAAAAAAGGATCTTAATAACACCATTAGTAACAGCTAATGAAAAGTAGGCGCCGAAGCTGTGGCTTGGCATAGTTCTAGGTACAAAGCTCTGGGCTTGATTGCCAAGCACTAGAAAGCAACAACAGGAAGATATTACAACTTTGCAGAAAAATATGACAGCTTAGATAAAATATACTCATTCTTAAAAAGCCACAGACTACCAAAATCCATCTGAGAAAAAGAATATAAATATCTATTCTTAAATGTATATTCGTATACACTTACACACATTTCCTCCCTATTCCCTTTTTGCAGTGCTAGGGACCAAACCCAGGGCATCAGGTTTCATGCATGCTAGGCAAACATTCTAATACTTGACTGAGTTTCCAACCCTGAAAATCTGGATTGTTCAAGAATTTGAATTTATACCTCAACATATATCCCAGGTTCAAAAGATAGGAAAAGGGCTGGAGAGATGGCTCAGCAGTTAAGCTCACAAGTTAAGAGCACTGGCCACTCTTGCAGAGGACGGGGGTTCTTTCCCAGCACCCATTTGGCAGCTAACAACCAAGTGGTATTTTGTTTTGTTTAATAATGTATTTAACTTTGTTTTATGTGCATTGGTATTAGATACCCTAGAACTGGAGTTACAGACAGTTGTCAACTGCCATGTGGGGTACTAGGAATTGAACCCCAGTCCTCTGAAAGAATAGCCAGTTCTCTTAACCACCAAGCCAGGCCTTCTTTCCATCCTCTTACCATGTGTAATTCCAGTTCCGAAGGAGTCCACATCCTCTTCTGGCTTCCATGGGCCCCAGGCACAGAAGTGGTATCGATGTATTCAGGCAAAAGACTCACACATAAAAAAGAATAAAACTCGTCAGGAAAGAGAGGAAGAAGAGCAAGACTCCTCAGTACATGTTAGTGGATTAGTGAGACACCAAACCTAGCAAAAGGAAAGAATGGGGTATGGGAGGGTCCCAATGAACAGAGACAAGAATCCTTGGCAAATTTTAGCACAGTAAATCTAGAAATGTGTAAAAAGAAAAAAAAAATACAACATAGCCACTGGAACAGTTAATGTAACTGAAAAGGTGGCTTAGTGGTTAAGGGGACCCAGGTTCAGGTCCCAGCACCCTCAAGTTGCTTGCATCCTTCAGTGATTTCATTTTCATGGCATTTGACACTGTCTTCTGACCTCGGGCACACAGGTACCCACATGGTACCCATACACACTCACAGACGAAGCACTCATACACTCAAAAATCTTTTTAAAAGAGAAAATCAGGGCATTAATAGACTACAAGGCAAAACTTATGCAGTAGTCAGTGGCATTTGGCCAAATTCAACATCCATTCATAATTTAGAAAAAAAAATTAGCAAACCAGAAACAGATGGAGCTTGTTTAACTGGTCATGATTGCCCAGAGAACCAACTGCTCTACTGAGGCCAGTGTCTGTTCTCACCACGCCTACTCAGTGAAAGTCCAGACACCCTACCTCCTATAGAAACTGAAAAAGGAAGAAATAAAACTTTCCCCGCTCAAGTGAGATAATATTTATGTGGAAAATCCCAAGGAACCTACAAGAAAATTTCTAAAACTAAGAGTATAGGAAGATTACAGAACAAAATCAGCAGCTCCGAATCATATCTCCTTTATTCTTTAGTGTGAGTGTATGTGGTATTGCCTATAGGAGCAACTGCGCTCTGTGTGCAGGGAAGTGAACGTTCACCAAGCTTCACAGCAGTAGAATCTAGGCTGGAGATCCAGGTAAAGGACCTAAAGCTGTAGGCTAAGGAGAGTCTCGTGATCCTGGTTCAAAGTTCCTAGATTTTGTTTTGTTCGATTAATAATTTGGGTTTTGTCAGAAGCACTCACCTCGCTCGCTTGCTCACTTGGTTTTTTGAGCTTATCTAAGTCCAGTACTAGGCTGACATCAGAGTTACATAGGCCTCTTCGTCTTTGCTTGGCCCCTCTAGTTCTGGATTAAGGTATACACCAGCACACCTGGTCTCAAAACCAAAAGAACTAAGAGTGAAATAACTTTTCACTCTTAACTAGCAGATATTGAAAGGAAGTATTTGGAGATCACATTTTCTTTCCGTTTTTTTTTTTGTTTGTTTGTTTGTTTGTTTGTTTTGGTTTTTCAAGACAGGGTTTTTCCGTGTAGCCCTGGCTATTCTGGAACTCACTCTGTAGACCAGGATGGCCTGGAACTCTTAGAGATCCGCCTGTCTCCGCCTCCTGAGTGCTGGGATTAAAGGTGTACACCAACACTGCTGGGTTTGGAAATCACATTTTCAGTAAGAATGTGCATCAAGGACACTTAAAAATTAAAGGTCAACCTGAGCAGTGCTGGGCACAACAGACCAGCAGCACCAGCAGTGGGAGGCTGAGGATCAAGTTTTTTTCCTTTTTTTCTCTCTCATACAGTCCATCCTTGTAGCAGACTTTCTTAGACCGCCAGCCAGCTCCCAAATCATGACATGGAAATATTATTAATTATGAATGCTCAGCCTTACCTTATGCTTGTCTTACTGACTCTTAGAACGTAAATCAACCTGTTTCTCTTCATCTGCATTTTGCTTCAGGGCTTTTTACCTTTCATTCTGTGTGTCATTCTGAGTGGGCTGGCTGGCCCCAGGCCTCTCCCTCCATTTCCCTCCATTTCTTTGCTTTCTCTCTTTCCCCATCCTAGAGTCCTTCTCCTACTTATTCTCTCTGCTCACCAGCCCTCCCTATCCCTCTACTGCCTACTCTTGACCATTCAGCTTTTTATTAGACCAATCAGGTGCCTTAGGCAGGCAAAGCAATACATCTTTACATAGTTAAAGTAATATTCTGCAACATAAACATAATTCTATTCCACAAAACATCCTGACTGCAGTTTCCCCTCTCTCCACTCTTCCCAGCGCCTCCCCCCACCCCAGCCTTTCCTCTCCCGCGGATCCGCTCCTCCTCTGTTTCCCTCAGAAAGGAACAGGCTTCCCAGGATATCAAGTCAACATGGGATAACAAGATACATACAATAAGACTAGGCACAGATCCTCCTATCTGGGCTAGGTGGGGCAACCCAATAGGAGGAAAAAGTTTAAGAGCAGGCAAAAGAGTCTGAGACACCCCCACTTTTAGGAATTCCACAGAACACCAAGCTAGCAACCATAACACACATGCAGAGAACGTAGCGCAGATCAGTACAGGCTCCATGATCCTCACTTTGGTCTCTGTGAGCCCCTATGCACCCTGCTTAGTTGATTCTGTGGGCCATGTTTTCCTGGTGTCCTTAACCCCTCTGGCTTCTACAGTTCTCCCCCTCTTCTGAAGGATTCCCCAAGCTCCAAGGGGAAGGACCAATGGAGATCTCCAGTTTGGGCGCTCTCTCTGCCTATTGTTTGGCTGTGGGTCTCTGCATCTGCTCCCATCAGCTGGTGGAAGTTTCTCTGATGACAACTGGGCTAGGCACAGATAGGTTCTTGCCATACTCTTCACACATAGTCCTGCTTTAAGGAATCTGCATGCCTGACTGCACGCAAGAGGAGCCAGCAGTGCTGGTTAAGACTGAGTCAAAGAATGTAGTCATCTTTTCTTAGAAGAATCATTTATTTTTATTATGTTTTTGAAAACAAGCTCTCGAGTAGTCTGTGTAGTGGTGCACACCTTTAATCTCAGCATGTGGGAGACCGAAGCAGGAGGGACTCATGAGTTCCAGGCCAGCCAGGACTACACTCTTTTCTGTCTGAAAACAGGCCAGGGTGGGAGTGATAGAGAAATGGCTGAGTATTTGCTACTCTTGCAGAGGGCCTGGGTTCCATCCCCAGCACCCATGTGTCGGCTCATAACTGCTTACAACTCCAATTCCAGGAAACCTGTTGACCTTTTGAGCTCTGTGGCCACAAGCCACCCTTGTGGTATGCCAAGAAAACATGGATACACAATAAAAATAAATTAAAAAAAAAATTAACCAATTTCATTAAATTAGGCAGGTCTCTAATTTGCTGTGTGTTCAAGGATGACCTTGAACTCTGATCATCCTCCTAAGGGCTAGGATTATAGACAAGCAGTACCATGCCCATGTATGTGCAAGAGTATGTGTACACCTGGGCCAGTGTTCTGAATTCAGTTCTCTCCTCTTTGTTGAGCTTGAAGCTTTCTTGTCTGTGCACTATACTCCAGCTAGCTGGCTCAGGCGCTTTGAGACAGTCTCCTGTCTCCATCTCCCACCTCCCTGCATATGTGCATGCATGTGTGTGTGTGTTTGCCACCACAGCTGAGGCTTGAGGTGTCAGACTTCTACAGCTAGAGGTTTTACCTGCTGAGCAATCTCCCTGGGCTGTGGGCCATTTCCTGCGCCCTGGCGATCAAGACCATCTCAAAGAGATGAAAGAGAGAAACAAAACCTGAAGACAGTGTATAAATAGCTAAACACAAACACAAAACAAACAAACAAAAAAACCAAGCGCATGAAGATTTGCATCATTAGCCATTACAGAAATGCAAATTAAAACCACAGTGTGATGCTGCCCCAGAACTAGTAGTATAATTTGGGGGAAAATATGGAGCAACTGTAAGTTTCGCACATTGCTGAGGACAACAGTGAGAGAGTGTTTGTCTTTAGGAGACGCAGTCTTGCTGTGTAGCTCAGGTGCGTCTCTCTGCCTTAGCTACTGCTGTGCTGTAATTGCAGACATGTGCTTGCTGTTCAGAATATAAAACAGCAGAGCTACTAAATGAATAGCAGCTTCCTCCCAAGTAAGATGCACATTTGCCGTGTGCCCCACGCCCAGGCACAAAAACCGCAAAAGTGCTTGCCGTGGTTTCTTCACTGGAATGTGAATCCTTCTTCTAGAAATCTAGGTTAGGGCAGAGCCGCTCGGCAGATGGCAAGGTGGAGTCACTCTGGGTCTGCATGCAAAGCACCCCTGCCCTCGCCCTGAACTCTCTCAGGCTTAGTGCAGCTCTGCCATCTGCCACCAGGAGCTGGTGGAGCCTCCCTCAGCATTCTTGTGTCGGTTTTTCTGGGGTGAGCTGATCAGCACAGGTTTTCTGCCTAATGATGTCTGAACTGGTCAGGTTTCAGGGAACTTGTAGCCAATCTCAGAACTTCTCCATTTCCCCATGATTATGAAAAATGACTAATTGGAAAATTTAAACTGAAAATAAAAAATGGTAGCACTCCTTTATATATCTCAATATTGACATGAGCAAAACTTTGATTTCTGTTTCAGATCACAAAAATGGGCAGCACTTTATAATCCCTCAAATGGCAGACAGGTAAGAACCAGCTTATCTGCCCAGCATTGCCTTGGTTTGCAGTATGGAAGTGTATTATATTTTGTGTTTAACAGAGCCCATACATTTTTCTCTTTTATGGCTATACACTTTGGAAATAAGACGGCTGTAAGTAAACCACCATGTGAAACTTAACTTGGAAAGAGCACAGATCCCAGAAACACTAATAAGGAGTTGGAGCCAGTAATGCTGTTGCCACTATTTGGCCAGTTGTCCTGGTGTTTGTGTTGATAGGTCATATTCACAGGTATTTCTGTGTCAGAAGAGAAGAGCTGATATTCTTGGCCTATAATAGGGGTTGACAAACAATTTTGTCAAGGACCAGGAAATATGTTAAGCTCTGTCAGCTGTGAACCCTGTCACAGCTGTCAGCTTCTCCTCTAGAAAGTGTCAGTGAGCTCTTAAGATGACGGGCTGGCTACTGAAACTCGAATTTTTAGATCTTGAGAAATAAATGTTCTTTTTTCCTTCTGTATCCAAAATGTTTAAAAATATAAAACCATCCTTAGTTCATTAGCTGAGCAAAAACCCTTGCTTGCTGCCCCCGACCGTCCCAGCCACAGCAGAGGGCCCTGCAGCGCTGGGCCAGTACTGCCAGGGTGGTGCACGGACAGACCCTGCTCTTCCAGCCGTGCTCTTGTCTTTCTGGCTTTTCAGTTTCCTTCTCTGTTTTCCTTTTTATTTTGCCTTTTTTTCCCTTTGTGCTGTGGATGGAACTCAGCAGCTCACACATTTTACAAATGTTTTACCACTAAGCCACACCCCAAGGCCTAGAGATCATTCAGTTGTGGGCCAGTGCCTTTCCTTTTAACATTACCTGCCTGCTGGGTTTCAAGGAGTCACTGGCATCCCTTGGGCATCTTAATCTTGTAGCGTTCACAGCTTCTCTTTACTCGCTTAATGGTTTTGTGCATTTCCTCAGCAGCCTGGATGTGTCTGAGTTGGCAAAAGCTGCCAAGAAGAAGCTTCAGTCTGTGAGTATCTCTTCCTGGTGAACCCCAGCATGGAAACACCCTGCTGGTCCCTATTGTCAGTCTGAGTTAGCTCTTGCATCAGATCATTGTTGAATCAGAAGGAGCCTGTCAGGTCTATATGTAGCAGTGAAGACCAAAAGCTCTTGAGTATATCCAAGTCCGCTGACTACTTCAGACGATCTGTGTTCTTCTCTCTTGTATTAAAAATGCAGCCCCTGCCTGTGGTAGTCGGATATTGTTTTCTACCAGAACTCTGGGTATTTCTCAGGGAACTGCAGTGAGTGAGGTGGCCTTCCATGGCATTTCTTCCATTAGTCACATGGGACGGGACACTAAGGAATAGCAGTAGCTGATACTGCCAGGGCAGTGACTTGGTGCATTCATCCACTGGAGTAGCATGGACTCTCTTGCCCGTTGTATGCTATTCCTTAGAGCTTTTTAAATTTATACTTCTGAAAGTTGATGGTCTGGACCTAGGCCTGTCGGTCACATAATCTTTGTATTTGAAGATGCCCTGGGAGAGTGATTCCCTTTTGTCAAGCTCACCAGGTATTTATTGGTTACCTCTTCTCAGTGCTCCCTGGATCAGAACCAAGATCCCTTGCAGTTTTGGGGTTTTTTGTTTTGCTTTTCGTTTTGTTGTTGTTGTTGGGTTTTTTAATTTCTTTATTTTTTTCGTTACCTTTAAGGGCCCTTCAGCACAGTGTCACTTCCTGTCTGGTTAGGTGTGCATGCACTGTTGGGGTGGCTCTGTGAATCAGCTCTCTGAAGCCCCTGCTCCAGGACTCTGTTCCTGCTCGTTGTCCTTGCCTAGTTCCCATTCCTCTTAGCCCTTGCGGAGCCTAATCACCTCTGAGGTGTAGGTACAGTCCAGCCTTCCTGATTCGTGATTTCCCCTCCTTCCCCATTCACAAGAGACCCTTTAGAACCTCATACAGTATCATTAAGTATCACATAAAGAAAATTTATTCTTAATAGTATTTAACTGTATCGTGAAATAAATGTGTTTTATGCAATTTGTTTGGTGTCTCTGTGTTCTGTATCTGCAGTTTGTGTGTTTGTGTGTTTTAATGCCTTTCTTAAGTTCAGGAGGCCATATAGTAAGATGAATGAGATGTCGAGCTTTTTAGGCCACACAGGAGTGTGTGCTTTCCTTTAATTACTGGTCGTCTGTAAGCAAATTTCTGTTATACATAGCAGACAGACAGACAGACAGTCTCCTTCTGACTGTCAGCTAGGCTGGATGCCACAGGAAACCTGAGCTTGACTATCTTATCTAACATGGGACAGGCATTAAATAAATACCTCAGACAGAGTTTAATATGCTCTAAAGACCTTAGACTGGGTGTCAGGCTCAACAGCCGAGCTCACCCTCAGCCCTGCAAGCACAGAACCTCCCCTCCAGCAGGGATGCTGGGAAAGAGGGCATCCCAGGGGCTGCTTCTCACAGGTGGCTGCTCTTACCAGTGCTGGGGTAGCATTCACCACCACCACCACCTTTCTCGTCTATATGCCCTTCTCTCTCCTTTCATTTCTTCTTCCCCAACTGTGTTTGTCTCATACTCTCACTCTCCTCTCTAGTAAAAAACTGAGGGAAATGGAACAAAAAATCAATATATTCTTGAATTAGTAAATGTTAATACTTTAAAGTCTTAAGGCCAGTAACGTCTGTTGGGTTTTTTTTTTTTTTTTTTTTTTTTTTTTTGTCTAAAAAAACGGGACAGTAGTAAATGCTATCTTCATTGATGGTATTAAACAGGGTGCTATTTGCACCATGTCTAAGAGGCAGGCAGGCCCTCAGCAGTGTGGGTCGTGATGCCATTAGTGATAACAGAACAGCTTGTAGTCCAGTCCTTGGAGGTAGAAACTTGATGATTCTCAAGCATGTTCAGACTCTATTCCTGGCGAGACTGCAGGGTTTGTTTCGAACAGTGAGTGTAATGTGGATTCAGTGGAAAAGCTAAAAGGAGATGGACTCCTCGTCCTCAGTCACCTCGCTGTCCGAACTCAGGCTCAGCATTTTGGTATATTTCCTTCAGTTTTTATTTCCAATTTGTACCTATTTGTATCTCTTTTTTTTTCCTTCTAGAAATTATATGCCAGAATTTCATGCCCTGTTTTGTTTTTTTTTTAACCCGGTAGGGTGTTCTAGGCGTTTCCTGTGTTCCTCCGAGGGCCCTGTAACCAGTGTTTTTGTTTTGTTTTGTTTTTTTAAAAATGTCGAATTAAAGACCTCTAGGTTCATCTAAGTGACGTCCCTGCAAATGTCAGGCACAGCACAGAGTGGCAGTGTGACAAGTTAGCATCTGCCATCAGAGCACATAGCAATCAGCAGAGAGATCACAGCTTCTGAGTGTCAGACTGAGGTGGAAGAGCTGGAGCCTGACTGGGCTTCTCCTGAGCTTCTCCTTTCTCAGCTGGAAAACCTTGGTAGTCTTCCCAGTTCCTGCTGCTCTGCGATTGTATTGTGAGCTGTGCCCCTCGGTGCCCTGATGAACCACGGCATTAATAAGGAAGCTCAGCTCTTATGTTGTAGTCAGCCAGGAAAGCTAGCTGAGCGCACTGTGCAGCAGGTGCTCACCCACTGCCGACAGTGTGGCTGTCTAACCACTGCGTTCAGCAGTCGTCCCCACCGGAGGGTTCACTTCTTTATCCCACCAGGGATTTAGGACCCATTCCTTTTGGGAGAGCAGACAAAAGTTTTCAGGACAGCAAAGACTAGGGTACTGGCTAGCACAGTCAGAGCAGAGTGGGAGCCTGTCTTGCCTCTTTGTAGCAGTAACCGCCTGTTGTAGAATAGGGCCTACGAGAGGCAGCTGCTGCTAACAGGGAAATGGTAACGGCAGGCATTCACTAGGCACTGGCGTTGAATAAGACACTGAGATAAAGGGTGACTGCGTGTGTCACAGGAATCCTCCTGGTGTTAATTGTTGTCCCTTGTGTTCCTGATATTTTTACTTTCAGCTAAGTAATCATTTGTTTGAAGAACTTGCCATGGATGTGTACGATGAAGTTGACAGGCGAGAGACTGATGCAGGTGACTTAACATGCAGCTTTACTAAGCTTCTGTTCTCAGTGGGAGGTGGCAAGCTGCCAGCCTGTGTTTTACTTGCCCAGTTGCTACTGTCCTCATAACCTATGTGTTGACCTGTACTTTTGTGTGTGTTGGCTTCGGAGTGTGCTTCCCTGAGTCTCCCTTATAGTGTGTGAGCCATGCCTCCCAGTGGAGCTCTACAGGTGTGATAAGATTCTGTCTCTGGCTCTTTTCCTCCGGCTAGTTTGGCTTGCCACGCAAAACCACAGCACCCTGGTAACCGAGACAACAGTCGTCCCCTTTCTTCCGGTCAATCCTGAGTACTCCTCAACACGAAACCAGGCAAGTGGCTTAGTGTGAAAAGTTAATATTATTTGGGAAATGACGGATGTGGTATTTATAGTATCCTGTATACACGTAAATAGACAACTTGAGAATGAATAAGAAAAGCATATATGAACAGGAAAATACAAATAACTCACAAACATGAAAGGAAGTGATAAAGATAGTAAAGGACACTCTAGGACTCTGACAAGATTGTGAGCGACTGCGGATGAGACAGGCAGCTTGTTGGCTCCTTGTGTGATCTCAGTGCTCAGGAAGCTGGGACAAGAGGACCTCAAGCTTGATGCCAGCCTGGGCAACATAGCAAGACTGTGAAAGATGGGGGAGAAGAGTGGAGAGAGGAAGGGAGGAAAATTGTTTACTAGTTAATCAGAAGCCTTAAATTTATGTAAATCTTTGTACCAAGGAATTTTCATTTAAGAATATTTCCCCCAAAAAGCAGTTTTGTACGTGTGTGTTGTGTATAACAATAGAACATTAAAAGGAGCCTATTTCAGACAGAGGAGTGAGAAAATGAGGTTCTAGTTCCAACTGTCTGAAGGAATGAAACCCACATCCAGGCTATAAGCTTATCTTTAAATGTGGAAATTTCCCTTCGGATTCACTTTTCACTCAGCTCAAAATTAAATCATTGATAACAAAACTACGTTTTTATATTCTGATAGTGCTGGAAATTGAACCCAGGACCTCATGTGCTAGTCAAGTGTTCCAGCAATGAGCTACACATCTGCCAGAACCATTTTATTTTAATTCATAATAGCAAATACTGATGTCCGTTGGAGAATGATGGTGACTGAGTTAATGTGATGGAGCTGGAAAACCCTTGCATAAGTCTAACAGTCTTGGACATCTGCTGTCACTATTGATGCTTATATTTTTACATTGGAGACTTTCCCATTATTTTCTCCCCCTTAGGGCAGACAGAAATTAGCTCGGTTTAATGCCCATGAATTTGCTACGCTGGTCATCGACATCCTCAGTGACGCCAAGAGGAGGCAGCAGAGCAGTCCTCTGTCCAGGTCAAAAGGCAAGTGTCCAGTTCTGAGTGTGAGACACAGTGTTCAGTCCAGAGCTGGGGTGATGGGCAGTCACAATACAGCTCAGGATTCAGTCTAAAGCTGAAGATGCTCGTAAGTGTTACCTAGCCATTCTGAGAGTTTGTTGCTAATATATTATGACAGAAAGGTACCTGTTGGAGCCCTAGTGAATAGAGTACTTCAAAGTTATCGAGTATTCCAGGTGATACAGTATATCAGAGTACCTCTGTGTTACAATTTCCTCATATTTCCACATCCCAAACAGCTTCAATGTTGCTGACTGAGATGGTCCAACCTCACAGACAACCCCAGTGAGGACTTGATCATTATTCTGATTTTCTCATGGTCCCACAAAGAAACTAGTGCCCCTAGACAACAGGAATCAGTCTAAAGAATGATGCCCACATTCGCAAGAGGTGAACTGTGGATAGATTTTCATTGTTTGGTGGACTATAGGTGTTGCCATCATTGGGGGGGGGGTGTTAAAATTTTTATTCATTATGGTCAGGAAAAAAAAGCTAAACAAAGAAGCTAGATTCAAAGATCTCTTTCTAAAAGGAAGAGGGGGATACAGTATAAAATGATGAGATAAAAGGGCGGTTTGCCAAGTCTACTTTTGAAAAGTCTACTTTTGAAAAGCTATTAACCGGGCTGGAGAGATGGCTCAGTGTTTAAGAGCATTGCCTGCTCTTCCCAAGGTCCTGAGTTCAATTCCCAGCACATGGTGGCTCACAACTATCTGTAATGAGGTCTGGTGCCCTCTTCTGGCCTGCAGGCATACATGCAGACAGAATATTATATACGTAATAAATAAATTAAAAAAATGATGACTGTACTTTTAAAAAAAGAAAGAAAAGCTATTAACCTCAAATATTTTACATTGATACAGATTTTTTGATAGAAAAGTTAGTTTGTGATACTACTTGTATGTTTCTACTCTTTTAGGGTAGCGTATGTATGAAACTCATTCAAAAATGTGATATATAATTAAATGCAGGTTAGTAAGTCATCTAAAGGAATCAAACTTGTCATATTAGATATGTTTTTAAGGATCAATGGGTATATTTAGACAGATGGACGGTCTTATAACACTTCAGAAATCAATAAGATAATGAAATTTAAAATGTTTTACTAACATAATGCTTTTCATGGCACTGAGATACATATGCTCATGACAGCACTAGTCTGCTTGAAAAAAGGATGATGGGCATTGATGGACCTCCATATGGAGTTTGCTTTCTCTGAGGCAAAAACTAGCCAAATACAAATAGACTAGATATTGTAACTGTAGTACTTACTTGATAACTGTTTTTATTGCATATAGTGTTACTATGTTAAAGTTAAAACCTTTTTATTTATGCAAAAGGGGGCAAATTGTGGAACAATCTTTCTGTATGACACTGTGAAGATATGTTGCTTTTATTAGTTTAATAACAAGATAAATGGCAGGGAGAGGTTAGGCAGGACTTGTGGAAGAGGGAGAGAGCTCGCTGTGATAAAGGGTGGAGTCACCAGGAAAAGCAGGGAGAGACAGTATGCATATGCCATGCTGAAAAAAGTTACCACCACACAGTCCAGCATAAATAAAATAAAAAGGGTTAACTTAAGTTTTAACTACTTAGAGACAATCCTAAGCTATCAACTGACCATTTCTAGTTACTAATCAGTCTCTGTGAGGTTACTCAGAAGCTTGCCCACAGGACAAACATGTCTGCCTACAATATAGAGTATGTTTTGATAAACATAAAATAATATGATTCATGAGGTTTTATGAAACAACCTTGCTGTTATTTTGTTCCTCTTCCCTCCTCAAGTTCTGTATTTTTCTCTTACTAATAAAACTTTTATCAAAAAATTATCAAATATTATTCAGTCTTAATATGTGATTTTTTTCATGATCACTTATTTCCCCATAAAATTGGCACCTTGAAAGTAACACAAAAGTCTAACTTAAATTTTTCAAAGGACATAAATAAGAAAGGTTCTTGATTATAGTTATATTTCCCCTGCTGTCACTTTTCAAGCCCCTCTGTCACTACATAATTAGAGTTTGCAGCTGTAAACTTTGCATTTCTGTGGCCAGGAGCACTGTGATGAGATGCGGAGCACGCTGAGCATCTATCTCACAATGATTCCTCCACGTCCTGTCTGCAGACACTGGAGCCCACTTCCTCTGCAGCCAGCCCCAAAACTCTGGGCTCGATTTTTCTATGTACAGAAAATTTGAGGCACTTAAACAAGATATTTATGCTGTAAAAATTAAGGTTCCAGTCAATATCACATTCCCCGAAGGCAGGCAATAAACTGACAATAATTTGTGCTCCTTCTTGGTTGTTCAAGAATTTGGTTCTATCAGTTCAACCAAGAATAAAGACTCTGGGAAGGTGTGTTAGACCGGTGAAGGCACAGTCTGGAGAGTACAGGAATCTGGGAAGGTGCGTTAGATCGGTGAAGGCGCAGACTGGAGTGTCTGCAGGAACCAGAAACCTCAGAATAAGCCTACTCTTAAAGAGAACTGGTGAGATGTTTCATGTATGTTGTATATAAAAACATTAGAAACAGCTAAATAATAAATCCTACAGAAACAATCACATGAGAAGTACACAAACACTTTCCAGAAATACTTGGCAGTGTGAAGTGAAATAATACCTTCTTTAAGGTTTGGTGTAGTCTCAATTTTTGTAAGGGAAGTGTATTTGTATAGATGGCTGTGCCCAAGGCGCATCCATGGCAGAGGTTGAGCCTTATACCTTCCTGCTTCTGTATTCCCTTCTCATACTGTGTAAGTGCCTTTCATAGTGCCATGCTTGTCCACGTTCTCATACTTTTTGTTGAAAAAAATGACTCCAAGCACAGTGGGGAAGGTGTTGAGTGATGTCCTGAGTGTGAAGAGGCGGAAAAGGGGCAGAGGAAAAGGTGTGTGTTTGATGAGCGTCTTCCTCACATGACTTGAAGTGTGCTCCTGGCCTCAAACTGTGGTCATGAATCTGCTGTGTGTTTGACAGAAGCATGTAAAACAAGGCTGTGTATTGACTGGCTCATGAAAATGCTGTGGCCAGTGGCTCTCGGGAACTGTAGACCTCTGTCTCCTCTAAGAACCTCAGTGACAAATTTTTAGAATATATTCACTGAGAATAACAAGGCTGTTGGTGTACATACATACATAGATGACTAGAGAGAAGCGGGCCAGCATATCACAGAGACTGCTGTTGTCCCCTCCGTCACTCATAGTGTCTCCATCCCTATAGTCAGATTCATCTTAAAAATTAAAATGGCAGCTGTTCCTCTTAAGCCAGAATTCACCTCCAGATGAATCTGCCTATAAGACAGCATTAGAAATTAGAGAGTATATTGAGTTGCCCCAAATAAACCACAAACTTAGGTGGTTTGTGAGCTTTTATTCTAAATGTGTCAGAGCCTGTGAGTCACTGTTCCTCCTCTGTGAAATAGACATGACTGATAGTGTCCACGCATGTCCACTAGGTCCGCTCTTGTCTGTTGGATTCAGATGACATAACGCTACTCTTCCTATTTTGGGGGGCACCTGATTTCCAGGCTGTGTGCTTTCAAGGTTTTTGTTTGTTTTCGAGGCCTGGTCTCTCTGTAACTTTGGCGGTCCTGGAACTCTCTGTGTAGATGAGGCTGACCTCTAACCTACAGAAATCACCTGCCTCTGCTTCACTGGTGCTGCGATTAAAAGCAAGTGTCAGCACGCCTGGCTCCTTTCTGTTTAACTTGCCATTCCCTATACAAGTGTCACAAGTCTCGTCCAGTTGCATCACTTCATCTTGGCTTTAGCTGTGAAGCTGTGCTCCGTGTATGCAAACCTGGGGCTTATCGCCTCAGTCTGGCTGCCCCGGAGTTTGTCCAGCCATGCAGCTGAATCAGGGACTCATTATTGTTGTTATTATTATCTCATACATTATATCCCAACCACAGTTCCTCTCCCTCACCTCAGTTTCTTCCCTACCCATCCCCTTTCCTTCAGATCCAACCCCATTCCGTCTCCCCTCAGAAAAGAGCAAGCTTCCCAGGGGCATTAACCAAACATGGCGTAACAAACCACAATAAGACCTGGCACATACCATCTCATCAAGGCTGAATGAGGCAGCCCAGTAGGAAGAAAAGGGTCCCACAAGCAGGCAAAAGAGTCAGAAACATCCTCCACTCCCACTGTTAGGAGTCCCACAAGAACACCAGACCTAGATCAGACCCTACTGGCTTAGATCAGGGACTCTTGACCTTCTCTGTGTAGCTGTCCGTTAAGCTTCTTACTTCCTGTTAGCCCTCTGTGTGTGAGACTATAACCTACTATTTGTGCCATTTTCTTCCAATCCTAAAAGTTTTTTTAGAAGGAAAAAATATATTTTAAGTCTAAAATAGTTTTCTTCTTCTGTATCTCCAGATAATGTGGAACTCATATTGAGAACTGTTAGTAACCAGCACAGCACTGAGAGCCAGGACAACGACCAGCCAGACTATGACAGTGTGGCATCGGACGAAGACACAGACATGGAAACCAGAGCAAGCAAGGCAAACCGGCAGAAGGTGAGAGGGCAGACACATAGGACAGACATGTGTCTCTTAAACGTGTTCTCCCACTGGGGCTAGCGCTGAATGGCACAGTGCTTGCCGAATATGAGCAAGGCCCTGCATTCAATTCCCAGCACCACCAGAAAAAGCCACATACACATGCAAAAAAAAAAAAAAAAAAAAAAAACCTTGCCTGCAAAGTTGTGAGGGTTAGCCCTTCGAAGGCACTATGGATGGAACTGGGTTTCCTGCTACCTCAGGCGAAGCAGATAAAAATGCTTTTTGTCCCTGAGCAAATGAAGAGTCAGTCTGTTGGTGTCATGGCTATTGGTGGGACATGAACAGAGGCTTTTATACACTCAGATTTTATAGAGTAGCTTCTCTGCGTGCTCTTCTCCCATTGAGGGTCATCTCCTGTCCCCAGAAGATGTCACTGATGGGGAAGTGGGATGGTGACAGTAAAGTGCACACCAGCAGATGGTGTTCCTCATAAAGAGATAGCGAGAGAGCCTCTAGACAGTTCAGGGAGGGAAGTCTGGGCAGACAGAAGGGACAGCCACGGCCTCAGGAGAAGGCTAGTCATGAGTAGAAACAACCTAAAAGTCACACACAGTGTAGAGGTCTGATGCCACTTTGGAGGACTGAGGCCTAGAGGGCAGGCAGAGCCCAGGAGTTTGAAGTTGGAGGGCTGCTGAAAATATGCAAAGGGCTGACCACAGAGCTGCCTCAGGGCCTGGGCCAGAAGACCCAGAGGGAGAGACTGAGGCACTGCACTGTGAACATGAGAGAAGGCCTCTCCCAACTACAGGCTGCCCCAGGACTGACCCACAGAGGCACTCCCCAGACCCTAGAAAATAAGACAGAGCTCCGGAGGCATTAAGCAGGGAGATGGACTTAGAGATGTGTCTAGCATCTGCTTCCTCGTGCTGGCAGAAGGGACACCAGTTCACTCAATGAAAGCTAAGATTACCACACCCTCAGGGCTAGACCCTCCATTGAATGACTAGGTTCCCACCTCTCTTTCCAAATATCTGCTCCCCAAATGAGCTCCACTGCTGGTTGGAAGCTTCTCCAGACATTCTCACTGATGCCCTCCGCTCCTCAAACACTACTTACAGCTCACCCCAGCTCCTTAATGTGTAGTCCAGTCCAGCTTTTGCACCCTCCCCTGCTCCACTGTATCTGTTTCCACAGCACTAATCACCTGCAGTGCTACTATGTACTAGATGCTAGTTATCCCAGCTATGCTGCTGGAACATAAACACCGTGGAAGCAGCAGTCTTTGCTTATTTTCTGTACTGATATATCCCACTCACTGGTAATTGCTTGATGCTCAATAAATAGTATGGAATGAATGAATTATTGAAAAAATAATTTTTTAAATTAGTATGGAAAATGTATGCAAGTCAGGACAAGCATTAGGCAGTCAGTGTCATATAGGTTTGCAGCTCCCTGCCTGCTCCTTTAGGAAACTCTGGCTTTAAAATTTCAGAAGTACTGTAGTGCCCCTGCTTCTCATTTGGTTTGCAATTCAGCTGGCATGGCCAGAGACTGAAATTCTTTAGCTGTTAGTCTTTAACATTATCATCTGAGATTGTGAACATTTTCCCCAATTTATTTTTAGAGCCTAGATTCAGATTTATCAGATGGACCAGTCACTGTGCAGGAGTTTATGGAGGTCAAAAGCGCCCTAGTGGCTTCTGAGGCCAAGATACAGCAGCTAATGAAGGTGAATAACAACTTGAGTGACGAGCTGAGAATTATGCAGAAAAAGGTAACATGTCAATAAATGCCAGGATGGTTGACTCGCTGATCCCAGAGCAGAAGGGAGAATCCTAGTCACCATGATTGTGGTCAGAGGGAAGAAAACCATTTACTGTTACAGACCTAGAAATACTGGGGCCAGGCTGTCTTTTTGAAAGCAGGATGTGTATGGCTATTTGAAATGAAATACTTCTGATTTGAAATGTATCCAGAGTAGGACTAGGGTTTGTAGCTCAGTGGTAGAGCGTCTGCCTAGCATGCATAAGGCCCTGGGTTCAGTTTTCATGTTTGGCGGTGTGTGCTTCTAAATGCATTGTTTGCATCTGAAAAAATGCATTCAGAGATCTACTTAAAAGACCTAACAAATGTATAAGTCGGCATAGCTTTGCCCTGTCCTGGGCTTCCTGAGAGTCTGGAAGCTACTTCCTGGATGTGATTCCCTGCTGCCCTCCCAATCCCATTACTGATTCTAAAGATTAATCACACCGTTCAGACAAAGAAGGCCAAAGAATGTGCTTATCAGCATGGAGGTGGCCCCAGCCTGTACTGCCAAGTCACTCAGGTCTGCAGGTCACTCAGCCCCCATGACCATCTAGGTAGCGCACAGCAAGACCAACAGTCCAAGAGCCCTTTGCTGAAACATGCAAGACCTGTATTTCCTCCACCTTTTGAAAACAAAGATGTAGTTTAATGCAGTCATCACAAATCATTTTCTTGGAGTGATTTTTTTTCCCCCTGCACCTTGCCTTTGTAGATCACTCTGCCAGACATCACCTTTTTTCTGTAGCTCTCCTTTCAGTGTCCACAGAGTTTTCAGATGGTGCCGGGAGATGACTCAGTGGGTAAAACATTGCCAAGGTGAAGACAGAAGTTCAGACTCCCAGAAACCATGTGAAAAACCAGGGCACAGTGGTCCACCTTCAGTGGCCAAGCAACAAAAGCAGGGTTAGGGTCTTCAGAGCAAGCTGCTGGCCAGACTAGACAGAACAGTGAGCTCCATGTTCAATGAGAAACCTTGTCTCCATATATAAGAGAGAGTGCGACTGAGGAAGGTACCTACACATATGCACACACATGTGCAAAGAAATTGCCAAGGAAAACTAAAGTTGGCTGGCAAGATGGCTCAGCAGGTAAAGGCACTTACTGCAGCAGCCTGACACCTGCATTCCAGTCCCAGTACCCTCTAAAGGCCGGAGAGAACTCCACCAAACTGTCCTCTGACCACACGACTCACATGCCACACACATGCACACACAATGATTGCTTTAACTTCTAGAGGTGACCCATGTCTCTGAAAGCAGATGTCTTGAGTTTCTTTAGGAAGTGGAGAGCAAGGACTAGAGAGATGGCTTATCGGGTAAGGAAGGCACTTGCCACCATGCCTGATGTCCTGAGTTCAGTCCCCCAAACACACATGGTGGAAGGAAAAGCCTAACTTCCCAACCTCTATACGTGTGTTGTGTTGTGTACTCACCTGGACACATACACGTACACACAAAGAAATAAATAGAAATTTTAAAATGGAAATGTTGAACAGGGCCATTGTTCATTGATTATTTCTTCAATTTTTAAAAATGTTTTTGGTTTCTAAAACTATTGAATTATTTGTAACTTTTTATTTCCTGCCATATTTTTCCCAGAGTCCTGCCACGTTTTTCCCAGAGTGTAGCCTGATTTTTTTGTTGTTTTGGTTTTTTGTTTTTTGTTTCTCGGGACAGGATTTCACTGTGTTGTATATCCCTGGCTGTCCTGGATCTCACTCTTTAGACCAGGCTGACCTGTGGATTCACAGAGATCCACTTGCGTCTACCTCCCAAGCGCTGGGATTAAAGGCATGTCCCACCACTGCCTGGCTGCCTGCTTCTTATAAAGATAAACATGGATAAAGTTTATCTAAGGGCATCTTCTCTGTAAAAATTAGGGTTTTTTTTAATTTGACACAGCCTTGTAATCTGTCCACTTCAGACTAAAGCTGAAGAATAACAAGTTCAAAGACTCTTTGGGTTAAGAACTAGGTCAAGGCCAGCCTGAGAAACCTGGACTCTGTTTCAGTGTGCCAGGGCTGCGGCTCTGCCCGAGGCCCTGGATTAAATTCCCTGTGTGAGGGGCTGGGTGATTGAAACCAGGGACTTGTGCTCATCTCAGAAGACAATTGAGCAGAATCCAGACTGAATGTTTCAGAGGCAGCCACAGTGTTGAGAGAGTTTCTAATTTCATAGTCTAGTCTGAAGCCACGCTGGGCTTTTAACTTTGGCAGACACTTGAGCCCTGCACTCAGGGACCTCTAATCACTTACACTCCTCACTTTTTGGACCATGGCCACTTCACTGAGGCCACCCAATTCCCCATCCATAATCCTGACAGGCCATTCACACTTGTCTGTGTCCCAGAAGGCAAGAATTTCTAGGGGCTCTTTCTTTTTAAGAGGAGCTTGCAAGCATAGGCAAGGAAGCTATGCTTCTGTGGAAGTGTGGCTCTGCTGATACAAAGATGTGGGGTTGGTTTACATAGCAAAAGATGTATTGATTTTATCTCAAAGCTAGATAAAGTTTTTAATAGAATTGGCAAAGTAGTGTGATTTATGTCTGATCTTTCACATTTAACAGTTGCTTGGAAACGATGCTAATTAATGAAGAGGACCGGCTACTATTGGTGTATTTTCCACAGTTCCGTGCTTTCTTAAAAAAAAAAAAAATGAAAGTTAACTCCTAACACTGCATGAACTTGCTATTGGAAAGTAAGGATCTCCTGGTGCAGACACAGTTGGTTATGGACTTAAACCTTGGCAAAGGAGGGCAGCTGGTCAGAGCATACGTTCTGTCAAAGAGTAGGCAGTTGATACGGTGACATGGATGGTGCCATACAGCGGGGAAGGACCGGGCCAGCACGGATACGTTTACTTGTATTTAAATTGCCAGCCCCACACTTTCTTGCTGATCTCTTAACCTTGAAGCAGCATTCTTGTGAAAAGTGGAAAGAGTACTCAGGGCCTCCAAGTGACTACCAGATAGGCTAGCCCATTAAAGCCAGCATCACCGACAAAGCCAATTGAGAGAAAGGCCAGACACACCAATCCTGACAGAAAAAGGACTGATCACCAAAGAGAAGCAAGTGTGCCTCGTGGAACGCCCCTTCATGTGAAGATGCTAACACAGTCCAATAGGTTGCCAGTTTTCTGTGATATATTAATTTAGCAAACTTGCCATGGATTGGTTCCCTCCTATTTTTTTTTAAAGATATGCTTGAAAGTACTTGGAATATCAAGAGTGCTATGCAATAAAAAATTTTATCCTGATTTTTCTTGTTGGCTCTTTGGAAAGCATTAGGCACTGGGCTTTCTCGGCTGAGCTCACGCGGTGTCTCGCTCTTGGGAGAGCATTAGGTGCTGGGACTTTTCTCGAGCTGAGCTCACTCTGTCTTGCTTTGCACCGCAACTCTAGTCTCTTTGTGCTGCTTCCGTGGCGTCTCCTGTCACTTTCCCCATTTGCAGACTGCTCAGGGATCATGTGAAGAGAGCCCTAGTTAACACTCTGAGCCTCTTCCTTGAAGCAGAGTACAGCTTGTCCGCAGATGTTTGGGCCCTACGATAGTCCAGAGTACAGCTTGTCCACAGATGGTAGACTTCAGTTTCTCATGAGCCTGTGCGATGCAAACAGTGGGTTACTCCAGAGGGAAGAGGTGTCACTTCACTTGCAGCCCAGCTAGCTTTACTGTTCGCATGAAGTCGGTATTGTGTTCATGTACTTGGTGTTTGCTTTGTCTGCTTACTGTGCAAAAACACAGGCCCACTGCCTAACATTTCTTTCAGCTTCAAACACTCCAGAGTGAGAATTCAAGCCTCAGGAAGCAGGCCACAACCAATGCCTGTCAGGTGCAGACTGGCCCTGATTACCCAGACACTTCCAGCCACTCGTCCTTAAAGCGCCGGCCGTCTGCCAGGGGCAGTAGGCCCATGTCCATGTATGAGACTGGATCAGGTCAGAAACCATACCTCCCAATGGGGGAAGCAAACCGCCCTGAGGAGAACAGGACAAGGCTTCAACCCTTTCCTGCTCATGTAAGTAATGCCACTATGTATCTGTCCCTACTGTGTGCTCTGACTGTGTGTTCATCTCCTGACCATGCAGCTCTCAGGCTCTGAGAGGTGCCCTTGTGTTTGCTGCGTGGACATGTCTGCAACTGCTCCCAGTGTGACCATGAACACGTGTGGACTGAAGGGTCTGGGCTGAACTGGACATTCTGGTGCTTGCTCAGCCCTTCAGTTCCTCTCTTCCCATGATGGACTTCCCAGACAGCCTGCCTCTGTTGGCATTTGTGTGTGTGTGTGTGTGTGTGTAAAGCTTCCTTCCTGAGTTCCACAAACAAAAGCCAATTGTAAAGGTCACTGGCAGAAATGTCTTTGTCTTCAAAATAGGCAGAGGTTGGGGTTGGAGGCATGGCTCAATGGTTAGAGCACTGGCTGCTCTTAAAGAGGACCTGGGTTCATTTCCAAGCACCCACAAGGCAACTCACAACCAGCTATAACTCCAGTTTCAGGAGATTTGACACCTTCCAGCCTCCAGTGGCACTGCATGCACCTGATACACGCACATGCTGGCAGAACACTCCTACATAAAACAAACACAGCGGAGGAGTCAGAGGCATGCCCTTCTGTGAACTGTAGTGCTTAGGACCAAAGATGCTCTTTTGGGCCCTGCGACCTGATCCATGGAGCTGAGAGACTCTGGGCTTCAGCATAGGCTGTTAGCATGGCTTGGTCATTTCATAGAGATGCAGTGTAAGCAGCAATTATAGCAGTGCTCAGCAAGCTGAAGCAGGGGGATTACCAGACTGTATGAAGAGATCTTCTCTCCAATCAGACTTTAAAGAATACAAGGCTGTAGATAATAGAAACTGTGCCCACCACCGGTGCAGTGCCAATTCCGGAGACTGTCCTGTGGCAGATTCTTATGGTCTGCGGAGCTCGCAGGTTGGGGTGCAGTTTTCAGACATTAAAATGCTGTCTTCTGGATTGGTTTATTATGAAGATGTCTGTTTTCACAGGATACCACAAGCACACACTGCCTTATGTGGTTATTTTTTCAGAGTGTCATATTTATCCTTATAAGTGTCAAAGTTAATTCTTCAAATTACATAGAGAATTTCAATAAAATTTTTAGGGGAATGAAAAGCAAATGATAAAATCTTAATAAATTAGCCAGGTGGTGGTGGCAGCACACACCTTTAATCCCAGCACTTGGGAGGCAGAGGCAGACGGATCTTAGTGAGTTCGAGGCCAGCCTGGTCTACAGAGTGAGTTCCAGGACAACCAGGATGATTAAACAGAGAAACCGTGCCTCAAAAAAAAAAAAAAATCTAATAAACTGATTTCCATTTTGTCAACTTCAGAGTGGTAAAACTGAAGTATTGTATGTAACCAGGAGTCCGTTTCTCAACTTCCCTTTGTTTGGTTTAATGCTTGAAGACAATGTATTTGCATATAAACTAAATGAAAAAGAATCTTATTTTTTATATAGCTGAAAACAAAACTTAGGAAAACCCACTTAGTAACTTGCAAAGTGTACTAGATTTTAGAGGGAATTAGGGTGTGCGGCTGTTGTCCTTTATCTGTAGCACTGGAGGCTGGAGTGATGGTGTGCACGAATTTAGTCCTCCATGGCCCTAACATCTTATTGTCCCTCTTGACTGGAGAACAAGCATCATTGCAGACTATGCATTAAGAACAAGTGCTGCCAACTTTGACAGCTACACCAAGCATAGCTATGATAGCTATGGTATCCTTTCCCTTAAGGAGAAGTAGCCTCTTAAATGGAGAGTGGTTTCCAGCAGGCACTAGCGTCACCGAGGATTAAGCCTCTCAGGAGCTGTGTCACAGCTGTCATCAAGCTCATGGGACTCTTGTTTGATGAGCTGTAGGGCGGGAGATGGGCGTTTATTTGTTTTGTATTTTCCCAAGCTTGTTTCTTTCTCCACTTCCAGATTGGGAGGAGTGCACTTGTGACCTCCTCTTCGTCTCTGCCTTCCTTCCCCTCTACACTTTCCTGGTCCAGGGACGAAAGCGCCCGAAGGGTTAAGTACACTCTGAATGGTCTGCCCTGGAGGAGGGGCAGTGCTCCTGGGCGCTTTGTGCTTGGGAGCTGGCCCTACTGTCCCTTCCCCTTGCTAACTCCCCTCTGCCCTGCATGAAACAGCGCTTGGCTCCTGGTTTCTCACAGCAGCAGGCACCTGCACCCATGCACTTCTGTTCCTGGAGAGACTCAGCCTCCCTCCGTGTAACTCCACATTTTTCCTTTTCACCATTTAACCAATTTCACAAACCAGCCTGCAGCATTCATTCTAAGCATACTGTCTTGTTAAACAAACAGAACATTTAGCCGGCTGCTGGTTAAATATAACAGGGCAAATCTGTCCAGTTTTGAGCAACAGTTACTAAAAGTATTGGATTGCATTTGGGTTAACACGAAAGTGTCATGCCTTTGTTGTTGTTGTTGCTTTTAAACTACTGACTTACTCTATGTTAGCACCATCTTAGCTGACAAACCCAACCCTCAGTCGGTGCTCTCATGCCTGCTAGCAGTATAGAGGTGAGGTGGCTGCAGACTTAAAGCTGTCTGCTTGTACTGGTTGGGCAGACCCCTCTGCTGGTGTGTACCTCACACTCTGAAGTACGTGGTCAAGCTCCTCTAGAGGGGTCCCTTCCCCCATTCACACTCTTAGAAAAGGAAGCTAAAAGGTGCAATGGGTTTAAGTTCCTGTTCCCAAAGGACCATCATGTAGAAAGGAAAATACTTTCCCAGGCACAGAGAGCATAGCATGATGGCTTCCTCTTGAGCCTGAGTGCTGGAGACCTGCCCTTCAGATTCCAGCTCAGTGTGTCTATAGCAAGGGCAAGAAGAGGTAAGAGGACTGAGAGCAGCAGAGCAAGCCTTTGTGGACCCCCTCCATCCCTCAGAGTGATCTCTTGAGTTTCCTCACAGCCCTTTCGAAGCAAGGAAGTCAAATGAATTCTTGCTCTTTGATACTTGCAGTCCTCAAAGTGTACTTAGTGGTTTTGTTTCAACAACCCAGTTAAAGAACAGCAAAAATAACAATGAAATCCCCCCATTTTGTTAATAATTTTGGTAATGAGAGTCAAGTAGGCCCTTCTTTTCCACCGTAAAATTTTGTAGTTCTTAAAATTTCTGGAGTTTGGGAGCCTTGAAAAGCACCAGTTGCTGAATGACTTTGTGCACAGTGATGAATGGGGTCCTTCAGCTCATCCGAGCTCCTGGCAGCTTTGTCGTGGGCTTAGGTTCTGTGGTCTGTCTGTGCAGAGAAAATAGCAAGTTGTTAAAGAACCGAAGCAACACCAGCTATAAGGTGACTTTTCTATTAACAGCTCTGAGAGCAGCACTTAACAGCCCTGGCTCTGCATGTTCACAATAATTTTCATAAACTTAAATGCTGGCTACATTGAAATCCTGTATGCTTTTTTGACGACGGAGGAGGACTTAGTGCGTAAGTAATTGACCCTGGGTGACTGTCCTCTGCACTTGAAGAGCGTTTCCTGAGCACTGGCAGTGGGTGTGTGGCTCACTCTTCTGAAATTTTAAACAGAGCGTGGCACTTTTGATCGTTATGGGTAATGTATTCAGTTTCTGACTATCACCTTGACATCAGGGAAAGCAAAATCATCTGTTAGAGAGATATGGGATTCCAGGAGGTAAGAGGATTGCAGGTTTAAAGCAGACCTGGGCTACATAGCAGGTCTCTGTCTCAAAATCCAAAATAGCAGGCCCAGAGGATATTAATCCTGTCTTCTAGATTTTTCCTCCCATGGGAGCAACTCTGAATATACTGTCCAGCATAATTATGGAGTTTGTGTGTGTGTGTTTGTATATATGTTTGTGTGTGTACATATGTATTTGGTGTGTGCATATATGTTTGAAAATGTTTTAAAAAAATAAAGATTAGTCAGACATTTCCTGTAAAAGGTAGCAAAGATCTTAGGAGTTAGAGTTCTGAGATCAGGCCCACAAGATTCATCTTTCACTTCCCTGTCCTAAATGTGGTACCCCCTCTGTCCGCCATCCAGGCTTCTAATGTTGGTAAGACACTGACTTAAGCCAGATTAAAATCTGCAGCAGTGAACAGGAGCTTAAAAATTTAGCTTTAATATCACAAGGTCCCAAGCCAACACTTAGTCATTTACCAGATGAATTGGAGTGGACAAGAAAGTTCATATTAAGAAGCCAACCCTAAACTGGGCAGTAGTAGCACATGCCTTTAATCCTAGCATGCAAGAGGCAAAGGCAGGCAGATCTCTGTGAGTTTGAGCCAGCCTGGTCTATAGAGCTAGTTGCAGAACAGCCAGGGCTATACAGAGAAACCTTGTCTCAAAAAACAACAATAAAAAAAAAAAGTCAACCTTAATGTCTTCTGGTGCAGGAGTGGGGACATCCAAGAGGAAATATAAAGGACCTCAGCAGACAGACAGACAGAGAAGGCAGAGTGTGACAGGACTGAGGAGCACCCCACCTTGGAGCTGTCCAAACCACAGACCTTAGGCAGACTTCCTCAAACCAGTTTCCTCTAGCAGCCACTTTTTTCTGGATGAGACTACACTGTCTCGTGTGTCTAAGCCTTTACAGCTGTAGCCTTTGCCACACGCTCCCGCACCAGCTCAGCCCCCTGGCTGTGCATGGCTAGAAGCAGGCAACCAGTAATTGGTGTAGATTTTACAATGGTTTATGCTCATTTCTACATAAGGGGTTGTCACATGTGAGAAGATGAGCACCGAGAGATGGTCTCTCCTCCAGGTGTGGTCCTTGCCACAGCTTGTCGCACTGAGAGGCCCTGCCTTTAATGGCACTGCCATTCTCTTGCAATGTTTTTAGGGATTCCTGCTTTGAATCTACAGCCCATTTTGAACCTTCAGTTATACTGAATCTCTGCATCTTCAGAGGTAAATGTTTTGGGAAACAAGTAAGAGTCTGGCTAGCTTTCTTAAGGGCTCATAAAAGCATCCCTGAAGGCAGTTCTTAGCAGCAGTCATCCAGACTTCCCGAACCTGTGTAATGTGGGGATCTAGAGAAGGCTTGAGATCTCCTGCAGACAGACTCTGCCTGAAGCTGAACAGCTAGCTCTGCTCCTCAGTTAATTCTAGCTCTGAGGTGTGTCTTCAGACAAGTGCTGGTGTGTTCGTTATTAATTGCATCTCATTCCATTGGGTTGAGAACTAAATGAGAGGTTGCATGTGTGCCTCTGTCAGCGTGTGTGTCTGTTCAGGGAGCCTCTGGTGAGCTAAGGAGAAATGGACCCAGTGTTCACTTACCTCTTGATGCCTTTCCACTAAAGGGCTGGCTGCTGTCCCAACTGGGTTCTGGGTATGAAGGTAACACCCTGACAGGAATGCTTCCATGGGAAGACTGAGGAAGGATCTAATGCTCAAAACTAATGGGGTCTCCTTTCTCTTGTAGACATCCAGACTGGAGAAGCAGAACAGCACACCGGAGAGTGACTATGACAACACTCCCTTTGACACTGAGCCAGAAGACACAGTGTATGTGTGAGAGCACAGGGAGGGGCTGTTAGCACAGAGCTGCTTTAGTTTCCTGATGTCATAATTGTATGTCTTCTGTACTCATATTGCCGCCTCAGCACGTGAGCCCTGTGCCAGCGTGCTGTACCTTCCCGTGGGTCCGCAGTATCTGCTGCACTGCACCAGTGCTGTACCACCGTGCGATGTCAGCTACAGTCTGAAGCTGTTGTTGCCTGGGGATGGTTGTTTAGCAGCCCCGACTCCAGCCCAGGACAAAAGGAAAGGCCTTAGAGTGGCTGTAGGCGCTGGTGATAAGCAGGGCTTGCCGTGACTCCTGGTAAATAGGAGGAAGGAAACCCGGAAAGAGCTGATGAGCACTTGTCCTGCTTAGTTATTCTTCCCTGTTCACAGGTCAAACCGAAAGGGACGGCAAAGGAGTATGGTGTGGCAGGGGGATGGCTCATTGCCAGACATAGCAGAACCCCACTTGGTCCCCAGCCCCACATTCCCCAGCACAGAAGATGTCATCCGGAAGACTGAACAGATCACCAAAAACATCCAGGAGCTCCTGAGAGCAGCACAGGAGAACAAACATGACAGGTATGAGCTGCGGCTGAACTAAATGTGCCCCTGTGCCAGCAGGGGCTGCGTGAGCTCCATTCTGACTTCAGGGTGGATGGAAACTTAAGTACAATGTGGATGTCTTGAGTTAGGGGTTTTTAGGATGGTGTTTTTATTTTCATCACGTCACAAAGTAATCTGAAAACAAACCATCTAGAAATAAAACTGCAGTGTACAGGACAGGAGAGGAAACCACCTCACAACTTGAAGGTGGTTCTTCCGGCCACTGCTGCCGCTAGGATTTCCCTTGGAAACTAAGTTTCCAGACAGAAGGCATCCTGAGGGAGGCCGCTCTGGAGCAGTCTGGCTCCCCTGTGCACACACAGATGTACGTGTTAACTTGGCAAGAGGAGGCTGTGCCTTTTTCCCGCATAGAGCAGGGTGCCCACAGCTTCCCACAGCTTTGCCTGACAGAGATAAGGGATTTCATATGAGAACCACTCCTGGAGGGAGTGCTTCCATTCTGTGGGGTGCTCTGTATGTGATCCTTTACACAGTTAATATATGGCTGGGGTTTCAGGCTGCCCTTGCTCTCACGCCTCTCTGGTGGTTGTCAGAAATAGGTGCCCTGAGCGTGTACTTCAAAGATTGCAGTATGCTGTTTGCTTCAGTTCAGGAAGGTTTGTTACGGAGATGTGAATTCAGCATCTTTTATGATTGACCCTCCTCTCCTTTGAAGACCAGAGAGAAAATGATGGTTTCAAAATCATTGACTTAGGCTTCTGACTTAAAGCTAGAGTGGCTTAGGGATTTACCTTTTCTTAATTACTTGGTGTTCTGTGCTCTGAGTACTTGGTGCTGCGCTGATGACAGCCTCACCTTTATCCCTCAAGTTTACCTGGGGGGGCTGCACCTCCACACCTCCATCTTGCTTCTAGTGGCCTGAAGCAAGTTCCCCTTACCTCCTCCCCCACCCCCAGCTCTTCTTCAGCTTCACTTACTTGTGGTCATGTTTCTGTACACACACTCACTAATATAAAATTAGAAATAGAGACAGCTTTTGATAGTCTTTAGTCAGAAGTCAGTTTTATGGTTTTGAAAACGCAAGGAAAGAATATTACTTGAGGCCTTGAGTCTGTGGTGGTTACAGTGGTTACAAACAGCTTTGTCAGGCCAAACCTACAGCAGTCGTGGCTGTGTTTCTTTGCAGAAAATGCCTCCAAATGTACTTTCTTAGTGCCCATGTCCCTCCAAGACAGTGGGGAAGTCAGGCACACATAGCCAAGGCTTGGTGGCAATGTTGTATTAAGAACCGTCACTCAGTACCTCATCAGTTTGTGTTTGTCCCTCTACACCTGGTAGCACATAGCCTCGGGTACACTACAGTGAGTCGCCCCATGTGCTCCGTCCTGCATAAAGCCGGGGCTTGCTTCTTCCCTTCCTCTTCACGAGTCAGACCACCATGGCTGTTTATGAATGCGAATGTGACGCATCACCTCCTGCTGCTGAGCATCCTAACGAGAGGAACTGTGCGCGTTCATGGCCAAGCAGATAGCACGTAGTGAAGTGCAGACACCAGTTAAATTTAAGGATTTTTTTCAGTCCTTTATTCTTCACCTCTATGGGCCTTGGCATGGGACCATTGCTCCTCTCTCTAGAAATCTGGAAGATAGCTGTGAGAAGTAAGGGAGCAGGCTGGGCATGTGTGCTTGTCTTCATCTCTGTTGCCCAGAGCACACAGTGCAGATTTCAGGCCTGGGGACTGTTACCAGGGTGGATGTGTGTTCCTGAAAGGAGAGGGACCTGCTTTGTAGCAGCGTGCGCGCCTGCTGTTTGGGTGCACACAGCCAGCCACAGCTTAAGCCCTTCACTAATGAGTGGAAATGGAACCCACCTGACCCTGAGCACTGTGCACCTCTAACCATGATCTCTTCACTGTCTTACAGCTACATTCCCTGCTCAGAGAGAATACATGTTGCTGTTACCGAGATGGCAGCCTTGTTCCCCAAAGTAAGTCACTTCCTACTCGCTCCCTTCCAGTCAGTTTCTCAGAATGGCTTCCTGACCTTATATTGTCTTTGTGAGGAGCAGGGTGCCAGGATAAGACCCAGGACCCTGTGCATACTAGGCAAACCGTCATCTTTTTCTTACATTTTGTAGCACATGGTTTTTAAATACATCATCTTGTAGGGCTTTAAGATGCTTTCACTATGCATGAATATCGGTTTTAGTAAGACATGTGTATGTAAGTCAGGTGCCGTGAGGCAAAGCAATGGAAGAAAGTTTAGAATAAATAATAAAGATTATTTTTTTTACATACCTTAAAATAGCACATACTACTAAAATTCTTCTCAAATGTAAGCATTTGCTTACTCCTTAGGCCATGATTTGCAAAGCTAGTAATGTTTAAAATACCCAACTGTAAAACGTTGGGACTTTACAATAAACTGCGGTTGCTCTCAGGAGCAGGCGTACCCCTCACTGCTGGATGGCCACCCTGCGGCCCACAGCAAACAGCTTTACTCTTCGTTTTAGAAACCCAAGTCTGACACGGTGAGGACTTCCCTCCGGTTACTGACATCCAGTGCCTACCGGCTTCAGTCGGAGTGCAGAAAGGCCCTCCCAGGAGACTCGAGCTTGCCCGCGGATGTGCAGTTGGTCACACAGCAGGTCATCCAGTGTGCCTATGACATCGCCAAGGCGGCCAAACAGCTGGTCACAATCACCACCAAAGAGAACAACAGCTGAACTGCAGGGCGCTGTCCTACTTTCTAGCTCCTGAGAGTCCTGCTTTGCTTAGACATGAACTCTTCAGATTTTTACAAAAGCATTTAATGATGATTTGAAACTTTTTTAAAAAAAAATCTCAGTATTATTTTTGCATGTTTTCTAACAGATTTTTGACTGTGATTTAACCATTGCCTTATGTGTGCTTGTATGCAGCTTAGCTCCTGTCCTGTTGTGTTGTCACCAAGTGCTTAGGTCATGATCCGATGTGTTTAAACGCCATTGTTCCAAGTTTGCGACAACTTCCAGCCCCTAAAACTCTCTACCCATGACAAAAACTATAATTGATATTTTTAGTAAACATTTTCTTAAGAGAGTTGGATTTTAAAAAAAAAAAAAAAAAAAACCAATGTTATCTGTTTCTTCCAAGCATCGTGCAATAAGTAGACTTTTACATCCTGCCGCAGAGGCTCAGAACTTGGGGTATCTCTAGGCATGAGAGAGCGGGTCCTTGCCCCTTCCTAAGGGAAGTGCATCTCTAGGCGGGGGGACAAGGAAATGACCCATTTCTAACTTCTGTATCATGTTAAGTGTTGTGTTATTTAATATTTTTATCTTGGTTTTCTATCTATAAAGATTTTACCGTCATGCTGAAGTCTTCATAATGTCCAAATAGTATTTAAAAATTCCCCTCTACATCAGGTTCCAGTTGGCCACATTCAGAGCAAGAGCACCCCTTGTCAGGGACCTACCTTCCCCCCAAACCAGACAATTCACTCAGAACTTAGGGCAGGCAGAAAGAACCTGGGTCTGTTCTCGCGGCGGACATTCCTGCAAGGGGCAGGTGCTGGCATTCCTGCAAGGGGCAGACATCGCAGTGCCCTTCATCCTTTGACCCTCACAGCTTCACATGTCTCCTCCTGAAGGATTTCTTCCCAGGTAAGACATAATGGCTCAGTGTCTTCCCTTCCCCTATGGCACTGCAGGGCTAGTCCTCCGCGCTCTGCTAACTGCAGCTCTCCCGTAGGTCCGTAAGCACAGAACTTGACGTCTAGGCCGTGGCAGCACTGGTGTTTACTTCAGGCTCTTCCTTGTTGTGGATGTTGCAGTCCATCCCCTTCCCAGCTTACCACATCTCTTTGGCAGTCATGGCTATGAAGCCAGCCAGGTATACAGCAGGACACAGCCAGGGCATAGGGCAGCTGGGGAGCCCTGCCCAGCCTGCAAGGACAGCAACCTGTATTGCTAACGCTTTGGTTTTTCAGGATAACAGGAATTCGAGTTATTTTATGCCATTTTTCTAGGTGAAATGTGGACAGTCAATCCAGACATGCCCACTGAACAAGCAGAAGTGAGCTGTGGCCTCTAGGCTACCTCTTCATAGCCTCTGCTGTGGTCTGTAAACTGCAACATGAGGACTGACTTTGCTGGCCGCCAGCATAGCCTCTGAGCCAACTCTGGAAGGCAGTGATGACCTGCTATGAGGTCACTGTCAGTCTCCTCCCCCGTGTGTTCTCTGGGAGTGCCACCATGGTCAGGTTCTGCAGGTCATGTGTGCATTGCATGCATGGGAAAGGACCAGCACTCCAGAACCTGTCCGTAGAACCCAAAATGCCACATCACTGCTGGATGCCCAGGAGTGCCTTTCAGAAAGGGGCCTGCCAGCTTAAGCTCGGGCGCTGCCTTGGACAAACTTGTCTGCATACTGCAAGGACTCTACTGCCCTTCCTGGCAGGCTCTCAGAGCTGGTTCCCATCCTGAGCTGGTTCCCATGATCCCCAGGGAGGATAGGCCTCTGTTGGAAGCTTCTCAGAAGAGAATTGTTAGAGTCAAGGACCTGCCACAGAGGACACTCTGTAGAAAATGAAGGAACGTGGGGCCAGTCCAGCGTTGCCAGCTGCTGTCAAGAGCACCAGAATCCAGACAATCCTGAGTCCTCCTCAGGCTGAAGCTCCCAGGTGGAGGCCAAGGAGCCAGCAGGAGGTGCCCTGCCTGGAGCCCCCGAGACCTGGGGTCAGAAGATTCTACTCCCATAGGCAAATGCATCTTGTCTCAACGCTTGTCCTGGCTGGGTTTTGCTTGTGGGCCCCATTGCCTTGCACAGGTCAGCTCTGCATCCAATCCTGCTGTTCTGTTCCTTGTTCCCTTTTCTGCCTTCCTTCCTATGTATCCCACTTCCCGAGACAGAGAGGATGAAGGACCTGTTGATGAGCAGACCCTGCCCCACGCTCCATTTGGAGAAGACACCATGACGGTTCTTACTTGCCAAAGACTTGAGTCCAGTGTTGCACTCAGCTGGGACTATAATCGCACAATGTGAGGGGTGCTACCCTGACCCCAGTGACTCGGTCACAGAACCCAGATTGAGAAGAGCACAGTTTTATCCTCTACATCTGGCAGTCCAGTTTCCTTTCCTTCCTGTCCTTACAAAGCAAAATGCTGCATAGACAAAATGAGACGTATTTCACACCAGTGTTTACCTGTGTCGCTCGTGCGCCCGCACTTGTTTCTTGTTGTCATTAAATATCCTGTCCCTGAAGTTACTGTTCCCTCATGTAAAGTCGTGCTGGAGTTTGTGCCTGCCAGTTATGCAATAAATAGTCTCTTAAATGTCTGTGGTCATTTTGCTTCCCTCCAGCTGGTGAGTGTTTCCAGCCACTGGGTAGGGGTGTCAAGTTTCCTTGTCACTGGGTCTTTAAGAAGAGGTGGTCGCTTAAACCTCCCTACCTTGGGGCACCCAGATTAGTCCTTTTTTTCCTGTGCCTAGCATGTAGCATTTTGTTTTGTGTTTGAGGCAGGGTCTCAACACGTAGCTCAAGAGTGCCTTGAACTGTCATCCTCCTGCCTCTGCTTTCTGAACACTGGAACTACAGGCATGTGCCATCATACCTGTCCTGGTACACTTACCCTTTCCATGTTTAGGTCATCCCAAGCCAGCCCAACTCAGATGCCCTCACTCCTTCCCAGTAGGCAGGCAGGTAATAGAATTAGTCCGTGCCGAAGGCCAGCAGTCTGTCTTCACTTTCAGCGTGCATAGGGGCTGTGCACTTGGCTTTGACAGGGCCACCTTGTCTTCTGGAGAAGTGGCATGGTAGTTCCAGGTGGAAGGAGGCAGGGATACTTGACTATCTCTGGGCCTCTCAGGGTGAAGCCTTAAGAAAGGTGGGATGTTACTTCCAGCTTGCTAGGCAGGACAGTTTAGGAGAACCCACAACCCACAGGTCGGACCCAACAACACACACCCAGAGTGCTTCCTGAGCCAGGCTCCCAAGAGGGCCTACAGACCCTGCGAGGCTGGCTCAGTTGTGTGGGTGCCTCCGGGGCTGCTGCTGCAGGTCTGTACCACATTGGAAGACACTGCTGTAGACAGTCAAGTCTGTGCACCACACAGCAACTTCTCCAGCTCTTGCTGTTGACTGTGTTGGGCACTGCTCAGTTCTCTGAGGCACTGGTGAGATGGCACTTGCCTCTAAGCCTGAGAACCTGAGTTTGAACCCAGAACCCACACGGTAGAGAACATAGCTTCCGTGAGTAGCCCTCTAACCCCGTGAATGCATGGGCCATGTACACACCCACAGACATGCTCAACCGATGAGGGAAGATTTATTTCCTTTGACAGAAGAAAGCAGCACCCAAGGAGGCAGACTTCCCCGCCTGGGGAAGGTGAGGGATCAGATGGTTCGTAAGACTGAGGCATCTTTGAGAATATGGCAAAGAAGCCAGTGACAGGAGCTCTGGACGCCTCAAAACCCGACTCACAGGGTACCCCTGAGACTGCTTAAACAAATGGCTTTCAGCTGTCAGCTTGTGCCTCAAAGCCTGGGCTCCCCGCAGCGGGTTTGCCTGAGCTCAGGCCCTCGCACCTGGACTATCTGTTCACCGAGGCCAACAGAAAGGCCTGCTAAAGGTTTGGCCATGACTCAGAACTGTGTGAATATGTCCTCCGTCTGTAGGCCAAGCACAGGCCCCTCACAGAAGGGACCCAACCCTGCTATCCAGCAGGTCAGGCAGGAGTGTGAGGTTGTCCAGGAACAAGTCCTGGAGGGTACCTGCCTCTGCCTTCTGACCATGGCTTTGTCCTGTTTCAGCCCAACTACAAGCCCTTCCATCAGCTGTGAAGCTGGTCTCTGAAAGAGCAGACATGACCTCAACTCTGCACACCCATCCCACACACCCCACAGCTTCCTCTCTTCTCAGGTTCCCAAACTGTTCACACTCACTCAGAACCTTGTCACAAATGGGGCATCTCTCCAGGGACTCCAGAGCCTATGCCTACAAAAAGCCTACCAGCACCTTGGTCAGCCTCTCCTTCAAAAGCCCAGGTAGACACTCACCTAGCCTTGACTTCTCTTTGCTAGCCTTGGCTTCTTCTCTTTACCTCCTCTGTAAACTCCATCTCATGCCCTAAGAGATAGGCACATTTTGAAATTGCAGTCCATACACGGCATCTTCCTCCAGCCCCTTTCCAGAGCCCCACTTTGGTACTACTACCCCATCTGAAGCCCCCCACTCCTACTTTCCCAGAGTGTTTAAACACCCAGGAACTAGGAATAGAAACCTCCCCGTTCTGCAGATGAGAAGCCTGAGGCTCAGGCCTGTGAACACAGGCAGTAGTAGGCAGCTCAGAGTACAAGGCCTGTGCTCTGAACCCTGGGTCTCTACCCAGGCGAGTGAACGTCCAGTATAAAGACAGCAGGCCTGGGGGGGGGGGGGGGGGGGGGAGGGATGGCCCGGGGGGTAAGGGCAGTGCTTGCTCTTCCAATGGTCCTGAGTTCAATTCCCAGCAACCACATGGTGGCTCACAACCATCTGTAATGAGGTCTGGTGCCCTCTTCTGGCCTGCAGGCAAACAAACAGGCAGAGTATTGTATACATAATAAGTAAATAAATATTTAAAAAAAAAGAATGAGGTATGAGTGGGAGGATTAATTAAAATGGGGAGGATTTTGCCCACACCCCTGGCAGAGACACAGAAGGCATCCCCTGGAAGGCTAGGTCTTCTGAGTTCCCCGCTTTCCAGAAACTTTTTAACCTACCCAGTCCTGACTGGTCTCTAGAACTTGGTTTGTAAGTTTGGTGCTGTCTTGGTGACTATGTAGCACCCCGGACTCCAGCAGCCTATGTTGGGCACCTTAGTGAGTGAGCCGTTTCTTTGTCCCAGGCTGTTTCCTGGGCCAGGATGTAGGAGGCATGTTCCAGGAGGGCTTCTGGGAGGCCTCTGCAGGCCAGCGACTTCCACCCCAGGTGTGTTGTGTGTCTGTGTAAGGCCCAACAGCAGCGTGAGAAGACGGGTGGGTGGAGGAAGTCCATCTGAAACAATGCTGAGGTGGGAGGCTCGGGGGCCCCAGGTTGCTGTCAACTGTGTGCTTAGCTAAGTCTCTGATGACTGCTGAGCAGGGACCAAGGCACCTTGTAACTCCGTGGTGTACGCACATACACATGCACTAGCTGCAGGTATCCGTTCTCTCCTTCCTCCATATGGTTTTTGAGGGCTGAAATCATTAGACGTGGCAACAAGAGCCTCTAACTACTAAGCCATCTTCCTGGTCCCTGAGAAAGCAATTTCTATCCACAGCCCAGAAAGGTTCAGAAGCAACTATGTGAGCTGGAAGCCAGAAGCAGTACCACGGCCAGTCAGATCTCGATGCTCAATTCTGCCTTGGGAGTCCCCAGTCAAGTGACATGAATGACAGACAGTATGGCCCAGAGTGGGGACTCTCACAGATGCCTGCCTACCGTGACTAGGGAAAGAAACACAAGAGAGCTGCAGACGTGGGCCTGGAGACATGGAGCCTGCAGACGTGGAGCTGCAGACATGGGGCCTGCAGACGTGGAGCTGCAGACGTGGGGCTGCAGGTGTGGGCCTGCAGACGTGGAGCTGCAGACGTGGGGCCTGCAGATATGGAGCTGCAGATGTGGGGCTGATCATCCAGAGTCATGCAAGCAGCTTTAGAAAACCCAATTTCAATAGAAAAAGATGGAGCCAAAGAAAAATGAGTAAAGAAACAACAGTGCGCCAGGCGGTGGTGGCGCAGGCCTTTAATCCCAGCACTCAGGAGGCAGAGGCAGGCAGATCTCTAAGTTTGAGGCCAGCCTGGTCTACAGAGCTAGTGCCAGGACAGGTTCCAAAGCTACACAAAAGCCCTGTCTCCAAAAACAGTATATCTGTGTGCTCAGCTATGTGGACTGAAAACAAAAGAGCTGTAGCTAGTGTTCAGAGAAGCATGTGACTGTGTCCCGGTGATCATAAAAATAATGTCCCCTTCCTGAAAGACAATGATGTCAGACTCCACATGGCTGAACTCCAAGCCATGGAGAACTGTAAGGGCCAGTGTTTTTCAAAAGCATCACAATAGGCCTGCAAGTGATGCTTATGTCATGAACTGAAAGCTACCTAAAACCTAGATGGCAGGAAAACTTTCTGTCCATAAACGAGGCTGTGGCCAGGCAGTGGTGTCACACCCTACACACCTTTAATCCCAAACAGGTGAGGCAGAGGCAGGTGGCTCTCTGTCTACAGAGTTCCAGGACATCCAAGACTACACAGAAACCTGGTCTCAATACACCAAAAGAAAACAAAGAGGATGGCTGTGTCGCCTTCCTGTGGCACCATGGTCTGTCTCACGCACTGCTGTCCATGTGTCTGTGGCTAACCCCACTGTCTGAGTCCTGCCAGGGTTCTTCCCTAGGGAGCTACGGCTGGGAGCAGCACGGAGGACAGGCTGTATAGTACCCATCCCTCCGTGGCCACAGTGGCTGCAACCCATCTCTACTACAGAATGGGAGAGGAACCTACTGAAGGAATCTTGCCCCATTTTAAGTCAAACAGGGCCATGTGCTTGCTACACAATGACATGTCAGTAACAGGCGTGGAGGATTGTACTAGGGGCCAGTGTTGGCTTGCAGAAGTCCATCTGCACAATGATTAAGTCTCACACTTCTCACAGGATGCTGCTGCCCTCGGTGTGACTGCACACACCTACAAACACACTGGCAGTTAGAGGCATGAGCTGTCAGCAAACACAAGACAGCTCTGAATTCAGAAAAAGCAGCTCAACTCCATTTGTAGGGGAAATGTTTAAAACATTTAAAAACAGGGGCCAGCGAGGCAGCTCAGCAGTTAAAGGCACTTGCCACACAAGCCTGATGGCCCCAGTTGAATCCCGGGACCTTCATAAAGGGTAGGAGAGAGGTGACTGCACACAGGTGTCCTCTAACCCCACCTGCACACCATCACACAAAAGTACGTGTGTATATACATATACATGTATGCATGCGTGCACAAACAAATGATTATACAACAACATAGAGAACTAGTGGGACATTATTTTAATGCTAGTAAAAACAATGTTTGTCCGATAAACCTTCAATCACCCTTGTGCAGTGTCTGGCCACTTGGGGTCTAGCCTGGAGCAGTAGACAACCATTAGTGATATTCTGTGGTTCCCATAGAAATATGAGGGAAAAGCCAGGCATAGTGGCGCACTCCTGTAATCCCATGACTTCAGAAGCAGAGGCAGATCTCTGTGAGTTCGAGGCCAGCCTGATCTATATAAAGTTAAGTTCCAGGACAGCCAAGGCTACACAGAAAAACGATGTCTCAAAAACAAAAAAATAAAGGGCGAGAATATCACTTTCACAAGAAAAGTGAATGGAACCTATGAAATGTGACCAGGGGGAAGACCTGTGATGCGGCTGTCTGCACTGGCCTCCTGAGCACCCTCCTACAGCAGCTGTCTGCACTGGCCTCCTGAGCACCCTCCTACAGCGGTGACAGCCTGTGCTTTAGTTCACAATTAGGGAGCATTTGGAAAGGCAGGTAACTGACAAGTGCCTAATGAAAATGTTGCTCAGGGGCCACATCCGAGAACCACAGTGAGAAATGAGGAGACAGGACGGGGTTGCACAGTGGGAGGGAGGAAAGCCACGCAGCCCTCGGACCTGGGCTGTTTCTGTAACCATAGACAATGCCCTATAATCAGCTAGAGTGTACTGAGGTATGGAATCTTGAATACAATAATAAAAACTGAATCCCAGAGGAAGGGCATGGAAAAGTACAAGTCATAAAGATACCACCGATGCTTCCAAGATCACAGCTTGTCTGCAGAAGTGAGTTGGGAACTGCACATGGGTCCAGCAGCAAGGGATGGGCTGATCTGTGGTTCTCCAGGGTCACAGGCTCCTCTGGGCACATAATTCCCACAGGGCTACACACAGGCCTTCCCTAGACTCTGGAGGACATAGTGTCGCCCCTGCCTTTACTAGGCTCGCCCACCAGGTGACCTTGAGGACTCTTTTCGGGGTGGCATATGTTCTAATGCTCTGTGGGGTTCGTTTCTTTCTGCTGGAACTGGGGCTGGGGCTGGACTGAGGACCCTAGGCTGCCAGGGAAGCTTTCCACACCCCAGCCCCACGGGAATTCTCACAGCACTTCCAGAACAAGGAGCTTCTTAGTCACCATTTTTTCCTGACACCCAGGCTGCCAGGCTCTACAAACACACATGATCCTTTGGGGCTCCACAACTAATAACTGAAATAACTGCACCCAGACCTCCAAGCCTCCCTTCAACAAAACAACCTATTAAACGGCAACTTTAAAGCCTGACAGGCTCCCTCCTCTCTCTGGCTGGTCCTCCCTAGCGCTGACATGTTTAGGCGTGACAAGGGAAACCTACACATCCCGTCCTGGGAATACCACTTGTTCTTAGTAGCTCTAAAATCTATTTAAAAAGCACTATCCAACCTCTGAACAGCACTGTAAACATGAGTCTGTCTGTAAGACCTGTCTGGGTGAGGAGAGCAGGGGAGGGTGCTTGCAGGTACTGCACAGCTAAGGCAGCTTGACGTCTAGCTGAACCACGATGTGCTGAACAGGCCTGGCCAAACTACCCAGCAGCACCAAGCCCTGGCCAGAACAAGCACTGTACAAATGTCTGGAGCTTTCTATCAAGTTGGCATGCTTCCGTGTGCTTAACATCAGTCCCAGGCAATTTTGGGGTGTCCATAAGGCTGAAAAAGAAAGCATACAATTTATCAGATCAACAGTCTGCAACTCTGGGAACTGACCTTTTGCTCTATTACGAGCACATGACTGAGCTTTCACTTCTGGCTGAGAAAGCCCTGACTGTGAGCCACAAGTGAGGCACTCCTGCCCTGTGAAGCCCTGGCCCTGGCCCTGGCCGGCTGGAAATGCTCCTCCCTGTGCTCGGAGCCCTCTGCTGGAGGAACTCAAGTCCTACAGCAAACAGAAGAGTCTTACTCCACCCCAGCCACTCCTTCTCTGGCAGGGAAGCAGTCAGCCCTCTTCCTCTGCAGCGCACACCCCTCAGAACGCCAGAGGCTAGGTGGCCTAGTCCCTCCATTGGCTCCAGAGAACCTGGTCAGCAGGTCCCTCACAACAGGCACAGCTGCCTCCGAGGTGCCCTGCTCAGGGCTCACACAAGTCACTCGGGAACAACATATAAAATGCATAGAAAGAGAGGAAGCAGAGGGAAAGGGGAGGCAGCTAAGTTGGTGTCTCAGTCTCCTGGCTTCACTGGGCAACTGGGACCTGGTCCTGTTGTCACCTCTCATCAGCTATGGCCATCATTCTTCTAGATCATGCTTTCTCCAACAGGGTGGACAGGTACAAGACCAGCGATCAGGCCCTCTGTCTTTGCAAAGGAGGAAGCAGCAGGAACCAGAGCAAAACCACTTGGACCATTTGAGGCCCAGTCAAGGAATGGCCTTTGTACTGAGTCTATAAGCAGTGGGAAGACAGACACAAGGGAGGGACAGGAGAGCCCAGGATGGGGCTGTGGTGGCCAGTCACCTGACGGGCGCCTACCTTGGGCCGGTAGCCCTCCTCAGCCATGGTCTTGGCCTCCTGTTGTAGCAGAGCATCGGAGAACTGTTCCGCCCTCCTGACCTCCTCCTCTTCCTCCTCCGCCTGCTGTGCTGCTTCCCAAGCCTGGAGCTGGTGCTCTGCGACCTGGACACCAAGAACAGAGTCACTACAGACAAGGCCCATGGGGTAGAGCCCTGCCTCTGAGCAAGGAGGCAGATGGCAAGTGCCAGCAGTCAGGATGGGCACCTGAGGCCATGGAGCCGGTGCTGTGGACCTTGGGAAAACTCTGTATGCAGCCATGTGTTTGGAAAGCAACGGGGAAAGTAACTGTGACATCAGCATGGTCCCCACAGAGACTAGGGAACCAGAATAGAGGCTGTGCCACAGAGACACGGCTCAGCAGTTAGAACAGACTGTCCTTACAGATGAGCCGAGTTCACTTCCTAGCAAGCTCAGGTGAGTGGCTCTCACCTGCCTGTGACTTTAGCTTCAAGAGATCTGGTGCCTTCTACTGGCCTCCTTGGGCAATCACACAAGTACACAAACCCACATTCAAACACACAAGTCTTTTTTTTTTCTTTTTTCGAGACAGGGTTTCTCTGTGGTTTTGGAGCCTGTCCTGGAACTAGCTCTTGTAGACCAGGCTGGTCTCAAACTCACAGAGATCCGCCTGCCTCTGCCTCCCAAGTGCTGGGATTAAAGGTGTCCACCACCGCCCGGCTACACATAAGTCTTTTAAAATGCCAGGGCTGCTATAGACACCAAAAGGGATTTGGATGTGAGTGAGCAAAGAACTGAGTCACGGAACTTCAAGCTCTGTCCTGCAGTGTCCTGAGAACCCTGTGGGGCCCTGCTGCCCGCCCCCCCCCCCCCCCCCCCCCCGCCCCCGTCCTGACCTGCGGAGACTGCCCTCACCCTCAGCACCCACCTGGGCTTCCAGCTCTTGCTTCCTGGCTGACTTCAGCTCTTCCCTCTCCTCCTTTGCACGCTGAGCTGACTGCCTTGCCTCCTCCAGACTCTGGATGAGTTTTTCCCTGTGTTTTAGGGTCTCTTCTTGTGCCCGCCGGTTCTGCTCCATCTTTTCTTGTATCTGCTGCTGCCTCCCCATCAGAACCTGGCCAAGGTTTGGATTTCAGGTGAAGACACCGGTCCAAGCTTCACACTGGCTGCAGCCGCATCTGCAATCCAGCCTCGTCTTCACACACAGGCAGCAGACCTGAGCCACAGGCCCGATGTGGGCCCCTGCTCTTTCCCAGACATCCCAACTATCCTGGTTACTTTTGTTTGTTTCCAACTCTCCAGAAGCTAGAGTCATCTGGGAAGAGGAGTATCAGTCGAGAAAATGCCGCCACAAGGTTGGCCTACTGGCCAGTCAGCAGGGCATTTCCTGGTTTAAGAATATGAAGTACCACTGTGGGTGTTGCGACCCCTGGGCAGATGGTCCTAAACTGTACAGGACTGCCAGTCAGGAGGAACAAGCCAGTAAGCAGCACCCTCCATGGCCTCCGCATCAGCTCCTGCCCCAGGATCCTCTCTGACTGCCCTCCGTGATGCACTGTGACCCAAGAGGTTTAAACCTCAATAACCCTTTTTTGTCCAAACTGGTTTAAGTCATGCATTTTTACCATAGCAATAGAAACCCTAGCCAAGACAGCAACCCGGTGCAGGACACAGCAGTGTGAAGGGGGACACTGGGGGCCCTCTCCACAGGTACAGGAGCCTCCGGCCACTAGGGGCAAGCCCAGCCGACAGGTGCAGCCATGCCATCCTCTGCGGCTACAAGTAGCAAACGCCTGCTACTGTTTGGAACCTGGACCTTGCCCCAGAGTAGTGGGATGTAGCAGCCCCGGTCCAGGAACCAAGAAGCCACAAGACATACCTGACACCTGCACTGTCCAAGAGGGGGCACATACTGTGGCCACAACCAGGGAAAACTGCAGTGAGGAAGACCGGGAGCCACAGGGTACACACGCGACACACCGAGCACACGGAACTCAGAGTTCCAGCCCACTTCAGCGCAGCATCAGGGCAGGACCAACAAAGGCTCCCAGCCAGGTTCCCTGCACGCCTCGCACACTGCTGCTTGCTGGCCCCAGGGAACATGGACTCCTGCATGAAGGTGCCCAGCAAGTGCCTCAGAGAATATCCACCCAAGGAGGGAGGAAGGGCTGCAGCTGCAGCTGCGCGGTGTTGGCTGATGCATGCTGAGAGGTGTGCTGGTGAAAATGCATGAACTCAAACTGCACTGTGGGAACGACCCATGGAGTTAAGAAGCCATGTGCGAGCCACAGGAGACAGAAGAGGGCTCTAAGGATAGCCCACTTGTTCTTGCTCTACGTCTGAGCATTGCCTACACAGAGACTTAGATGCTACTTAAGATGACTAGAGCAGAGTTGGTCAGTGGGGACCAATAGCTGTCCAAGTCCCTCGGGCGGAATTACCTCATTCATCAGTCTGTCCCGTGCACTTTGCTCACGAGCCCACTCTGCTTCTCTCTTTTCCCACATCTCCTTGGCCTCCTCCCTAGACAGACACAGAAGGAACAACAGAAGTTCTACACCACCAACAAAGGCAGGAACGGATGACAGCTCACACCGCTGCTCAGCTGCAGGCAAACACACCCACACCAAGAACAACACTTCCGTGGTAGTTTAGGTCACCATTTAATACTTCATCTCCTTAATTAAAAAAAAAGTACCACAGCCATTTAGCACTGAGGTAAATAAAACCATAGGACCAGAGACAGGAGGGGGAAGACACTCTCTGTGCCCAAGCCCAAACACTACCCTCCGAGAATGGCTACTGGGGCACCTGGCAGCAGCTAGCAACCTCCTGGGGTCTCCAAGGGCTGTGTACCCACCACTTGGCTAAATCTCAGGGCCAGTAACACTATCTGGATATCTGGTGTGGGACAATGGTCTGTATTCTGTCATTATATTTTAAATAAATGCTGATTGGCTAGTGGCCAGATAGGAAGTAGAGGCGGGCAATGAGAACAGGAGAATTCTAGGAAGAAGAAAGCCCATTCCTCTGCAGTCCCAACCCAGCCACAGAAGAAGTAAGAAGTGACTGCCTCACTGAATAAGGTACCGAGCCACGTGGCTAGCATAGACAAGAATAATGGGCTAATGTAAGTTATAAGAGTTAATAAGAAGCCTGAGCTGATGGGCCAATCAGTTTATAACTAATGTAGACCTCTGTGTGATTTCTCTGGGACTTAATAACTGCAGAAACCGGGAAGGACAGAAACCCCTACAACAGATATCCATGCATATTGCCTGTTATTTGGCTATTTCCATCTGTGAGGTAGACTTTTAGGTCCCAAAGCTAGGCACATAGGCCAGAGTCCCAGTCCTGCGCCCCATGGAGAGCAGCCAAGGTAACATGGTGGGGCTGTCTTCATCAGGATCCAGGCTGATGTTACAGACCTTAGAAGCATAAACACGTCTATGCAGAAGCAATCTCCTCAAGTGGTTTTGAGACTTTAGATAAGCACCTCACTACTCTGAGCCATAGTGGCTTCCACCCTGAACAACATCATCTACTAGCAAAGACATGTTCCCTGGGGATGACAGCGCTACACGGGGAGATGTGTGAGAACACAAGTGGTCACCCAGTGACCTGAGGGCATCTCACAGAGGCCAGCAGAGGCCAGCAGCTGCCCCTCACCTCAGCAGTAGCTGCAGCTCTGCCTCCCGAGCTTTCTCCAGCTGCAGTTGCTCCTCGATGACCTGCTTCATCCAGGCTGCGTCGGCCAGGGCCTGTTCCCGCCGGGCCAGTTGGACACGCTGCAGCTCGTCTTCCTTCTCCAGGAGTGCCTGCAGGATCCGCCCATCTGCCTCCTGGAGGAAGGGGTGTGACCCACGGATGGTGGGGCCAAGTGAGTTCTGTGCTGTGCTCAGCCCCTTCTGAATGTCCCACAGATGCAGCCATGCAGGGCTTGATGCACTCTCAGGACAGAAGGGAAGGAGCTGGATTGCTTCTGGTAACCACGAGGTCGGCTTCAGGAACTGCACTGGCCCAGAAGCTTCCCACTAAGGTGACACCTACCACCTGTGCCACCATAGGCACATGCCTCTGGACATGCAGAACACATTTTAGAACGCCATTTGGCCTCAGTTTTTTGAAGAGGGTACAGCAGTGCATGGACACAAATACATGCACAACTGCTAACAGCAGCTCTACTGGAAATGGGAAAACCAGAAACCAAATGCCCACTGGCAGGAAGTCTACATAACTCAACACTAGAATAAAAAGGTGAGGGGAATTCAGGGGTGGGGGCAGAATAGTGGCACCAGAGCTAACGGTCTGACCGGAGGAGGCAGACAGCCAGGAGATCTGAGTGTGCTCACCCACAAGCTCTTTCAAGTACATGACAGGATCAGCTACCAATAAGAAGCCTAACCAGTGTTCGCTAAAACAACTGTGCTAAGCAAGGCAGCTGAAAGGACACTGGGACTTGAACCCCAGAGGAACCACCTCTCTATGGGTGTGAACGAACAGAACAGCCAGCTCTGGAGATGGGCAAGACCCTCGCTCGGCGCCTCGCTGAGCCAGAATCAGGCACTTTGTTCCATGTGTCCACACTGTGAAATGACTGCTGGTTAAGCCAATTAACATCTGCATTGCCTCCCACGCCCGCGGTTCTCCCTCTAAGAACACCTAAGGACCAGGCCAGTGAGATGGCCCATCTGTGCTTTAATTCTCCCGAGGATGCGCTCAGGTCCTGAGCAGTGAAACAGTTTCCAAAGGATGAAGGCTGCCAGGGTGTCGGTTCACTCACCAGCTCCTCCTGGATCTGCTGGGTCCGCCTATGGAGCTGTGTGTTGTACTGATGTCTCAAGAAGCGCCTAGAGGTGGGAATCAAGCAGCTTCAGTCCTGCATGACCACCAGGCCACACCTCCTCCGGTTCTGGGGAGACTGCATGGAAGTCTGAAAAGGCAAGAGACCCACCCTCCGGGAAGAGCCCAGGCTTCCCACACACCCCAACTCAGCCTTGCACCGGAGGGCCGCCATCTGCCTTCTGTCTTCCTCCAGCCTCTGCAGCTCCCAGTGTTGCTTCAGCAGGTTCTCTTGCTCCTTCTTCAGCTTGGTTGCCTGTGGTTACAATAGTAAACCCAAGGAAGATGGATTATCACGGGTCATCACCATCTCTGGTTCCCCTCCGTGGAATTCCGAGTCCCACCTTAACTAAATTACCCTACAAGCCTGGCCCAGTCCGAGAGACTCTGTATACTGGTTCACACTTACTCTAACTTCTGTTTCCTCAGCGGACACAGCAGCCTTGCTCAGGCCCTGTCTCTAGGATCTAGAATTAGTGATGGCAATCTCTAGTTACTAAAACACCGGGGCTAAGGAAAGGGAAACAGAGACCAAAGAGGTGAGGCCTCCCTCTGTCTGAACAGCAGACTCAGGAAACCAGTGTTGTCAAAGACAGCCTTCTAGACCAGAATCCCTGATGGCTCCCATCCTGAGACCCAGACCTGCTACCAGGAAACAGTGTGCTAGAGCATGCGCCACTGGAAAACCCCAGTCCAGTGGACAGGTGTGCCTCTAGGCTGTTAATGTCCCAAAGTCTGGGCGCGCCATGGAGGGTCACAGCAGAGCCGCGAAGCACACACGAGAGGAGAGCATCCAGCTCTAGAGTGGGGACCGTGCACAGAACCCCACCCCTGCTGCCATCTCAGAACGGCTTTTAAACGTGTCCATCCCACTCGGGCCTGGGCGGCTCCCCTCACCTCCATCTCCTTCTGCTTCAGCTCCTCCATCTGCTGACGCAATGCTTCAGCCTGCAGCTTCCCCTCCAGCTGCCTCCTCTCCTCCTCTGCTTTCATCCGTTCCATGGCTTCCCTGCGAGCTGCTTCATACTCATTTTCAAACCGCTTCATCTCCTGCTCCTCAGCAGCTTCTTGCTACCAGAGGGCAACACTATCAACATGCAGCCAGCAGAGACTCAGCTCCCAGCTGCCCTCCAGCTGCTGGAGGACCCAGGTAAGCTCAGTCTGGAACCCCACTGATCCACACATGCTGTGGACTCACCCCCAGAGGAGCTGCGATAAGCCAGGGTTGCTTGCCTGGGATGTAGGTATATGATGCTGTGGCCAGAGAGATGGCTCCACAGTTAAGGGCTCCTCTGCTCTTCCAGAGGACGAACAGAGTTCAGTTCCCAGCACCCACATCAGGCTCCCACAGTCACCAGGAGCTCCACCTCCCGGTGATCTGATGTCCTCACCTGGCCTCTCAGATACCATTACACATATGGTACACACTCAAACACATTGTAAAAAAAGAAAAAGTAAGTAAGAATTAGAATCTTGGCGCTGGAGAGATGGCTTCAATTCCCAGAACCTACATGGAAGCTCACGCAGTCTGTAACTCCAGTTCCAGGGGATCCAACACCCTATTCTGGCCTCCACAGGCACCAGACACAACAGGCAAAATGCCCATACACTGAAGAATAACTTTTCAAAAGATTTTAATTAAAAAAAGTTGGTCAAAGCCGGGTGGTGGTGGCACACGCCTTTAATCCCAGCATTCGGGAGGCAGAGGCAGGTGGATCTCTGTGAGTTCGAGGCCAGTCTGGTCTACAGAGCAAGTTCCAGGACAGACTCCAAAACTACAGAGAAACCTTATCTCAAAAAAACAAATGAACAAAAAAAGAAAAGCTGGTCAAAGTGGCACATGCTTATAGTCTCAGTCCCAGGGAAGTGGAAACTGGTGAGTCCCTGTAGGTCCTCGGTAGTCTACTGGGAAAGCTACAGAACACTGAAAGACCTTATCTCAAAAAAGGTGGCTGGTTCCTGGGGACCATCACCTGAGGTTCTCCACTGACTGCCACATGCACAAACCTGCACACACACACACATGTGTGCAGGCACACATCTGTATACACACCCACACATGCATATTCACACACCTGCAAACACACCCACACATGCATGCATATACCTGCATACATGCCTACACACACATGCATGCACACACCTGCATACACACCCACACATGCACATACACACACCTGCAAACACACCCACATGCATGCATATACCTGCATACATGCCTACACACATGCATGCACACACCTGCATACACACCCACACATGCACATGCACACACCTACATACACACCCACCTGCATACTCATCTACACAGGCATGCACACACCTGTACACACAGACACATCCATGAATATGCATGTGGGCACACACAAAGCAAATATTCAGGCTGCATATGCAGCAAGCATTGGGGCAGGCGCTTGCTGCTCATCTAGACAAAAGCATAGAAACAAGACCCAGTGAGAGGTCGGGAGGAAGCCACAGCACAGCACGGAAGGGTCACACATCACACACCTGTTTTTTTTCTTCTTTCTGTGTTGCCCAAGAATTTATCACGTGCTTCTTGTGAAGGTCCAACTCAACCTAAGAAAGAGAGAGTATTAATTTCCCTGTGGGCTTGTGTGAGACTGAGGTGACTTGCAGTTGTCTGTGCCGTCTGCTGGAACCTGACCGTGACTCTGAGCTTCAAGTGAAAGGCGACCCTAAGGAGAACAGTCTGAGTGAGGGCCAGTGAGACACTCAAGTGTAAAAGAACCCTGCAAACCTGACTATGTGAAACGCAGGATGAGGGGGCACATGTGTGTGTGTGTGTGCTCCTCACATCTCTGTGGTAAGGGGGCACATGTGTGTGTGTGTGTGCTCCTCACATCTCTGTGGTAAGGGGGAGGTGGAAGCGAGAGAACTGCCTCAAGCTCAGAGTGCTCGGCTGAGTGGCAGAAAGAAGACAAACGCTGCCTCAGCGAGGTGGGAGGAGAGAAATGACCTCCACAGTCACCAGGGCACACTTGTGCCCCTCACACACACAGTAACCCATAAAATCATCAACGACAAAACCAATCTGCACACTCAGCAGGTAGGAACCCTAAGGACCAGCTGCTTCTAAGCCCAGTTTACAACCAGAGCCCCGGGTGAGCAGGACACATTTCTCAGGAACTGCAATTTCAAAGGAGCCCAGGAGACAGCTCAATGGAGCAGAGCCAGCCCTGAGCTCGGGTCACCAAAACGTCCCTAACAAAGTAGTAGCTTAGATCAGGCTGGCCTTGAACTCACAGACCTGCCTTCCTCTGCCTCCTCCTCAGTGCTGAGATTAAAGGAGTGAACCAGAGCCTGGTGGATGGTGGCGAGAGCCTTTAAGCCCAGCACTTAGGAGGCAGAGGATCTGTGTGTTCGAGGCCAGCACTTAGGAGGCAGAGGATCTGTGTGTTCGAGGCCAGCTTGCTCTACATAAGAAGTTCCAGGCTAGCCAGGGCTACATAGTAAGACCCTGTCTCAAAACAAAAACAAAAAAAAGGGGGAACCATCCCACTCAGCTTTCTTATTTTTTAGTATTTTTTACATTTTTTATTTAGTGTGCATATACATATGCGTGTGTGTATGTGTGTGTGTGTGTGTAGGTCAGAGGACAACCTGTGGGAGCAGGTTCGCTCCTTTATCCTGTTGTTCCTGGGATGAGACTCAGGTCACCAGGTTTGGCAGCAAACACCTTCCCTGCCGAGCCCATCTCACCTGGAAATGGCTACTGGCAATTCAAGACATAAGAAGGCACATAAGATGACAGAACCAAACACTGCTGAAATGTATAAACATTATCAGCAACAGGCTTAACATCCTCCAGCCAGTCTCTGCTCAGTGATCCAAACCAAGACATTCTCTCTCTGTCCCCAGGTCTCAGACTCCTGTCTCTAGTCTGGGCCTCCACCTTAGGAGCCCAACAGCAGCGCGCGCGCGCACACACACACACACACACACACACAGGCCCAGCTAACTCCAACAATGCTGCCAAAAAGAGTACCCTAGGATGCAGCTGTGCAGAGCTGCCCCAGGATGCAACTGTGCAGGGGTGCCCCAGGACGCATCTGTGCAGGGGTGCCCCAGGACGCAACTGTGCAGGAGTGCCCCAGGACGCAGCTGTGCAGGGGTGCCCCAGGATGCAGCTGTGCAGGGGTGCCCCAGGATGCAGCTGTGCAGGGGTGCCCCAGGATGCAGCTGTGCAGGGGTGCCCCAGGATGCAGCTCTGGCCCTGCACACTGCTAAAGTGGTCCAGTGCCTCTGAAGGAGTTCAGACAATACTGCTCAAGGTCTGGCCCCATCTACTTAACCAGCTTCATCACTTCAGGACTCCTACTGTTGGGTACCACAGTCCCACTTGGCCCTTTCCAGCTTCCTGGCTCTGTTCTTGCACCACAGGCCAGTTCTTCCAGCCACCTCCACCCAGAAGCCCCTTTCTTCACTCTTTACTACAGAACTAAAGACAGCATCCTTGTACACTCCTCTCCTTCAGAAGCTGCTCTTAGAGACGGCCTGAGCCCACCTGCCCATGTTTCTGCAGCCTATTGGGAAGAGTTCTGGGGTCAAAGATCATATCCCAATGGCAATGTGTGCAGCAGAGTTCACGGCCTCTGCTCAGTGCTGTCCGACCATACCGTCTGCCTGGTGATCTTTCTTCCTCTGTATCAACCCAGCACAAATCCAGATTCAAAGCCAAACAAAAGCCAGTGCAGTGGCACACACCTTTAATCCCAGCACTCGGGAGGCAGAGGTAGGTGGAGGCGGATCTCTGTGAGTTTGAGGCCAGCCTGGTCTACAGAGTGAGATCTAGAATAGCCAGGGCTAATACAGAGAAACCCTGTCTCAAAAAACCAAAACCAAACCAAACAAAACAAAACAAAATAAACAAAAAAATCTGAAAGCACACTATCCCCACCTGGGCAAAGCAACGCAAGGCTCTTCATTCTCACCTCTCGAAGCCTGGGGTTGTTCTTTTTCCAGTGATCATATAAAAGTTGTTCAGCAATCTATCGAGAAAACACAGAAGGACACCTGACATCGCTGTTCAAATCCATGCACTTACACAAAGACAAAAGAAGTCAGCTGAGGCCATGACCTTCTCCATCCAGCAATGTCAACAATCAGCCACTTAAGTCTGCTTTCCTTACACGCACAAGTCTGGGAACAGGACATCAGAGCAGAATGGACCAAGAGTTAAGATCTGATGGTATGACTTGGTCCCTTCTGGGAGTCTCCAAATACATAGCAAGTTGAAACACACAGACACTAGTTACCATAGCCACTTGAGATAAAATAATGTTCCCAGACTTCTGTGGGACCACAGAACTGAGCAGAGGAAGGAAGAATCACTCGCAATGACTTATAAGGCCGAGAAAGGAGCTACCACAGACCAAACACTCCCCTTGAAGGCACTGAAGTGGGGGTGCTGGCCTTTTGTCTGCCCTCTTGCTGGCAAGCTCAGGTTACTATGGTTGGTATTAACTCCAACTTCTTACAAACAGAAAACCATAAATTAATCAGGCAAGGAAGGAAGGAAGGAAGGAAGGAAGGAAGGAAGGAAGGAAGGAAGGAAGGAAGGAAGGAAGGAAGGAAGGAAGAAAAATCCTCCTAGATTTCAGCACCAGACCAGATGTGCAAAGATATCCAAGCCCGTAGGCTCGACAACTGCTGATTCTTTGTCTGTTGTGAGACAATCATTGTTGAAACACCTAACTACATGCTGAAGTGCCAACAAGACATGGCTACCCTCCCCACCTCGTACAAATCTTTAATGGCTGAATCTATTCCCCAGGCTTCACATTTTAGATGCTTGTTCCCAGCCAGGTAGGTTATTCACCTTTGATCCTGGCGTGAAGAAGTGTGACTTTGAGGCCAGGATGGTCTACAAAGAATGTTCCAGGCAAACCAGGACTGCATGGACTTAGTTCAAAACAACAAAACTAACAGCAAAAACAATAGCTCCCCAGCATGTGGCACTATTCAGAGAAGCTGGGGTACCTTTAAGGGGTGAGGAACTAGCTGGTGGCATGTCTTCGAAGGTTATAGACTAAACCCTCCTTCCAAAGTGTCCTCTGCTTCCTGAATCAACATGATGTGAGCACCAGAGGGCATGGACTCCATGCCTTCCCCAAAATGATGACTTGACACCCTCTAAAACCATGAGTCCAAATAAACCTTTTCTCTCTAAAGAGTGCTTTTCCCATGGCCTTGAGAGTCACCTGGTCATCTCATCTGACCAAGGCTCCCAAGAATAACCCCATAGATGCAACCATCCGCTCACACCGTGGACACTCTCACTCTAACCAAGGCTAGGTACCAGTTTCCTTCGCTCTTCCCGGGCTGACTTCAGATCCCTGTGCTGTTCCCGGATTCTCTGTTCCCGCAGGCTCATGCTCAAACTCAGCCCTTCCAGCTCAGCGGCCAGCAGGTCCTGCTCCTCTAGCACAAGCCGCCGGAGTCTCTCCCGCCGGGCCTCCAGACTCATCCTCTTCTCCTCCTTCATCTTCTCACGCTGGTAGGCGTGCATGCTAGGTAAGGAGCCCACTGTTCATCAGCCACACTCAGGCCACAGTTTCATAAGCATTTCTACATAAACTGGGGAGGGGTGTGGATTTAAACACAAACACCTACAGAGAAAACGACTGCTCTACATACATTTTATTTTTCAAAATGCACGCTATCTCTCTGGCTATTTTCTCCCATACACCCCATTTTCCAGCTAGAATAGCATCGCCACATGGATTACTCATGCTGTCATAAGCCACAGTCCCTAGGTCCTGAGGCCACATCCCCTGAGCAGCTAGCGGTAGGAACCAGCAAGCAGGACACACGGATACTTGCCTCCGCTGGTAGGAGGTCTCGGAGCTCCATTGCGCCTGTTTGGAGCTGCGGAAATCCGAAGTCCTGAAATAACGGCTGTTCTGTTCCCACTGCTGGCGAAGCTGGGCCTTCTGCTCTCGCTGGCGAGCTACATTCTGATCCTGGGGTCTCCGGCTGGACCAATAAGAGGGCAGCGTGGGGAGCGCCATCTGAAGGGGCATCAGTGGGCAGAAACTGAGCCAGCTGCAAACCCAGGAACCCTCACTTGAATACTTGAACAGTCTCCTCTCTTTTATGAGGGGCGCTCGACCTTTGGCTGCACCTTCTGAACAACTTTAAGACCCACATTCCCACCCTAGAACAACTGGATGACCGAAACTTTAGAACGAGGCCCATGCCAGCATGTTTTAATGATGCGCCACTAGGGCTGCAAATTATCAATTTAAATAAACCTGGACCAGCCATTGTCAGGGACGTTACAGACACAAGAATTGTCCTGACAAGGCTGGGGTGGCAACTGAGGATTTTTACATTCTGCATAAAATTACAGGGGGCAAGCAGGTCTCGGGGGCATGCCCCCGCAGTTCCAAGTACTTTAGAGGCCGACGCAGGAAGCCATAGCTTGAGTCCAGGAGTTCAAAAACAACAAAAATAACCAGAGACAATGATGTAAGGATCTCTATGTGCCAAGCACCTGACATACAACTTTTTACAGGTCCCGCGCGGCACCCGAGTCAGGTCGGTCCCCCGGACCCCTCTAACCTGCGACGATAGAGGACGCCTCGTCCTGCCCCTCGGCCCAGCCTAACCTCTGACTCGTGCTTCTCTTGAGTTTGCGAAGAGTCGCCAGCCTAAACTCGAGCACGCGCTCACCGGACTCGAGAGTCCCGCGGTGCCCGGGGCAGCGACGCCAGCCGTTTCCCGGTCGGTTGCCCGGACCACGGAGCGCCGCGAAGGCCAAAGTACTTGTAGCGCGACACCGCCGCTCGCCTGGAAAAGGAAGTAGTGAGGGGTTTTATTCTGGCGCCCCCTCGTGGTGGGAGGGAAATCGACCGCAAGTGTTGCTAGTCCCTGAAGTAGGGAAAAGGGACCGGCCAAGACCAGTCTGTAAACTGTTTCAGTGGGTGTCCCCATCGTGGTCTTGACCTCTTTGCTCATATTCTCACTCCTCCCACTCTTCAGCTGGACTTTGGGAGCTCAGCCAAAGTCTTTGCGGGTCTCTGCCTCTGCTTCCATCAGTTGCTGGATGAAGGTTCTATGGTGACATTTAAGATACTCATCAATCTGACTACAGGGCAAAACTAGTTTGGGTATTAGTATGTAAAATGAAAAAAAGATAGTGTTTTCTTTTAAAAAATAAAGTAAAATAAAATAAAATAAAAAGACAAGTCATAACCCAGAGTCAGGAAGTAGGGGAAGTGACGGTTGGAAGTGAAGGAAGGAACATCAAAATCATCCAGGGAGCTGCCCAGAGTGAAAAAAATAAATGATTTCCAATGCTCCTGGGGGATGCCCCATAGACAACGGAGGCCAAGAACCGACGGTCTCCATAATTACAAGTCACCGGTAAATTGTTGTTGTAGTGTAGAGGTGGATACAAAGATTTTAATAACTGTAATGCACCTGATTGAACATATGTGTGCACTAACTATCCCATTAAAAAGAAAAAACACAACTGGGGAACACGGGGATTGTGTATGCTGAGCATGCTCAAAGGTCTGAGTTCAATCCCCAGCACCCAGCACCCCCAAAACAATGTAAGAATACAGACAAATATTCATCATTCATTCTTTTTTCTTTCATTTTCCCACCCATTTCACTTTTTCATCCCCCCACTCCTCCATTCCTTTGCTTCTCTATTTCTTACGGAGGCCATAGAGAGTTGTTGGGCCTCTACGACCAGGTTCAAACCCGCAGCATGCTAGATACGGCACTCCTGGGTGGATCACTTCACCCTCTGACGCCAGGGCCCACTAGGCATCCTTGTAAGAGAGTGAAGGGAGGCTTAACTGGAGGGTGTGGATGGAGTCAGAGGTCTCGGTGCATCCCACAGGACAAAGCAGATATTTCTGCTTTCCCTCGGTTAGGAGGTGTTTACTCATGGAATGCCCGCTCCATACATGAAGATCCCCATGGATGTCCTACACCCCTGCCATCTCCCTTGCTGTATCTCCAATGAAGGGGAGGCGGAGCCACCCCAACCCACCCCCAGCTGTCATCGAGGCAGAAAAGGCCATCTAGCCTTTGTCCAATACATGTCCAGTACATGTCTGTGTGTGTTGAAAACTTCAGATATGCATGAGTTAAATTCAGAGGGACCTGACGTTGAGCCCTGATTTGTCTGTTCCCATTTCTGGGCTGGTTTCTCCAAAAGTACAGTTGCCATATAAACACAACTCGAGGGATTTTAGGACTTGACTGACCAACGTACCCTGATCCTGAAGGCGCTGTGATTCTGGGCCTCCTCCATTTCTCCTTCTCTTCCTCCTCCTCCAGTTCCTCTGTCTCTTTCCTCCTCCTCTCTTTGAAATAGGGTCTTGCTGTGTAACCCAAGCTGGAACCCAGTATGTAATGTCTACTGGCCTCATACTGGGGATCTCCCTGCCTCTGCCTCGGAAGTTCTGGGGCCACAGGCATGTGCCTCACACGGAGCCTTTACCTGGGCCTCTTTTTCACTGGCCCCCAGAGTTCCTGTTTCAGCTGTGTTGTTATGTGGCCGCCACCTGCAGCTCATAGCATCTTTATAAATTATCTGTGCTACCTGGAAATCATGAGTAATATTTAATTAAACCCATTTTAGCTTCACTTGATCCTCACACAAGTGTTCTTGCTTGCCTGAGGAACCGTAGCAGAGAGGTATGAAGCTGGGATTTGGGCCAAGCTCCACGCACTTGGGGCCAGAGTCCAGGTACTTCTTGTTGTAATGTTCCCTCCTCCTGTAGCCTCAATGCCTGCTATCCAGCAAGCACCCAAATGTACCAGAGCTGGGTATGACAGCTTATGGGTTTGAGGCCAGCCTGGGCTATAAAATAAGTCTAAAAAAAATAAATTAAACAAGGCCAGGGAGATGGGTCAGTGGTTGAACTTTGCCACCCATGCCAAATAACCCGAGATCAGATGCCTAGAACAGGAAGGAAGAAGGAAGGAAGGAACAAAGGAAGGAAGAAAGGAAAGAAGGTAGGCAGATGTGGTATTACACATCTGTAATCTCAATATTTCTATGGCAATATGGAAGATGTTGATAGCTCATAGACCAGGTAACATGAAGTCTACCCTCCAGTAGCTGAAACAAGACAGAAAGTCCAGAATCAACTCCTGAGAATTGTACTCTGCCTTTCACACACATACTGTGGCCTACACACACACACACACACACACACTCACACACACACACACACACTTGCATATGTGAACCAGATTGGGGGTTCATTTATTTATGATGTATATAGGGTTCTGCCTGCACATATGCCTGAACACCAGAAGAGGGCACCAGATCTCATTACAGATGGTTGCTGGGAATTGAATTCAGAACCTCTGGAAGAGCAGTCAGTGCTCTTAACCTCTGAGCCATTTCTCCAGCTCCCCTACCCCTGCCCCAGATTGACTTTATAAGGAGGTCAGCAACATAAAATATTTAGTGACAGGCCAGTGACAAGGACCCAGAGGGACAATGGGGAAAGCCTGGCAAGGAGGCAAGGTGGGGAGACAGTGGACTTTCACCTTTGGGTGTCTTGGCATGAAAGGAGGCCAGAATGGGGAGGTGAGACCCCACATGGAGGGGACTCTCCATTGGCCCAGAGGCCAGGCACTGCCCTCACTTAGCTGGCGGGCACCAAGGCATGTTTTGGGTATGTCACTATCAACTGCTCAGGCCTCTCTCATCACTATTGGGCTAAGCTGATGACCCTCCCTGAAGACAACGAGGCAACTCAAACTCACAGGCTGCCTCTAAGAACCCAGCTTTGTGGCAAGCGAGCTCACAGTAAGTATTCAGGGGAGGAATTTACAGTAGGTAGGTGTTCCCTGAATAGCGCTGGGGGAGGGTTCACCGAGGCTTTCATTTTCATTTCTCTGGGTTTTCAGTTTTGCGGTGGGCACTGAAGTCTGGGTGGTGTTGCTGTTGCTGCTGAGAAACAGAGCACTGTTTGGTCCCAGGCCTCAGATGCATTGGCATGTGTGGTACACCAGGGAGCTTTCCGAATGCTCGATTCTGAGTCCGACACGGCAGCATATGTCTATATGCCTATAACACCGGCCCAGTTCAGGAGGCTGAAGCAGGGAGGGCATGATTTTGAGGCTGGCCTGGACTACACAGGGAACTACAGATCATAAGAGGGAGAGAGGAGGGGATAGAGACCCCAGCCCCCCCACCCCCCAAAAAACTGTCAATTTATGTGTTTTTATGGATCTGGTTGAAGCCTGCACAACTGTTTTAGCTTTTCTTGTGGTCCTGGGAACTGAGCTGGGGGCCTTGAAGGTAGCTAGCTTTCTTCCTGGGCTGATTGGTTTGTTTTCAAATCTTAGGTCTTGCTGTTGCCTAGTCTGCTCTCAAACAATCCTCCCTCTGCCTCAACTTCACAAGTAACTGGGACCCAGCTGCCACCACAACCAGCTTGTTCTTATCTATTTATTTATATTGGGGCAGGACGTGAGACAGGGTCTCACTATGTATCCCTGGGTGTTCTGGAACTCACTGTGTAGACCAGGCTGGCCTCGAACTCACAGAAATCTGCCTGCCTCTGTGCCTGCCTCTGCCTACCAATCACTGGGATTAAAAGCGTGTACCACCATGATTGGCTTGGTTTTTATATTAAGTAATGTTTAAGGGCTAGAGAGATGGCTCAGCAGTTCAGAGCACATTGCTTTGGTAGAGGATTGAAGTTTAGTTCCTAGCACCATCAGGTGACTGACTAGAGCCTGTTAACTCTAGTTCCAGGGGAATCCAGTGCCCCCTTCTGGCATCCAAAGTCACTGCATTTGTGTATGCAAACACATGCAGACACTTGCAAATACACATCATTTTTATTTTTTATTTTTTTAAATATTTATTTATTATGTATACAATATTCTGTCTGTGTATATGCCTGCAGGCCAGAAGAGGGCACCAGACCCCATTACAGATGGTTGTGAGCCACCATGTGGTTGCTGGGAATTGAACTCAGGACCTTTGGTAGAGCAGGCAATGCTCTTAACCTCTGAGCCATCCCTCCAGCCCCTACACATCATTTTAAAAAAAAAAATGTTTAAATAGCCAGGCAGTGTTGGCGCACGCCTTCAATCCCAGCACTCGGGGGGCAGAGGAAGGCAGATCTCTGAATTCGAGGCCAGCCTAATCTACAGAGCAAGTTCTAGGACTGGCTCCAAAGCTACAGAGAAACCCTGACTCAAAAAACTAAGAATAAACAAAATAAATAAATAAACATAAATAAATAAATAAATAATACATCATTTCCATAAAGTAGAAAAAGACAAGACCTTCTGAGTAAATTGGGAGCATGGGGACCATGGGAGAGGGTAGAAGGGGGGGGCGCGGAAGAGAGGGGAGCGAGGAAAATATATAATTCAATAAAAACAATTTTGAAAATTTTAAAAATATATCATTTCCATGCCCCTCAGCCTCTCGCCCCATTCCTGGCATTTTCTGTGCATTCTCTGCTCTATGAGATGCAAGTCCACCATGGATGATGTGGGTGAGGGTCAAGAGCTGAGCAGGACTGCGAGCCTCACGGAACATTCAGAGACAGCCAAAGGTTTCTGGCTCCTCTCGGGCTCCCTCTGAGCTCTGGGGACATCTCCGCTCTGCTCATGTAGCCGCTGAGGTAGTGTGGGGCCACCCTGGTGCCACCACCCTCACTACCTGGAGGTTTTTCTTCAGTCTGCCAAGTCCCTTTGGCCACATGTAGTCATATGGTCACCAGTTCCGGGCATCAGGAGGACGTACCTCTGACAGACTCTATCCTGCTAGCATGGAACTTCACTTTTAGTGACTGTCCTGGGGTTGTGCGGGTATTCTCACTGTCAGCAGCCCCTTGCTCTCCCTTCAACCGCCTATGAAACTGGCAGGAAGGACAGGGCTCAGTCCAGCACATATAGGCACGCTGCATGTCACAGCCCTGTCACACACATCTTTCCCCTGCAGACAGAAGCCCCAACCGAGAAACCTGCCCTTGGTGGCCTTCTTCAGATATGTGGCCAATACGCTTCGGCGTTAGGTAAGCTCACCAAAACTCTTCTGACAGGACTGCTTTGTGTCTACAAGAGGCTACATGTGGAATTCCATCCCAGAACCTTCTATTCACTTAGTGCCCTCAGGCAGCCCTAGCTGCTTCCATCTGCTGGAATACAGTTGTTTGATGGAACGACACCAGCACTTTTGCTGCCTGTGTTATCTTTAGAGGCCAGCTCGTGGGGGCGGGGAGCCTCTATGGACTCCCAAGAATGTCTTTTTGTTGTTGCTGTTGTTTTTCGAGACAGGGTTTCTCTATAGCTTTGGAGACTGTCCTGGAAACTCACTCTGTAGACCAGGCTGGCCTCGAACTCACAGAGATCCGCCTGCCTCTGCCTTTCGAGAGCTGGGATTAAAGGTGTGCGCCACCACCTCCTGGTCTCCCAAGAATGTCTTCGTGCTGAGTTGCAGTTTGCTGTGTATAAACTGTGGACAAAATGATGGTCATTTATTAATAGTTTTCTATACACAGTGCCAGGGACATGGTCAGCATGTGGTAGGTGACGACTGTCAATTTATTGCATAGCACCTGTTAATGGAACAATCTGGGGACGTGCTGTTTTTCTCTCGAGTTTCCCGGCTCCAGCTACTCCCTCTGGGTGATATACATGCTGATTCCTCCAAACCAGCTATGGCACACGTCCACCGCTTGTGAATGACAAGGACAGATGTGGGCTTTAAGCACAGTTCCATTCAGTGGCCTGTGGGGACATCTGCTTGGGAGATGGTGACACTGGGTGTTATCCCACAGGTTGAAGATCCGCAGAACTGCCGTAGCTGTCACGTCGCCAGCAGAAAACAGCTATGGAATAATCCTTCTAGACACTGTATGAATACATGTCACGATGAGTGGCTTAACAAGCAAACTGATTGGCCAACAGCTGAATAGGGTAAAAGTTAAGTGGGAAAGCCGAACTGAGAATGATGGGAGGAAGAAGGGCGGAGTCAGAGGAGTCACCAGTTAGATGGAGAATGAGTTGGACACAAAAAAATGGGATCGAGGTAAAAGCCACAAGCCTCGGGATAGCACATAGATGAATAGAAATAGGTTAAGTAGCTGGGTGGAGGTGGCACACGACTTTAGTCCCAGGACTTGGGAGACAGAGACAGATGGATCTCTGTGAGTTCGAGGTCAGCCTGTCTAAAGTATTAGTTCCAGAACAGGCTCCAAAACTACAGAGAAACTCTGTGTCGAAAAAACAAATAAGAAAGAAAGAAAGAAAGAAAGAAAGAAAGAAAGAAAGAAAGAAAGAAAGAAAAGAAGTAGGTTAAGTTGTAAGAGTTAGTAATAAGCCTGAGTTATTAGCTAAGCATTTATAATTTGTATTTATATTAAGTCTTCGAGTCAGTTATTTGGAAGCCACTGCTGTTTACTTGGTAGCAGATGGTTGGGAAAGGAAAACTCCACCTACAGGAAATCACCCGGCACAGCCTTTATCAGAGTAGGATTAAGGAAAGAGTTCAGTTTAGATGATGATATCAAAGACAGTAAACTCATCCAAGAAGCCTGGCAACATAGCTTAGGGTTTTTTTTTTTTAAAGTTATTACAGTTTATTTTATTTAGTGCATATCTGTATGTGTATGGTATATGTACATATACTGTATATATCTGTGTGATCTATGCACATGTATGATATATGTATCTGTGTGTATATGCATGCGGGACATATTTATGCATGTGATATATGTATGTTTGTGTGGTATATGTATGTGTGCTATATGCATCTGTATGTGTGATAAATGTATATTGTAGCATAGGCATGCGTGTAGTATACGCATCTGTGTGTTTATGAAAGTGACGTTTGCATCTATCTGTGTGTGTATGAAATACATGTGTGTGATATATGTGTGGTGCTTTGTGCCTCATAGGTAGGTGTGATAGTGCATGTGTGTGCACTTATATATGCAGGTACTCTCTCCCATGCATGTGTTTATGGGGAACAGAAGACACGTATGTATGTGTCTTTCACTATTTACTTTATGTTGTCTGAGATAAGAGGGCTCGCTGAACCTGGAGCTCACCATTTTGAAAAGACTGTCGGGCTGGAGAGTCCCCAGGTCCACTTGTTGGGGTTACAGATGTATGCCACCACACCCAGCTTTTCTGTAGGCCCTGGGGATCTGAACTTGGGTCTCATGCTCGTACAGTAAACACTTTACCTACTGGTCCATCTCCACCCAGCTATTATTTGTTTTGAAATAAGGTCTCACCGTCGTTCAGAATGGCCTGGAACTCAACGTGTAGCCCATTCAGGTCTTAAACTCATGACAATCCTCCTGTCTCAGCCTTCTGGGATGGTGAGTGCGAGTGACACCCAGCTTTGATAACCTTTTTATGCAATTAAAAATATGTTTCCCGCTTCTCGTGTCCACTGACTGGTGACTGCCTGGTTGGCCCTGGGCCTGTCCCTTCCTTTCTTCTTGTTCTCTGCTTTCTTCCCTTCTCTCGATTTTTCCTCCTATTTATTCTCTCTGCCTGCCAGCTCTGCCTATTCTTTCTCTTGCCTAGCTATTGGCCATTCATATTTCTATTGGGCCAATCAGGCGCCTTATGCAGGCAAGGTGAAAGAGATGCAACACATCGTTATGTAATTAAACACATCTTTACGTAATTAAACACATCGTTACGTAATTAAACACATTGTTACGTAATTAAACACATCTTTCCATCGTTACACAGATGCAACATAAACGCAACCCACCTTTACACAGTTAAAGCCATATTCTGCCGCATAAGCCAATGGAACACATCTTTGCCCAGTTAAAATAATATTCCACAACAACATCCCCATGCCAGGATCAGGATTCCGTCGCCTTGAGGTAGGTCCCAGCTATCTACCTTCCCCAGATCTTCAGGGTGGGCCAACAGCAGTCGCCCGGTCTCTTCCAGTGAGCACCAAGTCCCCGCCTAATCAGCTCCCCACCCTGACCGTCCCGCCTGAACCGCACAGATAAGCCATGATGGCTACCTCTCAGTCACAACATGACCCCTTGAGACTCACATCTGCTTGTTCTACAGCACCACTTAGAAATCCTTTGAGACACCTGGCCTAGTGCCACCCTAGCTGTGGGAGGGTCACCAATGTGCAGGTCACGCTCTTCCATCCCTGTCTCTCGATCACTTGCTCCACTCACTGGCTGGGCATGCAGAATGGCATTTGCATTGTCCTGGCTGCAGGGGGGCGCTGACTCCCAGGTCTCTCTCTTCCGACCCTGTCTTTCTCTGTCACCCTCTTGCCTTGTCCTAGAGTCACACTCCCTCCACTTCTGTTTTTTTTTTAAATGATTTTATTTATTTATTTTATGCCTATGAGTGCTCTATCTGCATGTATGCCTTTATTCCAGAAGAGGGTATCAGATCCCACTATAGATGGTTGTGAACCACCATACGGTTGTTGGGAATCGAACTCAGGACCTCTGGAAGAGCAGCCAGTGCTCTTAACTGTGGAACCATCTTTCCAGGCCAGGGTCTTTTTTTTTTTTTAATTTTCACCTTGGGGTAACCTTAAACTTGTGACTATCCTCGGTCTCTGACTCCCACGTGCTGGATTACAGATGTGTGCCACTATGCCTGACTTCTGGGGTCTGAATGAGAGCCACTTCTGTTTCCTTCCAAGTCTTGCTGCACCATCTCCGTGCCCCCACCTGGCTGGCTTATGCCCCACCAAAGTGGAGCTGAGTGACAGAGTCTCTTGGTTGGAACAAACAGGACACAGGTCAGATGAGAGTCACAGGGCATCTGCTATTGCTCACAAGTTTCTCTTCAAAGTGGTGAAGACTACCGGGAGGGCACTTGGATCTTTAGTGTCCACCAGAAGGATACCCCATAATTGTGTGTATGACCCTGGTGAGACTGCCATGGTACACCAGACAAGTAACACACACACACGTGACACGCAGACATACACGCAGGCAAACACTTATACACTATAT